>NW_005871154.1:3908050-4030102 GCF_000147115.1 Myotis lucifugus
AAAACCCTAACTTAACTCTGGTGCCATGTCACATATAGAAATTTTTTGATATTTGCAACCATAGTAAAACAAAGATTTATATTTTTGATATTTATTTTATACTAGAGGCCCGGTGCACAAAAATTTGTGCACGGGGTGGGGGTACCCATCAGCTCGGCCTGTGCCCTCTCACAGTCTGGGACCCCTCAGGGAATGATCACCTGCTGGTTTGAGCCCACTCCCCAGGGGGATTGGGCCTAAGCTGGCAATCAGACATCCCTCTGGCAGCCCAGGAGCCCTTGGGGGATGTCCACTTGCCAGCGGGGAGCAGACCTAAGCTGCAGTTGGACATCCTTAGTGCTGCTAAGGAGGCGGGAGAGGCTCCCACCACCACTGCTGTACTGGCAACCATCAGCCTGGCTTGTGGCTGAGCAGAGCTCCCCCCTGTGAGAGCGCACTGACCATCAGAGGGCAGCTCCTGCATTGAGCGTCTGCCCCCTGGTGGTCAGTGTGTGTCATAGTGACCAGTCATTCCCAGTCTTTCTGCTGTTAGGGTCAGTTTGCATATTACCCTTTTACTATATAGGATAGAGGCCTGGTGCATGGGTGGGGGCCGGCTGGTTTGCCCTGAAGGGTGTCCCGGATCAGGGTGGGGGTCCCGCTGGGGTGCCTGGCCAGTCTGGGTGAGGGGCTGATGGCTGTTTGCAGCTGGTCACACCCCCTTCAGGGTGGGGTTCCCCACTGGGGTGCCTGGCCAGTGTGGGTGAAGGGCTGAGGGCCGTTTTCAGCCTGGCCAAGCCTCCCCAGCGACAGAAGCTCCCAGCCTCTTCCTTTTTTTTTTCTGGGATTTATTTACCTTCTATAATTGAAACTTTGTAGCTTGGGGCCAGGGCTTGGCTTCCTCCATCGCCAGGGGCAGCCCAAGTCTCCAGCTCTGTGGCCACTGCTGGCTGAAAGCAAGTTTCTGGGTTTGTTTAGCTTCTATAATTGCAACATTGTTGCTTAGACTGGAGCTCAGAGCCAGGTTGCGGCAGATGGGGAACCTTGGCTTCCTCCATCACTGGAGCAAGCAAACCTCCTGCTCACTTCAGCTGGGTGGCTGCTGGCTGCCATCTTGGTTGGGTTAATTTGCATATCCTGCTGATTAGCCAGTGGGAAGCATAGCAGAGGTATGGTCAATTACCATGTTTGTCTATTATTAGGTAAGATATTTAAATGCCATTTAACACAGAAAAATCAACGAAAAAAATGAGTTCGCGTGTCACCTCTGACACACGTGTCATAGGTTCGCCATCACTGTTCTAGGTCGTGCTACTCTTTAACTATATTCCTACAGCTAGGGCCTTTAGTTTCAGGCTTCTTCTGAAGCTGCAGTTTAGGTTGGATCAAAAAATCAGATCCTGAGAGTAACACAAGAAGGCAGCTTGTAAAGATTTCTGTTCTTTCTCATGCATTCCTGTATCTTTTAGAAAGTATGCAGTTTATATGCCTCTAGGATCTCAATGTGTAGTGCGTTGGGTACCACAACTTCCCTAGGTCAGTAGCTTGCACTAATCTTTAATTAATTAGAGGACTTTGTGGTTCTGTTTCTCTTTCTTGACCATTAACAAAGCATGTTCTTTGTTCCAAGCACTATATAAGGCTCATTAAAGAAAAGTTTAATGAGAGCAACACACAGTGTTATTTACTGTGGGAAATACAGAAGTATGTAGAGAATAAAATAAATATCACCTACTATCACAATGTCCATAAGTAACCAAAACTATATTTTGGTATGTTTTTTTCTCAGTATTTGTGTGTGTGTTTTATTTTTATTTTTTAAAAATATATATTTATTGATTTCAAAGAGGAAGGGAGAGGGAGAGAGAGATAGAAACATCAATGATGCGAGAGAATCATTGATCAGCTGCCTCCTGCATGCCCCCTACTGGGGATGGAGCCCGAAACCTGGGCATGTGCCCTTGACTGGAATCAAACCCAGGATCCTTCGGTCCACAGGCCGATGCTCTATTCACTCAGCCAAACCAGCTAGGGCTGTTTTATTTTTTTTAAATAAATTTATATTGATTTCAGAGAAGAAAGGAGAGGGAGAGAGAGATAGAAACATCAATGATGAGAGGGAATCATTAATCAGCTGCCTCCTGCATGTCCCATAATGGGGGTTGAGCTTGCAACCTGGGCATGTGTCTTGACCTGGAATCGAATCATTACTTCCTGGTTCAAAGGTTGATGATCAACCACTGAGACACACCGGTTGGGCTACATTTTATTTTGTTTTGATTTTTATGTTTTATTATTATTATTTTTAATCTGTATTGTTGAAAGTATTACATAGGTCCTCCTTCCACCCATTAACCTCTTCCAGCCTGTCCTCGATGCCCCCCCCCAAGGCCCTCACCACCCCATTGTCTGTGTCCACAGGTTATACATACATGCATATGAGTTCATTGGTTGATCTCTTCCCACCTACCCTCCCCATCCTGCTTTTTATGTTTAACAGACTTTGGATATCAGTAGTATAGAGAGTAGGCCAAAAGTAGGTTTACAGTTGTGAGTATGCAAAACAGAATTTATTCTTGCTTTATTATTAACTAGAGGCCTGGTGCACGAAATTCCTGCTTGGGTAGGGTCCCTAGGTGTTGCCAGAGATCAGGCCTGATTAGGGCCTTTCTTCAAGCTGCTGGCCTGTGCTGCCCCCTGGTGGTCAGTGCACGTCATAGTGAGCGATCAAACTCCTGGTTGAACTCCTGAGGGGACAATTTGCCTGTTAGCCTTTTATATATATAGACTAGAGGCCCGGTGCACAAAAATTTGTGCACTCGGGGGGGAGGGGGGCCCCTCAGCCTGGCCTGTGCCCTCTCGCAGTCTGGGACCCCTCAGGGGATGACCACCTGCTGGCTTAGGCCCGCTCCCCGGGGGATTAGGCCTAAGGGCAATCAGACATCCCTCTGGCAGCCTGGCAGCCCTTGGGGGATGTCCACTTGCCAGTGGGGAGCAGGCCTAAACTGCAGTCAGACATCCTTAGCGCTGCTGAGGAGGCAGGAGAGGCTCCCACCACCACTGCTGTACTGGCATCCATCAGCCTGGCTTGTGGCTGAGCAGTGCTCCTCCCATGTGAGAGTGCCCTGACCACAAGAGGGCAGCTCCTGCATTGAGCGTCTGCCCCCTGGTGGTCAGTGTGTGTCATAGTGACCAGTCATTCTCAGTCCTTCTGCTGTTAGGGTCAGTTTGCATATTATCCTGTTACTATATAGGATAGAGGCCTGGTGCATGGGTGGG
Source organism: Myotis lucifugus (assembly GCF_000147115.1). NCBI lineage: Eukaryota > Metazoa > Chordata > Mammalia > Chiroptera > Vespertilionidae > Myotis > Myotis lucifugus. The sequence goes on from NW_005871154.1 coordinate 3,911,309, forward strand.
GGCCAGCTGGTTTGCCCTGAAGGGTGTCCCGGATCAGGATGGGGGTCCCGCTTGGGTACCTGGCCAGCCTCGATGAGGGGCTGATGGCTGTTTGCAGCTGGTCGCACCCCCTTCAGGGTGGGGGTCCCGCTTGGGTGCCTGGCCAGCCTGGATGAGGGGATGATGACTGTTTGCAGCTGGTCACACCCGTTCAGGGTGGGGACTCCCACTGGGGTGCCTGGCCAGTCTGGGTGAGGGGCTGAGGGCCGTTTTCAGGCTGGCGGGCGACTGAAGCTCCCAACCTCTCCTTTTTTTTCTTTCTTTTTTTTTATTCTTGGATTTATTTACCTTCTATGGCTGTCACTGGAGCTGAGAGCCGGCTCCAGCTCTGAGACCTCGGCTGCTGAAACGGTATCTGGGTTTGCTTGGCTTCTATAATTGAAACACTGTTGCAACTCCAGCTCTGAGGCCTGGCTGGCTGAAAGCAGATTTCTGGGGTTTGTTTAGCTTCTGTAATTGCAACATTATTTCTTAGAGGGCAGCTCAGAGGCCGGCAGTGGCAGGTGGGGAACCTTGGCTTCCTCCATCACTGGAGCAAGCAAGCCTGCTGTTCGCTTCAGCTGCCTGGCTGCCGGCTGCCATCTTGGTTGGCAGTTAATTTGCATATCGCCCGGATTAGCCAATGGGAAGCGTGTCGGAGGTACGGTTAATTACCATGTTTGTCTATTATTAGCTAGGATTACTTACTATATTATTTTCCATATGAACAACTGTAAACCTGCTTTTGCCCCACCATGTATATTCTCTTCTAACATACCTATCTCATTTAAAATAATCTGCTGGTATTTTTATATCCATGAACATTCTTCTATAGTATAATCTTTAATAGATTCAAGACTATATTGAGTTATTGCAGAATAGAACAGTGGCTAAGAATACAGGCAGTCCTCTTGTTACGTCGGACTTGACTTAAGTCGTTTCATGGTTATGTTGCCATCTACCATTTACAGTATTTATAAAAAAATAATTCCATCATTTCGATGTATGTACATATGTGCTTTATGTTTTTTATTATTTATTTACCACAAGTAAAGGTCAGGAATTGTTATTTTTCTTTTAAATTTTTTTTTTACTGTTCCACTTCATTATTGCTGTTTATGTGCTCCATGTGAGTGACATAGGTGCTTATGTAGGTGAGTTCTGATTTACGGTGAAAATCGAGTTATGTTGCGCCATAGGAACCGATCTCCGACATAACCCGAGGACTGCCTGTATGAACTCAGGAATGAGACTATATGGGTGGAAAACACAGCCTCACCTTCTAGAAGTTGTGTGTTCTTAGGCAATTTATTTAACTTCCCTAAACCTCAATTTCCTTATCTATAGCAGTAATAATACAGACCTCATGGCTTATTGGGATGGTTCAATGAGTTAATCCTTATGAAGCATTGCAGTCAATAAATATTAACTATCATTGCCAACATTTATTTTGTCTTATATCTATTTTAAATATGTAAATTTAGTTCATTTGCATTAATTGTGTGTCTGAAAATATTTAGACTTATTCTATCATTTTAGGACATAATTTTTTTTTTCTTGTTGTTGTTGACCATCCTTTTTCTTTCTACCTTATGCACCCATTCCTGTATCCTATTGTACTAAAAATATTTCTGTGTTTGTATTTAATTTTTTTTTCTGCTAGTTTGGAAACTTCTGGTTATATTTACATTTACTTTTATTGGTTATCTTTTTGCCATACAGAATAATCTATTAATTACTCTAAGAAATTTAAACTTAAGTATTTGTCTCTTTCAACTATGACAAGGACCTTAATGTACTTTAACTCTATTGAACACTCCAATCTCCCAACTTGTTATCCTTATTCGAATATAAAAATTAATTTAAAAAAATCAATGGCTTATTAAATGCATATATATTGTATTAAATTCTGTTTTCACCATTGACCTATTTACTCACGTGTTTTTTGAGGTCATTCTTCTTGCTGAAGTACATCCTTTAATAATTATGTTTGTAATGATCTTGATTATTAAATTATCTGAATATTCGTATATCTGTACCTACACTTTTACATAATTAAGTTGCGTATATACTTATAAGTTAACAGTTATTTTCTCTTGACATTGTGAACATATATTCTGTTGTCTTTCGTCACTTATTACTGAGGAGAATCTGCTTATTCTAATTGTTTTTCTATAGTTAATGTGTCTTTTCTCTCTTGAATTTCTTAAGATTTTCTCTTTGTCTCTGATGATTGTCAGTTTTACTGCCATGTGTCTGAGAGCATATTTAACTTTATTTATTTATCTTGGTCAGTTCTTTAAGAGCTTTTTCTATCAGAGGACACTTATTTTGTAAAATAGTTTTCCACTTGAATTTTTCTGGTGTTTCCTTATTATCAAATTTAGATTAAGCATATCTGGCAGAAGAACTTTAGAATTCATTTATCAGTCTTGCCTGAACCAATTATCACTATAGAGGTTGCCCCTTAGTGTTTTCTAATTTCTTGATTTTTTTCTGCACTCATTAATTGGCATTTCCCTATAAGGAAGAGCTTTCCCTTCTCTCTTATTTATTTATTTGTTTATTTATTTTTATCAGTATAAATTCATGGAAGTTAATTCCTGTATGTAATTTTGTCATTGCCCCCATGTGGCCTCTTGCAGTCCAGAATCAGGTCTTATAACTGGGTCATTGGGTAACTGTATTTTCCAGGCCTTTGAAAGATATTTCCGGAATTTTCATATCAATTTATATCTACTTGAACTATGAAGAATAGTACATCTTCCCCAAACTTTGCAAATACTTCTTCGAATTTTATATTTTTGTAGGCTGGGTAAGTATAGATTGTAATTTGTGTATTTCATTAAACATCCTGTTAGGCATTAATAAGCATTTTACTATTCTTTTGACACTTGTTTTCTTCTCTCAGCAGAAGTATTCACAGGTTTTATTTCAGAGTTCTTCCATAGCCAGTTGTTCAGTGTCTGCCTTCTCAAGTAGGCAGTCTTCAGCTTAAGGATAGTGGCCCTTTTATGTGATCCTTTTATGCTTGGCATAGACGGAATAGGTGATATATATATATATATATATATATATATATATATATATATATATATAATTGATAAATTCACAAATTCAAATGAGGAAAACATTATCAGATTAGTTCCCATTCATTAACGTTTTCCTCTCTGGTTTATCATTCCAGGTTCTCTTTATTTTCCTTTATTTAAATCACTGGTGGAGTAAGATTTGAACTTCTGTAGTAAGGCTAACTTAATTTTCCACATGTCCCATCTTTGTTGTTGTTATTGAGAATGATGATGATGATGATGGGATGATGGTGTTTTTCATTTTTCTTTTTTGGTGTGGATTAACTGATATTCATTAGAATTCCATTTTTATCAACTCTATTAGGTATTCCCCACTATGTAATATGTTCATTTTACTAATTGCTTTTAAGAGTTTTTTTATTGATCTTTGTTTTTAATTAATTTGACTTTGAGTATATAGCTCAAAGTATCTGAGTATAGCTTTCATTGTGTTTATCCTCTATAGGATTTGTTCAGATTCTTACATCTTGGATTTATGTATTTCATCATATTTGGAAAAATTTCAGTCATTATATCTTTAATTTTTTCCTACTCCAATCTTTCTTATATACTCTTCTTTTGGAACTTTGATTATGTATATAAAATAACAGTGAGTTATTTTCTTTACTTTTAATTGTTTATATTTTAGTTTTTCTCTATAATCATTTTTATTGCCTCAAAACTCACTGATATTTTCTTTTGTAGTATCCAATCTCCTGTTAAGCCCATTCAATAATGTTTTTTTTATTATTGTACTAGAGGCCCGATGCACAAAAATTTGTGCACTCGGGGGGTGGGGGGTTTCCCTCAGCCTGACCTGTGCCCTCTCGCAGTCTGGGACCCCTAGGGGGATGACCACCTTCTGGCTGAGGCCCACTGCCCGGGGGATTGGGTCTAAGCTGGCAGTCAGACATCCCTCTGGCAGTCTAGGAACCCTTGGGGGATGTCCACTTGCCAGCAGGGAGCAGGCCTAAGATGCAGTCAGACATCCTTAGCGCTACTGAGGAGGCGGGAGAGGCTCCCACCACTCCCACCGCTGTACTGGCAGCCATCAGCCTGGCTTGTGGGTGAGCAGAGCTCCCCCTGTGGGAGCGCACTGACCACCAGGTAGCAGCTCCTGCATTGAGCGTCTGGCCCCTGGTGGTCAGTGTGTGTCATAGTGACCAGTCATTCCAAGTTGTTCTGCTGTTTGGGTCAATTTTCATATTACCCTTTTATTATATAGGATAGAGGCCTGGTCCATGGGTGGGGGCCGGCTGGTTTGCCCTGAAGGGTGTTCCAGATCAGCGTGGGTGTCCTGCTGGGGTGCCTGGGTGAGGGGCTGATGGGTGTTTGTAGGCTTGTCACACTCCTTCAGGGTGGGGTTCCCCAATGGGGTGCCTGGCTTGCCTGGGTGAGGGGCTGGTGGGTGTTTGCAGGATGGTCAAGCCTCCCCCCCCCCAGTGGGGACCCTCACCCCATGAAGGTTTGGACAGCCTGGGTGAGGGGCTGATGGCTGTTTTCAGGCTGGCCACACCCCCTTCAGGGTGGGGGTCCCCACTGCGGTGCCTTGCCAGCCTGGGTGAGGGGCTGATGGGTGTTTGCAGGATGGTCAAGCCTCCCCCCTCCCAGTGGGGACCCTCACCCCATGGAGGTTTGGCCAGCCTGGGTGAGGGGCTGATGACTGTTTTCAGGCTGGCCACACCCCCTTTAGGGTGGGGTTCCCCACTGGGGTGCCTGGCCAGTCTGTGTGAGGGGCTGAGGGACATTTTTAGGCTGGCCAAGCCTCCCCGGCGACAGAAGCTCCCAGCCTCTCCTTTTTTTTTTTTTTTCTGGGGTTTATTTACCTTCTATAATTGAAACTTTGTTGCTTTGAGTGGAGCTCAGAGCCGGCCAGGGCGGGTGGGAGGGAAGCCTCCTGCTCGCTCCAGCTCAGTGGCCACGGCTGGCTGAAAGCAGGTATTTGGGGTTTATTTATCTTCTATAATTGAAATTTTGTTGCTTTGAGTGGAGCTCAGAGCCTGCCGTTGCAAGCGGGAAGCTTGGCTTCCTCCATCATTGGGGCAACCAAGCCCCCTGCTTCCTCCAGCTCCGTGGCTGCCGGCCGCCATCTTGGTCAGGTTAAATTGCATATAGTCGCTCTGATTGGCTGGTGGCCGTGGCTTAATGGGTAGCGAAGGTACGGTCAATTTGCATGTTTGTCTTTTATAAGTGTAGATATTGAAATTTTTAGGTCTCAAATTTCTGTTTGGTTCTTTTTTATACTTTCTTTTTGCCATTAATTCTCTCCCATCTGTTCACTCATTATGTTTACCCTTTCTCTTAAATCCTTAAGCATATTTGTAATAGCTATTTTTAAATCTTCATTTGTTAATTCTAATGCTTTTGACATATTTGGATTTGTTTGTGTTAATTTTCCCCCCTCCCTCCCTTGTTATAGGTAACATTTTTATGCTTCTTTACATGACTAGCAAATGTTGATTGCATACTGAATAGTATTAATTCTTCATTTTGAGAATTTGGGTTTTATTGTCTGTCTTTAAGTAGTGTTGAGTTTTGTTTGGCAGGCAGTTAATTTACTGACAGATGAATAATACTTTCAACATTTGTGTTTAAAGCTTTGCTATAGCAGTTCTAGAATAGCTATTATTTTAAGTATAGGGTAACTGTATTTCTAAGGCATGGCTTTCTAATTTCTCATTTTGAATTCCTGGAGTGTTGTGTATTTTCTCTCTTCTCTGACTGGTCATATGACATGTTTATCAGCACTGTGTAACCTCTGATATATCTATTCAGCCTACAGGTCCCCAATAGCTATTTTATGTCAGGCATTGAAGACTTTTTCTCTGTATGTGAAGCATTTTATTAAGCCAAAGACTTAGAGGAAACTGTATGCTAGTTTCCAGAGCAACTTCTCTTCTGAGAATTCCCCCTTTGGTACCTTGCTCTGCAAATTTCAGCTCCTTTGGAGTTCTGAATTTTGATCTTAAACCTCTTCAGCTCAGAGGGGCCACTGTTATTTATTTGGCCTCTACTACTGCCTCAGTTCCTTAGTGCAGTAAGTACCTCCAGAAAAAAGTCAGAGAAATTGTGTGGCTCTCTTTATATATTTCTGTTTTCTCAGGGAATCACAGTCCTGCATTGCCTGTTCTCTAAAATCTTAAGTGTTGTTTCATATATTTTTATGCAGTTTATGGTAGTCTTATTCAGTACCACATACTAGTACTCTATTATGGCTGGAAACAGAAGTCTTTGTCATTGTAAACCTTTAAAAAGTCGGGCTAACTATTGTACATGTATGTAGAAAATGAGAAAGATTTCTATGAACTACTATAGAGTTATTCCAGGATATATTGTTAAGGTAAAAAGAACAAAGTGCCAAAAAATACCTATGATATGCTATCTTCCATGTAAGACCGTGAAATAAAAACACACACTTATATTTCCTTATTTGTGCAAGAGTCAAAATAGTAAGGCTAAGTCAGATATTAATGATATTGGTTATTTAAAGAGTATGGTTATATTGGAATAAAAGAAATAAGAGAAGAGTAACTCTTCTATGAATATATCTTATTGTATAGTTATAAAGGCTGGGGCAGAGAAAGAGTCCAGGATGAGCCTAAAACATCTCACTCTATCAGAATGTAAGAAAGTGCTCTACACTTAATGAAGATATTTCAAAAGGACACAAAGGCCAACTTGAGGGGAATCCCAATGGCCAAATTTGGGGCAATGTGAACAACAGAGTATAACCCATATAATAAAATGAAAATCCAGGAGTTTTTATTGGTAAAATTATGTGAATTAATGAATAAACAAGTGAAGAAGAGAATGCTCTTCACCTGCCAACTAATATGCACAGAAGGAATGAAGGAATCGGAAAACCACCACTGGCAACCTCCAATCAGAATGATCAATAAATGCTAAAATTAGTGAGTGGAAGAAGGTGAAACATAGGATTTTATCTACACCAGATTGTCGTCTATAAGATTCTTATTAGTTGAGCAGGGAAAATACTAACTTTACAGTGGAGAAACCCAGCAGAACCACCTTAGCCAAGCTGAAACAGGAATTTTGGGGGGTGAAAAAGACAGGTTTTAGGAAATTTTTAAAATTTTAGAAATGAAGGGGACCATGGAAGAAACACAGGGCTGCAGAGCAGCAGAAGGTATATTTCCATAGAATAGGAGAGCTGAAAAGCTGCATCAGGTACATTTCCATAGAATGAGGGAGCTGGGAACAGCAAAAGGTCTGTATTTATAAAATAAAGAGAAGGAAGCCCTTCATCCAGGAGAATAAGAAAGCCCAAAGGGAATAGGAAAACAATAAGGAGGTGGGGGGGAACCTCACAAGGACACCTCACTTGTCCCTTGTGAGGTTTGACCTTTGAGCCCAGGAGTTACTATAGTAACCAGTCCAAGGGAATAGTGATTAATCAGAGGGGATATCAAGGCACAAGGATATGCAGCCTTTATAAGCCGTAGGGAAAAGGAACTCAGTGGGACTCTTTTCCCCTCCCCAAGTGGGAGTCAGTTCTGTGGGACTCTTTCCCCCTCCCCACGTGGGAGTCTGTACTTGTTCTTCAATAAATCCCCACCTTTTCTATACCATCTTCTGTCCGTGGATTCATTCTTCGACTCCGGGGGACAAAGAATCAGGATTCCAGTCCAAAAATGCTGCTTCAAAGCCATCAAAGGTAACATTACCAGTCAATGGGACAAACTAACAGCATGTGCCTGCTGATAATGCTGTACTGAGAAGTACACATTATGGCTTCTGTGGTAATTTCGTGATATATGTATAAACTGAATTCAATCATTATGAAGTATCAGTCAAACTCAAATTAAGAACATTTGTCAAAATGTCTTTTCAGTGCTCCTCAAAACACCAAGGTTTAAAAAGACAAAGAAAGACTGTGAATTGTTCCAGATTAAAGGAAATTAAAAATACATAAAAATCATGCAATAAGTATTCCTGTACCAAAATCTAATGACATTAAGAGGATAATTGGTAAACTTTGAGTAAGCTCTATATAGCAATGTTATTTTCTTGATTTTAATCATTGTGTTGTAGTTATTTATAATGTTAACATTTTGGAAATGTGTGTGAGTGGAACATGGTATTCTTTATTTTATTTCTGCAACATTTTCTTAGCCTGAAATTATTTCCAAATGTATTTTTAAATCAAGAAAATAATAAGGCTAATATGTTTATGTGATCTTAACTTCTGAAATATTTCTCCCATTTGACCCCTCTCCTACTTCCCTATTATTTCTCCCCTCAATCCTTCTCTGGTTTCCTATTTTGCATGAGATAATCGAAATTATTTGGCTTAACATCTAAGTCACTCCGAAACTGGTTTCTGCTTATTACCTTTTCTATTTTGCTTTTTTGAAAGTCCTTGCCTCATGGTTGAGCAACAGTAGATAAACATCCTCCTCCAACTACCTCCTTCTGTTTTATCCTCCCATGGCTCCGCGTAGGTCCCAACTTGTCTGCAAGGCTTTTTTTTGTTGTATGTTTCTTTATTTCAGACTTGAATTCAATTGATCAGTTTATACAGTTGTCTCACCTACTTCAGTCTAAGTTCCCTCAAGCTCTAGCACAGTAAGCATTATTGAAATGTTTATTGAACTGATCCTATTTTGAATTTCCAGAGCACTTTGTCCCCATTTCTTGTGTGATGCTCATAGCTTTCTACCTGATTTTTTAGTGACGTTTGTATATATCTTATCTTTTTTACATTAATTTTGTTGTTGCTGTTATTTATGAACCACATGTAATAGAATGTGATGCATATTTGTTAAATCAATTAACAGGCTGAGGACCTTTCTTGAAAAGGGGTACTGTCTTGAGCTCTTACAGAGTGCCTAGTTTGTTTCTTCCTTCAGCTTTTAAGGAGTTCCCAAAGCCTTATCTTCAGGATATACATAGTAATGGAGTTTACTCTTCTCTCAGAAAAGAGCTTAGTTTCATCAGTTTGTAAAGCTGAGCCAGAAACTATAAAGCAGCAGCAGGCTGTGTCCTATGACATGAAAAGGTATTCAACCTCACAGTCCTGTAGTTTGCAATGTTTCTTACATCTGAAGAGGATATTGCAGCCCTCGCCGGTTTGGCCCAGTGGGTAGAGCATCGGCCTGTGTACTGAAGGGTCCCAGGTTCTATTCAGGTTGAGGGCATGTGCCAGGGTTGTGGGCTCCATCCCTGGCAGGGGGCCTACGGGAGGCAGCTGATAAATGATTCTCTCTCATCACTGAAGGTTCTGTCTCTCCCTCTCCTTTCCTCTCTGAAATCAATAAAAAGATATTTTTTAAAAAATGAAGAGGATATCGCAAAGTGAAGTAAAACCAGGTGCTTCATAGGTATAAGCCAGAAAATGTGAATAGGATTGGACAACTCCAGAACACACCTGGGATATATCTGTGGCTCCTCTGGGTACTTCACATTCACAGAGGATGGAGGGGGCAGTGCTCCCACTGACCAGCATCACAGAGCTTCTTAGACTTACTTTGGGTAGTCTATAAGGCTTTTGGTTCCTGACACAGATTTTGTGCATGATGCTCACCAGTAGTAACACTAATTTTCAAAGAAAAGAATTCCAGGTTTGAACAAAATAGTATAAATAAATAAATAAAATAAGTTCAAAAATAAACAAGGTTATAAAACAGTTAAATTTAGGCGAGTGATTATTTATTTTACAAGGAGAGTTACAGATTAAAAAATACATTTGCTAAAGATTTTTTTAAGTAGAAAACTTTTCTGAGATATATAAGAGATGAATCAGTTTAAAGTAAAGTTGGTAAATATATATATACTAGAAGCCCAGTGCATGGATTTGTGCACTGGTGGGGTCCCTCAACCTGGGGGGGGGGGATCAGGCTGAAACTAGCTCGCTCTCCAATATCCCCCAGGGGTCCCAGATTACAAGAGGGCACAGGCCAGGCTGAAGGACCCCACTGGTTGGGGCCTGGGAGGAACGTGGGAGGTTGGCCAATCAGGGAGCGACTGAGAGAAGGCTCCAGGGCATGCCTGGACCTCCCTATTGGCTGGATGCCAGTAGCAAGCTAACTGACAGGTCATAGTCACTGGTTGAACAGTCGAACTGTCTGACACTTAGCATATTAGACTTTTATTATATAGGATTTCCAGGCCTCTGATTATTATTTACTTATTTTTAACTCTTCATTGTTGAAAGTATTACTTAAGTCCCCCTTTTTCCCCATTAAACCCTTCTAGCATGTTCCTGCCCCCTGCCTGGGGCCTTCACCACCTTATTGTTTGTGCCTGTGGATTATGCATATATGCATATAAGTTGTTTGGTTGACCTTTTCCCACCCACCCACCACCCCCACCTTCTCTCTGAAATTCCAGTTTGTTCCATGCTTCTATGTCTCTGGCATCTGGCATATGAAGGATATCAGTTGCCTTCAAGAAACTTAAAATCTACTTGAGTTGATAATACAAAAATATTAAGTTCATTTTCCTTTTGTTTATATTCTAAGTTATTCTTTAAAACACAGGTGATTAAATCATTATTGAAAATGTAAAGCAGAAGTATATACCCTGGGGGCATCATAAATGAGAGCACTTCATCTAGCTGAAAAAAGAGATTAGTATAGGCTTTGTGGAAGAGGGATGCCTATATGTAGTTCTTAAAATATTGGGTAGTGACAGAAATGGGGTACCCAGGAGTAGAAGTGGGTTCTGAAGAGAAAATGATTCCATTTATATTGAACAGATTTGAGGTACCAATGTGAGTTTTAGAGGTAATACAAGCAACTGAAAGTGTAAGACTAGAAATTGGGGGACAGATTCTGTAGATTTGAGTCTTCTGGAAGCGAGAAGAGATGGAGGAAAGGAAAAACAGCTGAGCTCAGGTGCTAAAAAGAGGAAGAGGAAATGAGAGGAGTAATCAATCACCTATAGATAGGGTGTCAACTGGGAGAGATGTGTTTCTTAATATAGAGATAACAGTTTCATGGAGGAGGAAGTAGTAATGATATTAAATGCCAGAGGGGGGAAAAAGAAAGATAGTGAGGACTATAGAAAGTCAGAGAAAGTGGAAGACAGTGAGGACTAGGAGGGCCTTGGTGAGCTGTAAGCATGCAGTCAGGTCAGTATTCAGGGCAGAAATGGCAGCATTCAGGGATTGAAGTGGAAGTCACAAGCTGCTGCCCTTGTGCAGAATCCAGCTTGAGTTTATATTTTGTTTGATCTATTCTGTGTTAGTTCATATGGTGTTTTAAAAATATATACTTTTTGTCTATATTTAAAAATCAAGGTATTTCACATAAAAGTTCAGGCTTGCAAGTTGTCTTGAAAATTTCAAACATCCAGCAACATTGGGTTGGGGTTTTCTCATTGCAAGCAACATGCTTGGAAATGTCTAGAGATGGCTCTTATTAGACGGCATGAGCTCTCCTTTCTGCCAAGGACCGTCCATCTCTTCCTAAATATTTCTTACACCTGGATCACTGTACTTATTTAAGCACTTGCCATTATTCGACACTGACATCTAGATTAGTGGCTTTCAAACTCGGATGTGTCACAATCACACAAGAAACACAGATTGCACTTCCCGCCTCTGTAGTTTTGGAGTCAGTAGGTTGGGGTGAGGCCCCAGAATGTGTCTTTCTAGCAAGTCTCCAGGTAATGCTGAGTCTGTTAGTCTGGGGACCACATTTTGAAAGGTTAAAGGATAAGTGAGCGGTAAGGAAGTGGTGCCGGAGTTTAGTGCAGTGCTATGTGCATAGACTTCGTTCTTAGACAGAACTAGGTTCCGTTTTCTCACCTAGGAAATAAGGATGATACTGTTGACTTCCTAGGTTTCTGTTTCATTCTAAATGAGATAAATGGACATAAACCAACCATTTCCTCCAAGCCCATAGCTTATGTTAAGGTAAGAAACATTCAAACCCATAAAGAATTTTTGTGAGTTTATTTGAGCCAAACTGTTGACAATTTCCAGGAAGCAGAATCTGAAGGTATTGAGATAATGCTCTGGAGAATGGCAGTTTGCACCTTGTTTTATACATTACAATCAAAAGAAGAGACATAAGTGGGTTACGTGAAATCCACTGGTGGTAGATTAGGGAGGCGGGAGAAAGCAAAGTGTGTGTGTGTGTGTGTGTGTGTGTGTGTGTGTGTGTGTGTGACCTCTGGGATTGGATAAAGAGTAAAATGATAGACACATACAGTACTTTTACTTAGGTGAGTGCAGGATAGTTAACAGTCAACAATTAAGTCAATAACAATGTGGGGTGCCTGTGCTTTGAGGCTCTGGAAAAAAGGAAAATTACTTTGACATTTCAATGATATGTTATTGTAGATGCAAAAAGACAGGAGGCTATTAAGGTAAAGATTGACCTTTGTCAGGGATGATACCAGCCTAGGACATGACTACACACAATAAACTGCTTTTTAATTTCCTAAGCTAGTCAGGTTAGCATGTGACCCCCTTTTTGTTAAATTATTATATTTATAATTTTTTATTAAATTATTTAGTGTTAGTATTACAACTATTATGTCTTTTAAGAATATTGATTCTGAGAAGAAGGTCAGAGATAGATTGCTGGTTTTGGAGCAAGAGTAATCAAAGGTCTTTATTTTTACAAGAATGAAGTATAGAAGTATAGAATAAAATTATTATTTCTATGAAAGCCAAATTGATGGGATGTTAACAGTGGAAGGAGTAATGGTGGGGATACAAAAACATAGAAAGCCAGTTAAGGTATTGAATTCAGGAAGCATATTGGCCAGAGCTGTGAGAACAGCCTTGGTTCTGCCCCCTGAGTGGAGGAACCACATTCATTTCAATTCTGTGTAGCTGGAACTGAGAGCAGACAGCATCAGCATCTCAGTGGACAGGATTGGTTTCAGGTTAGCTAAACCATTAGTGAAGCAGACCAGGGCATTGAGTCTAAACCTCTGTGGCTTGAGGACCCCACTGAGCCAGGGTTTGGCTTCAGGGGATTTGCCAGAGACCAATTTCAACATGACAGCAGGGCTGAATCTGGGAATGGCTGAAGGCATTTCCCCAAACCTGAAAAGGGATGATTGTTGGCTGTCAGACAGCTAAAAGGGCTTCTTAATCTACATGGTATTGCCTCCTACTGGCCAAACACCTGAACACCTGTAGGCTAATTCCCCCATTCTGACAATGCTTGTGTATATCCTTTGAAGTGTATATCTCTGCCTCCCCTCAGGACAAGTTGTGTTAATAAAAAGCATGGGGTCCTGAGACAAAGAGACCTTACCAGTGGTTCTCAACCTTCCTAATGCCACACCCTTTAATACAGTTCCTCATGTTGTGGTAACCCCCAATTTCATTGTTACAAATTGAACATAATTAAAGCATAGTGATTAATCACAAAAAAACATGTAATTATATATGTGTTTTCTGATGGTCTTAGGCGACCCCTGTGAAAGGGTCGTTTGACCCCCAAAGGGGTCGCGGCCCACAGGTTGAGAACCGCTGCCTTAGACTTTTAAGACCTTAGACTTTAGAACTTAGAACTTAGCTCCTTTAGCTAAGTTCCTCTGACCCCCAAATGCCTTTCAAAATTATCTTGTGTCTCTAGACTCCTATTTAATCTACCCACAGCCTTCTCCAGATTCCTGAACCCTTCTTGATGCTGGAACAAGAACCCCAGCAGGGATTTTGGGTGGAGGCTGCCTCTCTTTGCCAGAGATTTCAATCAGTCTCTCTTACTCATAAAGCCATGTAGTTAGAGGACTAATGTTCTAGGGCAGTGGTTGGCAAACTGCGGCTCAGCAAACCGCGGCTTGTGAGCCACATTCGGCTCTTTTGCCCCTTGCATGTGGCTCTTCCACAAAATACCGACTTCTGTGCATGGGCCACGAAGTTTCAATCGCACTGTACATGTGCGCCCCCACGTGGTATTTTGTGGAAGAGCCACACTCAAGGGGCCAAAGAGCCACATGTGGCTCACGAGCCGAGGTTTGCAGACCACGGTTCTAGGGCTACAAAGGTAGAGAGCGTGCCACAGCTTGCCAGAGCCTCCAACACAGCCTATTGATTTGGACCTCAGTTTAAGGATGCTGATTTGTGCATGAGCTGACAATAAAGATCGAGTTAAATGTCCATGTAAGACCATATTCTCTCCAATATTTAGAGTCCAATGTAGTTAGTATTGGACGTCCTTTTTGAGGTTGAGACTAAAAACAAAAACAAAAACAACAAACAGCAGTTTTTTCTTTGACATCTAGAGGGAATTTGCTCAGATTGGCTCTCAATTCTCTCAGTTCATTTTCCACTTCTGCAGGCTGAGTCTTCTGATTTGCCAACTAACAGGGCATCATCAATACAGTATAGTAACAAATTTGAACATTACAGAGTAAATAAAACCACTCACCCTAGATCTTTATGGCAGATCACAGAGTTTAGGTATTGAGAAAGCACTGTAAATGTACTGGGGGCCTTGCCATATGAATAAAAATTGGCCTTGGACCTTGAGTGTCATTGGGATACAAAAAAAGACATTGGAAAGATTATATTCCAAGTGCCATCAGTCAGTGCAATGGATTCCATTAGAAATGTATGGAATGGCTGAGGGTATAGGATCCAGAAAGCCACAACTCTGTCAACATTCTGTTCTTGTCACCATAACTGTCAAGAACTATGAAGGGTCTAGGATTTTACTCTTCTTGCAATCCAGAAACCCTGTCACAACTTCATGGATGCTTTCAGAAGGCTACTAGGGCAAAGACAAATGGCTTTATTATTTGCAACAATAGCAGTAGCCAGACAGCATTTCCTTGAACCAGTTCCTCAAGCCCTTAATTCTTACAGACAATGCAAAGGTGGCTAAGTGATACATTTGCACACAATGGAGACTAACCCTCAGTTTAGGGAACACCATCTTCCACAATGGCCAATGAGGGAGCATTATTTCAGTCATCCAAAGCTGTAGTCATACAAAGGTCCTTGAAAAGATAGTCCAGAACAAAGTCACTCAGTGCCTCTGCCTATACTGTGGACTCCAGAGTGTACTACAGAGTGGAGATTCTGCAGGTATGGGAACTTACATAAAATGCAATCAACCCTTCTATCTTCATCTTCCCATTAACCAAGATGAGATTTTAGCAGATCAGCAATTTGCATTTGAATGATCCAAGTTCAACATTCGCCGACGAAAAGCTTGCCTTTGAATAACTGTCCCATTTTATGTTTTCTCTTTGGGAGCAATATAAAAATGGGTTAGACAGTGTATTCATATTCTAAAACAGACACACACAATATTTAATAATATTCAGTTCTTAGACACTGTAATGTGCATGTTAAAAATTGTAAAACATTTCATTCACATTGCAGAAAACAAAAAGTACTGATGTTTTATAACTTTTTATTTTTTTAGCTTACCGGTTGCAGTGTACCAAAGGAAAATGCTTCATATATTGAACAAAATAAAGACAATCAGTTTTTTGGAAATGAAACTGACAAGAAGACCAGTGTAAGTGTTAGAGTGTTCTCTTTGTTTCTACATTTAATGGGCAAGCTATGTCTTGTTCTCTGGGATATAACCTAATTTCTGCCTTTGGCCTGGTCAGCATACAGGGTTCCCCTGCTACTGAGCTGACATCGACTGCGTGTCATTTTGAGTAACTATGTTTTCGTTTTGAAATTTTTGTTTTCTGTGTTTTGGTGTATATTCTTAAGTTGCTGGTGATGACACAACCTTTTTGTAAGCAACTTCACTTCTCTCTTATCTGGTTCAGGTCTCTTTCAGAACCCTCACACTATACTCTGGTTATGGTTTTTAGACCCTGTTTTTATTTTTTTAAAAATACCTTCCCCTAAGCAATCTAAAAACTACTTCAATCATACCTTTTTTAAAAATCATCATGTTGTGTATTTATTCAAGATGAGGAATCAAAATCATCTATAGGTCAATGTAAAAGAGGCCATAGTGCTTTATATGATGAAACCAAGAACTTGAGTTTGTGAAAACTATGTGTATTTCCAAGTACAAGTATTTTACTAATTGGCAACCTCAGATTTAATTTATTTCCGATCAACTTTCAGAAGGTGACCCTTTACTATAACTCAATGATATAAATTGGGGTTCCATTCTTCATTTTATTCATAAAGACTCCAAATTTAATTATGAAGATAATGAAAACAAATCACAGATATTATTTTTATGAACATTAAGTAAATATTTAAAGCACACATAAAACTCTTTGGGGAGATTACTGTATAGAAATTGAATATATTGAAGCTTTTTGCAATTTACCTTCAATGATGCTTCTTCTTGTCTTTTTTCTAAATCTAGCAAGCAGAGACAGTCTTCCATATGGCCCCATAGGCCTTCATATAGCTTTCAAATATAAGGTAATATGTCTACTAATACTCAATGAAGAACAGTTTCTCTGTTGATTTACCATTTATAACCTGGACAGATTTTCTGGCACTGCCAATTGATTGAGCCTCCTAGTGTTGACTTGTCCTTGGGACTTGGACAAAGTTCTGGGTCAGTCCCAATTATGAATTTTGATCATTGCTGTGAGGAATTCAGTTAAAATAAGAAAGGTTGTATGGTGAATTGTCTTTCCCTTTATAAGGAAGCATGGAACCTAGAGCTGAATTGAACTAGAGATCAGTTTATCAAATATGTCTTTAAAAGACCGTATTGTCCTCTGATGAAAAATGTTTTTGTTTAACAAAGGAGGCGGTATTGGAACTGTTTGAGAGTGTTATAATACGCTAAATGTGCTTCCAGGAAAGGAAGTCCTCTAATTTGGCAGTAGCGTTGTTTTTCTTCAAAGGGGGAGAAAGAGGTGAACATCCATACTGGACTCCTGAATACTTAGAAAACAATATTTTAGATTTCCTGGCTGTCCAAGAGAATATTTTTGCTTCCTGAAAATGAACTCATCAGGCCTTAGTAGGATACAAATGTGCCCACTTGTCAAGCAGCTAAATTAAATAAGTGCTGCCCTGGCTGGTTTAGATAGAGTGTGGGCTTGCTGACTGAAGGGTTCTGGGTTTGATTCTGGTCAGGGGCACATGCCTGGGTTGTGGGATCGATCCCCACTAGGGGGCGAGCAGGAGACAGCCGATCAATGATTCTCATCACTGATGTTTCTATCTCTCCCTCTCCCTTCCTCTCTCTGAAATCGATAATATATGTTTGTGTGTGTGTATATATATACACACACATATATATATGAAATAATACGTGCTAGCAAATATATTAGGTAACTTTTGTGTGTTTTTCCAGGGGAAACCATATTTCTAGCCTATGCTATTTAAACTCTAAAAACTTTAGTTTCTTTATCTTACAGGGTAGTTAGGTAGAGATCCAGACTATGAAAATGCTTAGTACTGAAAGGATTTTAGAGGCAGGGAAGGCAGTTTTAGGGAAGGGAGGTCCATGGGAGAGTTATATATACATAACAGGCAGAGACAGCTCCAAGCTGCCAGATTGCTTATTTTGCATACACAGAGGACGGAGAAATGTTTTAAGGTAAGGGGAAGAAGAAGAGGGGGGCACTGGGTGGGCTTTGAAACTGATACCATGTAGGGAAAGTGACCAATTAGGAGAGCACAGGGGACATAAAATAAGACAGGGTCTAATTAGAAAGTGAATGAACAAAGAGCTACCAGCATTTATAAACCCATAGACAAAGAGATTCACTGGACAGGACTGTTCCCCCCCCACCTATTTTAGAGAGAGAGGGGGCTCTCCTAATTTGGCGACCCCTTCACAGGGGGAGTTTGTATATGCTTGCAATAAACTTGCACAATTTTTCTGCAAATATTTTAGTCTGCAAATTTTATTTTTCAGTCTTTATAGGACAAGATCCCATAAGGAAAGTCTAGGAGCTTGCCATTCCGCATATCAGTACTACCTGGCAAACAGTAGATTTTCAGTCCATTGAAATTAATTGTAAGTTCTTAGATTTATTTTATTGAAGTGGTAGACTCTATTATAGAGAGCTCTGAGGATTTCCTTGGATTTATGCCTGTATTTCATTACTAAGAGTCTAACATTCTTTTGCCTGGAAACCAGTTGGTCATTGCAGGTTTCTACTTGTCATTGTTCAAAATAAATTCTGCTTGAATTAAAATAAGCATCAGTGCCAGGCTGGTGTGGCTCAGTGTGGCTCAGTGGTTGAGCATTGACCTATGAACCAGGAGGTCACGTGTTAATTCCAGGTCAGGGCACATTCGAGCTTGATCCCCGGTAGGGGGCATGCAGGAGGCAGCCAATTAATGATTCTCTCTCATCATTGATATTTCTAACTCTCTCTTCTTCTTCCTTCCTCTCTGAAATCAATAAAAAAATATTTTTAAAAAACCTAAGCATCAGTGAAACTTTCTTAATTAAACTAAAAAATAATATAATTATATGACAAGAAAAATAAGTTATGATTAGTATTTTAACATAATATGTTATTGTAATTGTTTAGTTCATAGACCATTCTTCAAGGGCTATTGACAGTAAGCCCCAATTTGAAAATCACAATTGTGTAGATCTGTTAAATATAACACTAGACTTCAGTTTCTTTATCTTCAGAATTAGGGTATTAGATCATTTTATTCCAAAGAGATCTTCCAGATCTTAAGTCTAATAATTCTTTGACGGTAATTGCAGATAATACATTATCTATATATATAAAAGGCTAAGCAACCAGCAGATGGGCCGACTGGCTGACTGGCCGATAGGTATGACGCGCACTGACCACCAGGGGGCAGACGCTCAACGCAGGAGCTATGGAGCGACAGCAACTTTGCAGAGTGCCCTCTCACACTCCGGGACCCCTCGGGGGATGTCAGACTGCCTGTTTCGGCCTGATCCCCACAGGCCAGGCAAAGGGACCCCACCTGCTGGAGGGACTCCACTCACTCCACAGATGCCCTTTGAGCCCTGGCGCCTCCCTGGGGAGGGACTGCTCAAAGGTTGGCTCCAGGGCGTGTCAGGCCTGTCTCTCCCAGTCCCTCCCCACTGCCTACCTTCTAATTAATTTCCTTTCAATGTGCACGAATCCGTGTACCAGGCCTCTTGTATTGTATGAATAGAGAACCCACCGGTATAATTAAAGTATTTAGGCAGCAATAGGTAATGAACCCCACACAAATGTAGATGGAAGTGAAATATATCTAGAACAACAAATAAGAAGAGCTTCCTTAGGCAACATTAGGTTGATAACATGCATAAGACAGTGGGTCTTGAAGTGTGGTCCCCCAACCTGCAGCATTAGCATCCTCTAGGGTAGTGGTTCTCCACCTTCCTAATGCCAGGACCCTTTAATACAGTTCCTCATGTTGTGGTGACCCCCACCCATAAAATTATTTTCGTTGCTACTTCATAACTGTTATTTTGCTACTGTTAGGAATCGTAATGTAAATATCTGATATGCAGGATGTATTTTCATTGTTACAAATTGAACATAATTAAAGCATAGTGATTAATCACAAATACAATATGTAATTATATATGTGTTTTCCGATGGTCTTAGGTGACCCCTGTGAAAGGGTCGTTCCACCCCCAAAGGGGTCGCGGCCCACAGCTTGAGAACCGCTGCTCTAGGGAATTGTTAGAAAAGTTAATTTCTGGTCTTCACCCCAGACCAACTTAGACAAGCTGGAGGTGACTCCTAGACATCTGTGTTGTAATAAGCCTTCCAAGTGATTCTCAAGTATGCTAAAATTTGAGAATAGCTGTCATGTGTAGTAAACCCCCTGGATTTCTCTGGGGAGTTCACTTACCATCTTTCTTGTCACATACTTTAAACAAGTCAATTTAGGGAAGACCCAGAAAGTGATTTGAGGATTTGTAAGTCAATTAATACAGAAGAAAGATGGGAGATATTGTCTTTAAAAGAATTGATCATAGAAATCAGAATCAGACATTAGTCTCAGTTGCATTCCTTATCGGTGTCCAGCAGGGAAATGTTCCCACTTTTAAAAAAATGCTTTCCGCCTTATTTCAACAAGTTTGGAAATGCTTTTCCCATTATTGAGACGTAGACAACTGATTTCTGTTTCTTATAAGGCAGTGTTTCCAATTGTATACTTCATCCTGCTCTGGTTCAAGGGCTTAAGGGAATCATGGTGCTATCACTTGTCATATGATGTGGAAAACCCTGTGTTACAGAGGGCAATACAATTTTGCAAAATTTGTTGTAGATACCTTGTCCAGTACTGATGAAATTATGTAAATCCAGTGAGAAGATTAAATTTTGGAAAATTAAAATAAAAAAGATACCATTGAGAATTTCAGACCTCTATGGATGAAGAAATCTTTTGATTAACATGGTTTATTCATTTTTATTGAATTTATTGGGGTGACATTGGTCAATAAAATTTTTAGGTTTCCAGTGGGCCAGTGTACAATTCTGTAATATGCCATCTGTATACTTCATTGTGTATTCACCAGCCAAAGTCAAATTTCCTTTCATCACCATATATTTGACCCTCTTTACCCTTTACTACCTCTTCCTCATCTACCTTCCTCTCTGGTAACCACCATACTATTGACATACTATGGGTTTTTATTTGCTTTTTTGGGAGTGTTATTTGTTGCTCTCAGTTTTATATTTCACATATGAGTGATGACACATGGTTCTTGGCTTATTTTGTTTAGCCTCATATTCTCAAGATCCATCCATGTTATCCCAAATGGCAGTATTTCATCGTTTTTTATGGCTGAGTAGTATTCCATTGTATATATGTACCAAATCTTTATCCAGTCATCTATCGGAGGACACTTTGGTTGTTTTCATGCCTGATTCATTCATTTTTATTTTATTTCTATTATTTTCTTTGAACAATTTAAAATAATCCTCTATGGGTATGTTCTGTGTTTAAATAAACCTAATAAACTAAGGTAAAGTTTGGATATTTGATCTCCCAGAGTCCTAGTGATAAGCAATGAGGATTTTTTAAAATCAGGTCATAGAGAGAGGAGGGAACCTAAAGAATTGACAGGACTTGGTGACTAAGTAGATTGAGAATTGGGTGATATCAGAACAAAAATGGGGATATTTATGTTGATTAATAGATAAAAAGGGTGATTTCTATGGTGACATCTTAAATCTGAGGTAACAGTGCAACAGTTAAGAGAAAATATTTAGAGAGGACCAAGTGTGATATTAAGGGTATTCTTGGACAAATCACCAGGCTTATCTGTGCCTCAGTTTCCTAATAAAATGAAGAGCTTTGATGAGATAATTTATGGGTACTTTTAAGTTATAATACATTTATAACAATTTGATAGAATAAAGAAATTAGTTATTTTAGAGGATCTCAATATTGCCTTTATTTTTTTTCAGACTAAAATGTATCTGTTAATATACTCAAACACCTTCATCTTCTGATTAAGAATAATTTTGCAGCTCAGCTCTATTTCTCTATTTAATCTCCTTACCGATATTTTAAATAAAAACACACCCTTTTTTTCCTTTTCTTAATGCCACTTAGCTATTGGAAAGGAAGTGTTAATGTTTCTTTGTTTTAGGGAATTTGAGTATAAGATGGATTTCTTTGCCTATGTGTACAGTAGATGCTGTCCATGGTCCTTATTTTATAAGTGATGGTTCTGAGTTTATCCCCCTGGAGAACTCATAAAATACCACAGAATCAGCCCTAGCTGGTTTGGCTCAGTGAATAGAGCAACACTTGCAGGCTGAAGGATCCCGGGTTTTATTCCCAGTCAAAGGCACATGCCTAGATTGTGGGCTTGATCCTCAGTAGGGGGTGTGCAGGAGGCAGCTGATCAATGATTCTCTCTCATCATTTATGTTTCTATCTCTCTCTCTCTCCCCCTCCTTACCTCTAAGAAATCAATAAAAATATATTTTAAAAAAATACCACAGATAATTTTAATGGCAATCAGGGCATTAATTCTTTGTTTTGAATCTCTTCTACTGTTGCCCTGCTAAAGGGGAATCTGTCATCTGCTGGAAAGCTTCTAGTTATAGGATATTTACCACCTTATCACCTCCCAAGATAGTTCATTCTATCAGGGCAAGTTATTCTTTTTATTCGTTCTTTACACTCATAATGATCAAGCTATTTTAGCATGGAGTGTATTTTCTATTTTTCAATGTCAGTGAAGGTGAAGTGGCAAACTTTCAAGTTTCTGGAATTAATGGGGAAGTAATCTCTTCTTTTTAATGGAATACTGTTGTTAACTCTGGCTAATTCTCTTTACTAATTTTAACCATAGAATGTAATTACTCCTCATTTCCAGGTTGATGAAGATATTGTGCTTTGTCTTTAGGCCTATTGTAGTGCCTCAAGGTCAGTGTTCTAGCTATTAAAGATAAATGACTGGACTTTTGTATTAAGACTGTAGAGAATCAGGTTTCTGTGCTACCAACTCTGACATATCCAGAAAACTATTTTTAATTAGTAAATTTAAATATTAATTAATTTATTTAATAGCTACCTCTAAAGTGACACAGATACTACAGAAATGAGACTCTGGTCATTTGATATATCTCTATTTAGGAGCCTGGTTTTTACATATGTTTGAAAGCAGCTAAGTGTAATTTGTTCAGATATGAAGCACTTAGAACCAAACATTTGAGGTTTATGGTATTTACTACCTGGATCAGGAGTTCAGTGATTTTGAAATTGTATCATTTCACCATGATAACAAAGATGGGATGGGACTTAGATGATCCAGGTTCACATCCTGATTCATCCACCCAGTCTATGGAGTGCCCGCCATGTCCTGGTTTACTAACTCAGTAGCTGTATAAGTTTGAGCAAGTCAACTTTCCTGAGCCTCAGTTTTATCACCTCTGAAATCATACTTCACTTGCTATGAATACTTAGTGATAATATATACCTGAATCTGCCTAATCCCATCCTATTCACTAAGAAGTTAATGCTGAATCTGAAAACTATTTTTCATTTTATATATTTGTAAATACTATGGTTTGTAAAAATCAGATCTTTAGAATCAAAGCTATATTAAAAGTGAGACTGAAAATTTCATGTTGGACTCCTCATCCCATCCCTATTTAAAAAAGGAAATTTGTTGTGATGCATCTTACTAATTTATTCAAAAAAGTATATAGCATCTGCTGTGTGCTGGGCATTATTCTAAACACTGGTGAGGCAGCCATGGACAAAACAGATGAGTTTTTTGCTCTTAAGAATAAATTTCACATAGAGGATACAGTAAGATGTGAGTAGAGAAGATAATTTCAGATTGTGAAGTAAACAGGACTATGTAATGGAGAGTGATGGACAGGAATCTAATTTCATTAAGGAGATCAATTGGGAAAGGTCTTAATGAAGCGGTAACATAAGCAGAGACCTGAATGATAAGAAGGAGCCAGCTGTGTAAAGATCCAGGGGACGAGAGTTTCTGGGAGAGGGAATAACAAATTCAAGGCCCCGATGAAGAATGAAGAGAGTTTACTGTATTTGTGGAACAGATAGCAGGCCAGTGGGATGGGGTGTAAGGAGGTGGAGTTGGGGGCAGTCATTTAGCAATACCACTGAGGTTATTTATAGTAACTTGAAAGCAAAATTGTATTTAAGACCATATACCTTTTTAAATTTGAGGCCTGTGCACAACTATTTTAATTTCTGGACTCAATTAAACGCATAGCATTGTATAACAGTAGGAAAAATTGAGCCTTATGAAGAAGATATTTGATGTCCAGAAGAGTTTATATAAACTTTGATTTGTTAAGGAAACAGAATTTTTACAAAGTGTTCTCATCATTTATAGTTTATCACCTATAATTATGGAAATCTCAGAGTTTTATTTAAGATTTTGATGCTAATAACAAGGTGGGGTGTTACATGCTTCTCAAGTAGCTATGTTCCAGTTCATTCATGTAAGCAAAACTGACATGCAGTTCTGGTCTATACAATTAAAAAATATTATGAAAAAGTAGGTAAAAAATGAACATTTACTGATTTCTGTAGCAAGTTTTGACTCACTCAAAAAGTTTTTTAATTTAATTTTTGTGTTCCTCTTACAAACATTTTACATTCCCAGAATACATAGACTCCCACCTTTCATGAAATTTTTTCAGGACCAGCCACTATCTAGATATTTTTTTTTTCATCATGAAAACTCTCTGGTTGATCCTAATCTCTTATTTGCCTCTGGAGAATTTGGAAATGAGGACAGGCATTTTGCCATGACCTGCCTGCAGTCTATTTATTTTAGTAAGCTAGCAAGCTTTGCAGAGCCTTTCGTGGGCCTGCTGTCCTGGGTCTAGAGTGTAAGAGACAGATGGGGATGGGAGTACACATGGGTGGATTTCTTCAGTTCTTTCCTTTGGAGGTGATCTTTCCAATGTGGGCCCATTCCTTCTGGATTGCTACGAGCTATGAAGGCCTCAGTGTAGGAGCCCAGAGAAGTGTCTGTCTTTATAGGCGGATCCCACGTATTTAGTCTGCATGGAGTCCAGGTTACCTTTGCCTGGAAAGGGCCTTTTGAATCTCTTTGCCACAGCCTTGGGTGGGATAATATTTTAAGTATCTACCACAGGACTTCCAGAAAATAGCCACTTAATAAGTGAATGTTTTTATTAATAAAAGTGCTTGTATTTATTACTGTTTTTCTATCACCAGGGCAAACACCTAGTTCAGCAGCAAGCACTTCAGCTGGAAGATGCTTTTCTATTACAGATCAGATTGTTCCAAACTCACCTGCTCCCATTAGACTGGGTTCGCCAATCATAATACTTGTTGCAAATATCTTCAGCCACATGCACCAATCTATTTCTTTCTTAAAAATATATAACATAGTATATTCTTTCTTAAGTATATATTTAAATATACACTTTACTAGTGGCCTGGTGCACGAAATTCGTGCATGGGCGGGGGTGGGGTGTCTATCAGCCCAGCCTGCACCCTCTCCAATCTGGGATCCCTCTCGCAATATGGGATCGCTGGCTCCTAACCGCTCACCTGCCTGCCTACCTGATCGCCCCTAACCATTCTGCCTGCCGGCCTGCTCGCCCCCAACTGCCCTCCCATGCCGGCCTGATCACCTCCAACTGCCCCCCACTTCCGGCCTGCTCATCCCTAACTGGCCCCCTGCCTGCCTGCTTGCCCCCAACTGCCCCCCCCCTCTGCTAGCCTGATCAGCCCCAACTGCCCTGCCCCCCTGGCCTGATAGCTCCTAACCGCTTCTGCCTTGGCTTTGTCCAGAAGGTCTCCCGGTTTAATTAGCATATTGCCCTTTTATTAGTATAGATATGTACATATAAAATATATAATAGTTACCATATGCATACATAGTTCTCTTAGGGACAAAAGATGTGTATCACAGGTGTTTTTTAATCTCCTATCAAGAAAAATAAATGGTATAACTGAAGCTCTGATCATTCTTTCATTCCAAAAAAATATCAATTTTGTACCTCTTCAGTGCAGATACTATGCTACATGCCAGAAGTATACATTGTGGTGGGCTGTTTCTGTTTCCCGCGACCCGCACGGGAAAACGACAGGTTCTTGAGCGGAGGAGCTGGGGATTAAGAAATTAAAGAAAGACCAAGATGCAGAAATAGATTTTAAGCTGGGGCCAGGTGGGCGCCATCCTCTCTGATGGAGAGGCGGCAAAAGCGGCCTGAGCCACACAGCAGGTTTATTTTAAAGGCCTAGATTTACATATCTAGTTCCGCCCCTGCCTGATTAACATATCCAGCCTTATTGGGGAAGCATGTTCCCAGGGCGTGGCTGCCTATGCTCTGAGTTCAGCTGACAATAAGAAAATGCCTAGGTGCCTCCCAGGCAGCCCTCTACAATACATTATATCTGCCCTCGTGGGACTTAGAATCTAGGAGACTAAGCAGGGGATCTATTTCACTCTAGAGATTCTCCATCCCCCCTCTCCCCCATTGGAAACAAACAAAAGTAACACACTTAAATGGTTAAGGTACAGGTTTAGTACAAGTAATTTATAATAGTAATTTTCCTGATATCAAACTTCCAGTGGTAGATTTTACTACAAATCAATAGGTTCCTGGCTTCATATCATTAACCTTAAGCAGAATCAAGAAAAGGAGTGTGCAGGGTATGGCTTTCTCTCTTGCCAAACACTTCTTGTAAAATCACAGGCTCAATTGAGCTCTGGGTCCATAAAAAAATGCTTCAAGCCAATGCCTTGTTACTTTTAAAAATAAAAGAATACTTCCCTTGAGGTGAAGGAGTGGATTATCTTTTTTGATCTTTATATCTGAGGAAAATTGGTAGAAGGCAAGGTAGACACAAAGCAGAAAGCTGCATCCTATGAGGAACTATACTTTAAAATGTTAACTGCTTACTTTTATCTAAATGCTAAATGCCTGGTGCACAAAATCCATGCACTGGAGTGGGGGGGGGCGGGGGGCAGGTGTCCCTCAGCCCAGCCTGTGTCTTCTTGCAGTCCGGGACCCCTTGGGGGGTCGGGCCTAAGCCAGCAGGCGGACATCCCCCTCACAGTCCTGGGGCTCTTGCAGTCTGGGACCCCTTGCTCCTTACTGCCTGCTGCAGTGGAGGGTTGTGAGGCTCCCATCACAGCCGCTGCGCTCACCAGCCATGAGCCCGGCTTCTGGCTGAGTGGCGCTCCCCCTATGGGAGTTCACTGACCACCAGGGGGCAGCTCCTGTGCTGAGCATCTGCCCCCTGGTGGTCAGTGCACGTCATAGTGACTAGTTGTTCCACTGTTCGGTTGATTTGCATATTAGGGTTTTATTATATAGGGTACCAAGATTATCCAAATGCATCATGTGGGTAAATACAACCCAATGATTATAGGACACATGGTTTCTACACACTTCCATAGCACCTTTGTACTCACTTAATGTCATATGAATGTTCTTTTTTTTTCTCCAGTAGGGATTGCATGTTCAGTTTGTGAAATGCCTGCTCTAAAGTGCTTTGATTTAGTGAGAGCCCTTTGGATATGTTCATTCATGTAAGCTTTTTGCAGAAAGATGAAATATACTGATTCACTTATTTGTCAAATATAACAGAATGCATGGAATTCTTCTTCCTCACAACTTCTAGCTAATTCCTATGGGTCCTTCTCAGCTCAAGGTTGTTCTCTAGAATGCCTTCCCTGACTACTCCATTCTGGCTTAACTGCCTCTACTTTGTGTCTTAAACACCCCAAGTGTTTGCTGTACTGTGGTATAGTTGTTGAATCCTTTGTGGGCGGGGATTCTGCTAGAGTGGGCTCACTCTTGTGTCCTCATATAAGTACATTCTCAAGATTATTTATTGAATGAATGAGACACTAGACCAGGCACTGGAAATATAGGGTCAAAACTGACTTTAAGGAGCTTACAGCCTAGTAGGTGATACAGACATTAATTTAAAAAAAATCATATAGTGAGCCCTGAATAAACATGTGGTGTATGAATGACTTAGGGCAGTGGTTCTCAACCTTCCTAATGCTTCCACCCTTTAATACAGTTCCTTATGTTGTAGTGACCCCTAACCATAAAATTATTTTCATTGCTACTTCATAACTGTAATTTTGCTACTGTTATGAGTCGTAATGTAAATATCTGATATGCAGGATGTATTTTCATTGTTACAAATTGAACATAATTAAAGCATAGTGATTAATCATAAAAACAATATGTAATTATATATGTGTTTTCCGATGGTCTTAGGTGAACCCTGTGAAAGGGTCGTTCCACCCCCAAAGGGGTCGCGACCCACAGGTTGAGAACCACTGACTTAGGGAGTGTATATGGAATGCCAGGAGTTATGCTAGATGAGTTGCCTTTCGTTTCTGCAGGTCTTTATAGTTTACAAAGTGCTTTCATCTGTGATCAGCCAGGTCAGAAGACTAATCAGGCTCCCTCTGCCAGTTTGCTCATATTTTAGCTTTCTCCACACTAGGATATAGGGACATAGTTCCCAAAGGTATTTTTCTGTCAAGGACACCTTATAAAATATCCATTTACTCTGCTACCCAATTTACTGCCTCTTTCTTTCTAATCTCTGACTGTCTCTATTCTGATAATGACTAACCAAGCCCTGGACTTGCAATAACTTATCTCTCCTTGGAAAGTCATTTAAACTTTCAAGCTGGTGAGAAAATTACAAGTGCTTTGTCAACTATGTGCTATAGGAACATAAAGCCTAATTAGTTTGAAGATGAATGTGACAATCAGCATCAATTTTATATTCGTTGCTTTGGTTGTGTCCAAAATATAATCTGATACCTGGCAATGCTCAAGGACATGATTTATCCCTGCTCTGAGACAGGCTTAGGAAACGTTATGTTAAATTATTGTGATATATAATAAATAAAGAAGTGAATAGGCAAAGTGATGCTTTTTTGACCTTTTCATAATAGTACTGAACCATAAGACAGCTACCTAATTGAATGGACCAGAGCATGGGTTTTATTTGTGTTGATTAACTTGAAAATTACCTGAATTTTATTACTCCAGCAAGATAACAGTAAAGAGGAAATTATTTTTCATCTATAAATAAATTTGGAACCACTTTCTTTTTTTTTTCTTTTTGCTTTGGACACATTTGATTTGCTGTGAACTTTTTTATTTTTATATCTTTACAAACAGAGCTCTTATTATGGTAAAATAATGCCATGTCAGTTTCTGAGACACTCATCTATTTAGCAATCAGGAAGATATTGAGGTTAGAACCTAGATAATTCATGAAAAGTAGAGGAGTTTTACATGTCTATCCCTTTTTAAAAAATTGTTCATTGTGCAAAATACTTTGCGGGGGGAGAAGGGTTCTACTGGAACCCTTTTTAAAAATATATTTTATTGATTTTTCACAGAGAGGAAAGGAGTGGGATAGAGAGTTAGAAACATTGATCAGCTGCCTCCTGCACACCTCCTACTGGGGATGTGCCCACAACCAAGGTACATGCTCTTGGCCGGAATTGAACCTGGGACCTTTCGGTCCGCAGGCCGATGCTTTATCCACTGAGCCAAACCAGTTAGGGCTCTACTTGAATCTTAAAGCGCTAACACTATGTATGGGTCCCTGGACATTTCTTCTTTAGAAAAAAATTATTTATTTTTATGGATTGATACAGAGAGAGAGGGAAAGAGAGAAAAACACCCATTCATTGTTCCACTTATTTATGCATCATTGGTTGATTCTTGTACGTGCCCTGTTGGGAGATGGAACCCACATGTGGGTGAATCGGG
This sequence comes from Myotis lucifugus, assembly GCF_000147115.1. Lineage (NCBI taxonomy): Eukaryota > Metazoa > Chordata > Mammalia > Chiroptera > Vespertilionidae > Myotis > Myotis lucifugus. The sequence continues at coordinate 3,940,501 of NW_005871154.1, forward strand.
ACGATGCTCTAACCAACTGAGCTACCTGGCCAGGGTGGGCATTTCTTCTGTTTTCTTCCTAGTGAAAAGGCCGCATTGATTTTCCATTTTTATTGGTCAGGCAGGGCTTTTCATCATGTCGCTCACTTTCGCTCTCTCATCCCTCCTTCTGTCTGCACCCCTGTTTCTTTCTATGTATCTGTTTTAGTCTGTCTCTGCCTATGCGTCTGAGTCAATGAAAAACAAGTGTATTATTACCCACAGTGATGCTTGTCAAGCCCCTCAAAGGCAGTTTATGTGGCAGTTTCACTGGAAGAAAGGGAGGGTTTGGAGGGAAGGGGGGAGAGTCAGTCATTTGCCTGGTAAAATGCTGCAGAGGGAGCACAGCGCTCTGCCCACGTCATAAGTGCCTGCAGGCAGCCAGCGAGGAGAGAAAAGTTTGGGAAAGAACTCAGTTTTCTGTCTCTCTGAATGTGGAACTTTTGTAAACACTCTGGGATCTCCCCCCACCTTAATTTTTTAATATACCATTTTGTCCGGATATCCAGGTTGTGTGTGTGTATTTGCGTGCGTCACCGACCACACAACTAGGTACACAAAGAAAAGAAGAAAGCTCATGTTTTCTGAGTTCAAGCTCCAAATCCACAGTTTTGTGGGTTTTTTTTCTTTAAAATAAAAGTCCCTGGCCCGATTTCCCTTCTCCAGCTGTTAGTCATTTGTAAGAAGCTGCCCTAGTGATTGCAAGCGAGTTGAGACGTGATGTATGCAGCACCCCGTGCACCTTAGCGTTTCTTTCAGTCCTATCTCTCCATTCATTGAGACTCCCTGGAATCATGCTCATAATACATAGCTTTTTATTACCCAAAGCCGCTATTCTGGCAGCAGAACGACAGCCCTTTGATCGATGGGCCGGGCAGTTTTTTTGTGTTGTGCTTATTCAGAGTTGTTAGTAGGGAAGAGGAAGGCAGCCAAAGGGGGGACTCTGGCACGGGAGATCTCATGTGTGTACTGAAGCAGCAGATCCGAATTCAGAAACAAGAACGAGAGCTGAAATGTGATTCTCTGTTGCTCCGTGTAACACTCACCGCCACGCTCAAGCGGTGCGAGGCACTCACGGGAGGCTTGTTCTGATCACGGAATTCGCTAAAAGACATGCAGCCGCGCAGCCCCGCGAGCCACCTGGAAGTTTTGCCGGAGCTGATTGCTAGGGGCTTTTCCGGTGCCTAGGAGGACCCGGCTTGCCTTGAGCTGTATGGAGGAGGAGGGCTCGACCTTCCCGTGAGGGGCCCCCTTGGAAAAGCCGTCAGTGCTGAATCCAGGCTCTGCTTCTCTGTGTGCCATTGACCACAAGGCTTTTCTCACCTTGGCTGATTTGCTGGTGTGATTTCCATGCACTGAGCCCTGTGTAGGGATCCAGGATGGATTGCCTGTGCATTGTCACCACAAAGGTAGGATAGGAAACAGGGCTGCTGTTGTGTGTGCAGCGTTTTCCTATGATTATTCAGGTCCTGTAATTAAGTAGGTCTGGGAGGTGCTGCCAGTTCGTGGGATGAAATGATGAGTGTAATTTACTTTGCTGGGGATTTTGTTCCCCAGGAGGGTCTGAGGGTCCTGTCTTTATTTGATTTCAACTTCTTAAAGTGATATTGTGTATTTTGTGCAGATGGAAGGAGAATTTGCCTGGGGTTTTTATGGCAGGATTTGCTTTTGCATCTGTTTATAGCTCAAAATTAACATATCTATAGTAGTAGTGTAGCTTACACATCATTTTAACATAACATACCAGGGTAGTCTGAGTGTGATAATTAGCTTTTCATTTAAAAACCATATCTTCTGTGCTTGAAGAAGCCAATCAGCTTTACTGTGGCTTGACATATTGTTTCTGATTGGAGAATTATGATATTCTGCATTTTAGTAATTTTTTTAAAAGGAAAAAAATCTTTAGGTTTTTTTTAAAACAAACAATATTTAGTGTTGAACTGATTCTCTCTATTTTGATTAGGAACACATTATTTGCATTATCAGAAATAGAAGTAAAACTAGGAATGGAATAAAATCAGTAGGTAATAGTTTTGTGGGTTTGCTGAAAATAGCTAAACATTTCAAAAACATTTTATTTTTTGGTGTCAGTTCTAAATGTATTTAAATTTCATAAACACTGGTTATTACTATTGTTTTTAGAAAAAAACTAATTAAAACACACTTATTCATTAGCTTCCTTTTCATTTTGCATGTAAGCATACCATGAGTTCATTTGAGCTATGTCTTTGCGGATCTCACATTGATTGGACACCCATTAAACATGACAAAATCAATAGCTTAGTGCATGAGACTCATTAAGTGTAGATTTCCCACTGTGATCTCCTTTCACTACTAAAAAAAAAAAAGAAAGATTATTTGATTTTGAAGCCACAGACCAAGTTGCCCATAGAATGGCCTTAAATATTTTTACTTTAACAAATTATTTTTCAGAGAATCTTAATGGATATCTTCCCATAGGGCCTAGCATCACATGGCAGCTGCAATTAATGTTAATTGATTTGAAACCTAAAAACTTCTATTTGGGTTAGTTGACCAGTCTTCAAAGTTAGGTGAATACCTTATTTTACTTCTAAAACTTATGAAACATCTCATTCAGTTTTTCCAGTTAAATCAGTAAAAATGAACTAAGGGGGAAAAAAGCTAAATGGGAAATAGGATATTCTTATGTAATCTAGGAAAGGAAATTCTCTTAAACATGCTTTATTCTTCCTGAGGTGTTACATTTGGTGTTACTTTTCTTGAGAGAATGCTATAAAATCTGACCTATATGTGTTTCATAATTATTTATTCCAAAATCATGATAATTGCAGATACCATGAAACATAATTGGTACTGTAAAAATAAGTTATATGATGTTATTAAGCAGAACTGTAAACTGGAAGTCTGTTGCATTGAACAAGTTAAAACAGCACTGAAATCTAAGTTCCCTCAATTTGGAAAACATGATCTAATTTTAAAAATGTCACGTGCTTTATATCAACTTACCAAAATATAAATGATCACAGATACAAAAGGAAGACATATCCTTCTTCTTTAAATGCTGTAACAGAGATAAATGTCATTATTTCCAGTATTTTGATTTTTCATATAAATTATACAATTCAACGGGACAAACGAATATATGAGATGTCATGAGTTTTCTGATGTAATTATGCTCATGAATATTTCTAGGGTGGCATATATATCCTCCTTCTAGAACAAACATACTTACAACAAAGTTATATTCCAATGTTGAAATGGGAAATAATGCATGATCGATTTAAAAGCTGCACGTAGGTGAGGAGCCCTCCTGGAGAACTTCAGAATGCAATCCTGTCCACCTCACACAGCACCATTGATAATCTTGGCCCAAGTGCACTTGGGATGCCCTTGCTCCACTTTGCTGGGACTCTGACCAAAAACTTGCCAACAATGTGCACATTTTAATTCTATCTCAGTTTAATATCCGTTTCTTTCCCCTTCAGCAATGAGTCCACCTTCTAGCAGTTTCAGCTGAGACACTTTCTTCGTCTTGCTTTATGTGAGACCAACGGTTAACTACCCTGATCTGTCCTAGGTACCACCTTGTCCGTGGCACATCTCAATATCACAGCTAACCTCCACCCCGTCTAAGTTTGCAGTGGCAGGGAACGCAAATACTGTAACTACTTTCACGGGTCTCTTCATTCCTTCCTGCCTTGTCATGAAAGGCATCTGCTGTTCCCTTGGATCCTCCTGTGACCTCCTGTACCTGATCATTCTCCCTTCTATTATGCACACTGTGGAAATAAATTTCTCTTCATGCTTTTCCTCCACATGCAGAGACATAGAAACATGGAGCAGACTAAGGAAGCTCAGAGGGAAGGCGGGGGAGGGTGGGTGGATGGGGAGATATCAACCAAAGAACTTGTATGCATATATGCATAACCCATGGACACAGAAAATAGTGTGGTGAAGACCTGGGTGTGGGAAGGGGGGAATTGAAGGGGTCAATGAGGGGAAAAAAATGAGGCCACCTGTAATACTTTCAACAATAAAGATAAATTTAAAAAATAAAAAGAAAAGAAAAAAATGAAAGGTAGAAGATTAGTGAGAGATTATAACAAATCGAGAGAAAGCACTAATGGCTATATAAAAGCACCTATCAGACATAATTAAGTGTTTTGATTGTTAGTTTTTCTTCATATTAAAGGAAGGAAATGATTGTGGCACATTTCATAAGATTCTAACCCCCTCCCCCACCCAGATGAAATATTTCTACTCTAGGTATCACACATAAGACTCAGATTGCTTAAGGTCTTAAGGCAGTGGTTCTCAACCTTCCTAATGCCGCGAACCTTTAATACAGTTCCTCATGTTGTGGTGACCCCCAACCATAAAATTATTTTCATTGCTACTTCATAACTGTAATTTTGCTACTGTTATGAATCATAATGTAAATATCTGATATGCAGGATGTATTTTCATTGTTACAAATTGAACATAATTAAAGCATAGTGATTAATCACAAAAACAATATGTAATTATATATTCAATATGTGTTTTCCAATGGTCTTAGGTGACCCCTATGAAAGGGGTTGAGAACCGCTGTCTTAAGGTCTTCAGTCTGGCTGGACTGATTTGAAGAACCCCTCAGATGTGGGGTAAGAGTTTTTAGGCTAGAAAATCATCAGAGCCACCAAATGCATGGAGTTTCTGCCGCATGGGTCTCACGGTCTTTCCAGATGTTCAGACAGTTCTCTTACATCAGAAGACTAAGTCATCTCTTTTATTCAAATGTTTCTGTCCATTTTCAATTTCAACTCTTTTGTCTCAGACATCACTACTGAGAAAGACAAGTAACATGACTTATTGTGAAGAGCAGAACTCTAGAACAGCGATTTTCAACCTTTTTTCTCTCATGACACGCACAAACTAATTACTAAAATTACTATATTTTTTTTGCCAATCTGACAAAACATAGGTATAATTTTGATTGGTTTACAAAAATATAATAATAATAGTACTTACCTACCCTATTTACCCCATAGTGGCTTTTAAAAAAATCAGGTGCCCATACTTGTAAGGATTTCTGGTACCAAGGATTAACCAATCTAATTGCGTAACCTTATTATGCGATGTGACCAATAAGATGCAACTCTATTATATCACCTATAGATTTATGGCTCAAGACAGGGCATTTACACTGGAGAGCTATTTTGTTTTGGCTGTTGTCATTATTTTATTTGACAATCTAAAAGAGGTCAGTGCCCCCGAACAAGTAGTCAGGTGTTGCATGTTTTAAAATTCTTTCGGCACGCCAGTTGAAAATTGCTGCTCTAGGGCAAGACTTGGGTTTGAGTTGTTGTTCTGACACTTACTGGGTAAAGGACTTGGATATACTATTTAACCCCCCTCAGCCTTGATTTCCTCATCTGTGAAAAGGATATGATATTACCTATGTGTAAATGATGTGGTAAAAATATAGGAAATACCTAACACAATTCCTGACATATGGAAAGAATTCAGTATAGGATAATTTATTGAGCAACTCACAATTGATGTCTTTAATCTATCCCTCTCTTTGGGTGTGGTCACTGAGGAAAATGAGGTCATCTCAGCAATATTGATTAAATACAATTGAGTAATGTAACACCTTTTACAGAGAGGACATGTCTTAAATATGTTTCGAATCATTGAAAGATAATCACCCCAGCAATTTTGATAACTGAAATACAAAGGAAAAATGTTAGCCTATGTGAAGGCGGAGACAGTCTGTAAGATAATTGGCAATAGGACAGCAGTGCTGGACAGCAGGCAGAATATTCTGGGCTAAATTTAATAGAATGCAAGCAGTCAGTAGAAATTTCTTTGGCTGTGTGGGACTTCTTAAGTATCACGTGTAACAACATATTGGATTTGATACAAGAACAGAAGAAATGTGGAACTGTGAAAAATGAAAGTAAATCTGTACTTTGTGACTTTGGGCACCAAGAGGCATGTGGGCATCTGTGTCCTTGCTGGTAAAATGAGTATTTCATTGCATCTCTGAGGTTCTTCCCATTCTATTTCTAACCTAATATTATTCTAAAGTACATTATTTCTGCAAATAACATTATTCATGTGCAATAAGTATCTTAAACAGTATTGTGTGAATCAAACATTTGTATCATTTCAGATGTCCATTAACCAGACTTAATGGACATTTAAAAGTTTAAAAAATGATCTATGAAGACAACTAAAATATGTTATAAGTTACTGCTGTAATTTTTAAAATAAGGCATGATGATGCTATTAATTTTACTCTGTTTAATAGGTTATTATGCATAATAAAATTCAAACAGAAAAATGAAAAGTGGATCAGACAGCATGAAATAAACTTTTATTGATGTTCTTAACACTACATCTGTTCTGTAAATAAGATCACTCTTTGCCTCCATCAAACCACCATCTTTTACCAAAATTAAAGTCTTTTAGAATTTCTAAAGGAAATAAAAATTTTTTCTGGGCATTTAAGAGATATTTTGAAATCGAGGCTAATAAATATTGTGTTATTTATTATGACAATAGTAAAAAAATGGCATGTCTTACCTTTAGAAATGGACTCACCATAGAAATATGGTGGGCTAAAATTTTTATTTTCTACGGGAGCTTTATTTAGGGAACATGAAAGAAATCACCAAGGCAACAAATGGCTTCCCTGAAAGGCCCTGTCTTCATAGACAAAGCTATTTATTCATGCAGGTGTATAGTTGCATCTGCTCTCATGGTGGAAGCAGCACATCCATTCATTCATTTCATTCATCTAACAAGTACTTATTGAATGTTTAACATGTGCCTGACATTTTGTAAGGCATGGGGTTACAATAGCAATCTGTTTTTGTGGAACTTTTTTAGTCAAATGGGGAAAACAGCCAATTATAGAAATAACAGTGATGTATGATAAGGGGGTGACTACAGGGTGCTGTGAAATGAGCACAGGGATACCTGAAGAATCTGGTGGGCTGGGTTGCAGAGTAAGCAGGGGCTTAATATCCAGGAAAAGTTTTCTGAAGAAGTAACATTTAAGCCGATAAGCAAAATGGAGGGCACAGTGGGGGTGGGAAGAGTGTTTTAAAAGTCCCATGTGTGATAGACAGATGCTAGATGGATAGATAGATAGATAGATAGATAGATAGATAGATAAGAGAGAGAGAAGAGAGAGAATGGAGTGTAAGGTGTCTAAGGTGAGTAGCAAGATACAAAGGATGCAAAGATGGCTAGGGGCTTAGTCATCAATATCAAGAAGTTAAGATATTATCTTAAAGGAAATAGGTTTTCTCCTCCATCATTAACACTGGTTCCAAACCTCAACACCGATGCTTGACCTCTCACCCATTTTGTTTCTCTGATTTGAGCACTCTCTTCCTATTTTCTGCCATGTGCCCCTTTGCCAATTCTTACGCCTATTCAGTAAAATACAGTGGTTTCACCTTTCTCTTGCTGAAGTGTAGTTTTGTCTTTTGTAACATGGTATCTATCTCACAGGTTTGTTTTTTTTTATTGTTGAAAGTATAACAGATGTCCCTCCTTCCCAGCCCATTGACCCCGTCCACCTCACTCCGCTCCCCTCCAGGTCTTCACCACAGTGTTGTCTATGTCCATGGGTTATGCATTTATACGTATATATTTGGTTAATCTCTTCCCACCACTCCTCTCCCCTTCCCTCTGAGATTTGTCAGTCTGTTCCATGCTTTCATGTCTTTGGATCTATTTTGTTTGTCCGTTTATTTTGTTCATTGAATTCCCCATATAAGTGAGATCATGCAATGCGTATCTTATTTTGCCTAGCATGATACTCTCCAGGTCCCTCCCTCCATGCTGTCTCAAAGGGTAAGAAATCCTTACTTTTTATAACTGCATAGTATTCCATTGGGTAAATGTATCATAGCTTCTTTTTATCTACTCACAGGCATTTGTTTCTAGATCTTAGCTATTGTAACTAGCTCTGTTATAAACATAGGCGTGCATATATTCTTTCTGATTGATTGTTTCAGGATTCTTAGTGTATATTCCTAGAAGTGGGATCATTGGGTCAAACGGCAGTTACATTTTTAATTTTTTGAGGAAAGTCCACACTGTTTTCCATAGTGGCTGCACTAGTCTGAATTCCCACTGGCAATGTACTAGGGTTCCCTTTTCTCTACATCCTCACCAGCACTTGTCATTTATTGATATGTTGATGGTAGCCATACTGGCAGGTGTGAAGTGATACTTCATTGTCATTTTAATTTGCATCTCTCTGATGACTAGTGACTGAGCATTTTTTCATGGGTCTTTTGGCCATTTATATGTCTTCTTTGGAGAAGTGTCTACTTAGGTCCTTTGCCCATTTTTAAGTTTTATTGTTTGTCTTTTGTTTAGTCGTATGAGATTTGGATTCAATGAGATAAGAAGTATAAAGTGCTTGTTATATTACTTTGTAGGGGTAGGTGTACTGTTTTCTATTGGGGTTCACAATCTCCCTACCATCTTATCTTTCCTTGGTGTTCCTTTCATTAAGTCCCTGCTGCAATCTTTGTTAGGTGGACCTGAATCACTCAAAATTAGTGTAGATTTGTAGTTGTTTTAGACACATAGCCATAGACTGTAAAAGTAAACTTTCACAAATGAAATGACATTTTATTACATGAATCATACCAGTCATCTGTTAATACATCTGTAGTAAATAGTGTTTTCTGCCAAAGCTCATTACCAGGATTTTATTCACAACATTAGCCCTTTCTAACACTGTGAGTGTAAGCCACATGAGCTGTAAGAGCTATGAGTTGGAGAGGGTCGGCCTTTCTAAGACCTTTAGCTAAATCTTATTTTATGAGACAAATGTGGGTTTGCAAAGGAAACAAGTACAAATCAAATTTTACAAATCAAATAACATTGAAACACATTTATTGTACTCAGAATTTAAATAATCACATAACTCTCTTCATAAAGTACCAAAGAATTCATCACCCCCTTTATTATTTCACCATTATTTCATCTGAATGTTTGCAGATAAGATTTTCTTAGAGCAGATTACCCGTGATTACTGCTGCCCGCAAGGCCTTTCGAGTTGCTTGTATGTATGTTTCACCAAAGGCAATTTGGGAATGTGCATTGGACCAAGGCTCAGAAAATAAAGTTATAGACTTAGGTTTGCCATTTATTATATTAGAAATCTTAATTCAATTTACTCTCCCTAAGCCTTATTTTCTCAAATCTGAAATGGGGATAATGATACTGGTTTATTAGTACTTCCTTCACAGGATTATTGTACAGAATCAAATTAGTTTATGTATTTGAAAACTATAAAATACTGTACACTTGAAAGAGATGACTCTAATTATTGAAAGGAGGAAATTCTAGAGTAAACTGGGCTCCTGTATTACCAATAGCATTGCTGTAGGCTGGAGAAAATGAGACTTCTATCCATATATGCGTTAGAACTAATTTTATGCGAATTACAGTGATCCAGGCAAATTGGCATGAGATGCCTGAGGTCCCTCAGAGAATCAGTTATTGGGCAGGTGGACAGCAGTTGGCATCCATCGCTGAATTTGGCTCAGAGTGGCGGCATAGCCTAGTGTTGAAAGCACAGCCTTGGGAATCCATCAGATTCTTGCGGGAATCCTAGCTCTGCCAGTTATTAGTCCTGTTGTTAGGGCCAAATTAATCAATCTAAATCTTAGTTTCCTTATTTATAAGGAAAGGATTGTGGTGAGGATTAAACACAATATTCATTACTTCCACAAAAACTTTCTGAGTGCGTACTAAGTGCCAAAAGTAAGCAGTGGAGATACAACAGTGGGTAAATTAGACAAAGTCCCTGCCCTCATACAACTTATATTACAGAGTGAGGAGACTGGCCTTAATAGGCAAACAGATAATAGACATAATTTAAATAGCAATAACTGCTATAATTTAAAGAAAGCAGAGAAATGGAATACAAGAAGGCTGGATGAGTCTAAAAAGAGACGGGCTACTTTAGACAGGGTGGACAGAGATGTCCTCTCTGGAAAGTTCTGGAAACTTGAAAGAACAGTTTTGTGAAGATCTGGGCGAAGATCATCCCAGACAAAGGGAATGAGCTAGTACAAACGATACGAATAGTGGCTGCACATGATAAGCAGTATAAGGCTGTATATGTCACACAGGCACTAAATAGCGGTGGATGTTTCTGTTCCTCCTTCTCATCTTCCTTTTCCTTTATCTCTTTTTTTGGGGAATCTGACATTTAAGGGTAAACTTCATAGTAGTATCATTGATTCAATTAGCCAGTTACCACTCTGGTTGTAAATTTTTATTGTGTAATCAGGATGATGTAGATATGATGTAGATTTCCTCTGTTTTGGTGAATATTTCCCAGGTTTATGTGTACTTATAGTAAATACTGGTGAGAGAAAGAAACTAAATATTTCAACCTTTTCTTCCAGTATGCATTCAAAATTAGTCCCAGATTTGAAATCTATGAAAATAACCCTTCCCCCAAGTACCTACTATTCTGATATTTCTACCAATACATACACATTTCTTTGAATTTAAGTAATTTAGTTCTTGAACCAACCTTGCAGGGAATAACAGTTTTCATGAAAATTTGGTTTGACAGTACATGAATAAATTGTTAGAATTTAGGATTCTGAAAGTTCCAGGAAAATGTCCACCCTCTGGAGCCCTCGAGCATAAATCATTCTCCTGATCAATTCTCAGCTCATTGGATCGTGTGCCACCATCTCAGTTGTTACTGTAGATAAATGGGAGTTGTTCTATCCCACTAGCAACACCACTCCCCAGTTGTTATGATTAGAAAAGTGGGAGTTGATCTTGATTGTTATGTTCCCCTAAGTCCTAATCTGTCTCAGTTCCTAGTTATTATTCTTACCTTTCCCATGCTCCCACCTCTGTACATTTTCCATGCTGCTGAGATGGGACCCTCCCTTTAAAAATATTCATATAATGTTTGTATGTATATACACACACACGTGTATATATGCATAACTTGGATGTATGTTGCAATTATTGTTAAAACCCCTCAGGGATTCCCTGTTTCTTACTACTCTATTATTCAAAGTGTGGTCTGTTAACTCATTGCAATGGCATCCCTTCATAGCTTTTAGTAGAAATGCAGAATCTTAAGCCCCATGCTAGAACTACTGAGTCAGAACCAATATAATCTAGTTGTATTGTTGGTTTTCACACGTGCCTGTCATCTAGTTGTACAATTAGTTTTTACATGTGCAATTCCATAGTTGACTTGTATCCCTAGTTGATTTTTCACACCAAGATTTGAGAAGCACTGACCTGCAGGATGAAATTTGCATAGTTTAACCTCACATGCATGACCCTGTAGGTTCGGGCCCTTGGCTAACTGTCCTATATTAGATCCCAAGACCCTTTAATGCCTTAGCTTGAACTATACCCAATTATATTTGCTTTCCTAAATAATCTGAATTCCATTTTCCTGTGTCTATATACCTGGGTTTTTTTTTTTTGGTTTTGTTTTATTATGCCTCTCAACTTTTTAGCATGGCACTTACATAATAATCTTCTTAACCTTTAAGACTCAGCTCAAATGCAGATTTCTCTGCAAATACCTTCCCTGATACTGTCCTACTGGACTGATTCAGCCATTCTCCATGTCCTCAGTAAAATGTCTGTCTATGTGGTAGCTATAATCTAGTTGTATTGTTAGTTTTCACACGTGCCTGTCATCTAGTTGTACAATTAGTTTTTACATGTGCCTATCTATTGCTAGAATGTGAACTTCTTAAGACAGAGAGAAGTTCTTGGTCATACTTATAGCCACCCACCTAGTATGGTGTACCATAAGTGTTCCTTGATTCTTTCACTTAACAGGTGTTTGGCAGATGTTGCATTATTAATAGTTAATGAAAGAGTGGATGAAATGCTTCCTTCCTGAAACTTATCCCACACACATTCACACACGTGTGTGTATAACATTCAATTTGCAATAAGTACTAGTAAAATATATTTTTGTACTCTAATGGATATTTAATGGACAGACAGGCAACTGGTGTACTTATATGTAACTAGTGGCCCAGTGCACAAAATTCTTGCACATTAAAAGGGAATTAATTAGAGGAAATATTTTAATATTGCTATTTGCCCTTTGCGCCACGTCCCAGGTCAGGGACACAGACAGGCAGTGTCATGTCCCTGGCCAGGGACGCAGACAGGCAGCTTCACCTCAGAGCTGGGTGGGGATGCACGCAGGCAGCTTGATGTTAGCTCAGGGCAGGCCTGTGTGTACCTCTGCTGGGGGCAGAAGTCCCCGCCCTCGTCCCCGCCCACCAGCTCCAGCCTGCCCATGCCTCCATTGGAGTGGCCTTGCCTCCCAGGCAGTGTGACATTAGCACTGGGCAGGCCTGCACAAGACTGTGCTGGGGGCCGAAGTCCCTGCCCCTGTCCCCGCCCACTAGCTCCTGTGCACGCACAGCCTGTTTACTGGTTGTGACTGGGACACTGTTAGGACCAATTAGCATATTACCTCTTTATTATATAGTTGCTGGGCTTGAAATGACTCTTGAAATGTCATTTTAGTGTAAGAGAGATGGACTAAAAGAGATAATAGCCCTCACACATACCAAGAACAATGGCAACTGGATCACATCTATGATAAACCAACTTCTGAAAATCATCATGTAAACTTCTAAAATTCTAGTATAAAAATACACATTTTATTAAGCAAAGGTTAAAGCAGTTAGATTAGGTTTTCATTTTGATGAATAAATGCCAACTCATGTTCATTTAACCTCTCAGAGATTGTATGTCGTATGATACTTAACCTTGTTTGGGGAAAAATTATTAGTCTACCATAAATATATTGTAAAGGTATGTTTACTATTTTATATATTTATATTTTTAATCCTCACCCGAGGATATGCTTTTTAATTCTTTTTAATTTATTTTTTATTTTTTAATTGTTTTATTGCTTAAAGTGTTACTAAGAGTATTATATATGTCTCCTTTTTTTTTCTCCCCTTGATCCTCCCCTAGCCTCCCATGCCCCCCAGTGTCTTGTGTCCATTGGTTATGCTCGTATGCATGCATACAAGTCCTTTGGTTGATCTCTTACCGCCCCCCTCCCACCCCCCTCATTCTTTTTTTTTTTTAAGAGAGAGAAGAAGGGAAAGAGAGAGAAGCATCAATGTGAGATAGTAATATTGATCGATTGGTTGTCCACTATACAAGTTCCACCCAGGGATCTAGCCAACTGGGAACTGAACCCACAATCTTTTGGTATTTGGGACAATGCTCTAATCAACTGAGATACCCAGCCAGGGCTATACAGTGTATATATATTTTTTACTATAAAAATATTAAAATTTTCCTGAAAGCTATATAATAGAAAATTTAAAAATGACTTTATTTTCCTAAATTATTAGGTCATGAAAGAATTGAAGAAATAAAAAAAAGTTTTTCTTTTTCCCAAAGCAGGATGCATTGTATTACACTCAACTTTCAGAATACAGACTTGCTAGGAAGGGAATGTGAGTTCACAGCAATTCTGCTGGTTTTTTTGTTTCTTTCTTTTTCTTTTCTTACATTGCTTTGCATTTTAGAGAACAAAGTGTATCAGTATCATTTAATGGTTTTATCCCAAGTAACCTCCAAAAGAAACTTAAAAAATTATAATAATGATTATCTGCCCAACTAATCACAGATGACACTAGCACTTTGCAAAAGGGGCTCTGAATGGATGTTGTGTTATTCTGTGGGTGAGATCTGAGTTAAAATTTTTTAGGTACTTTCAAATATTCCCTTAAAATTATTCTAGAACCCCAGACAGAAATGCCTCAGTGTAATAAAATGTACCATTTTCCAAGTAGTGATGTAGTCAACAATAGAGATTCTCCCTGAAGACTACTTATACACGTTTCAAAAAAAGAAGATCCAAAAGTCAAATTTTAAGATTCTATTCATTCCATTTATTACCCACCCCAGCAGGAATTTTGTGTTGTTGCATAAAGCACAGTTCAACAAGTGTTAATTTTGAAAAACTTACATCTCCTATGTTTCATGTTTTTAAAAAGAGATATATAATTTGTCATGCTGTATTTATGGCATCCCACAATAAATAAATTATTAATTTTCAAGTACAGGTCTAAGAAAATATGAAGAGAAGGTCTAGATATTCTTGCTGATAAAAATATTTGAAAATTATTCACAAAAGACAACCTAAATAAAAACGTATATTTTTACGAAAATAAACTCTCCCTCTCCGGTGTTTGTTATGAATCTCCTAGGATTGCAAGCTATAGTGCTTTCTTGCTGGTCCTTTAAAATAAGACTGTCCTGAATTAATACACATGTAATTTACTTGGCAATCTGAAGTTCTATTTAAATTGAGGACAGGTTTAATTGCTAGTTTTTCCTGGCTGACTGCTTGGTGTTGGCTATAGTCCCTGATCTACAAAAGCCTGCACTTTCTTTCATTGATTAACATTTGTTAAAAAATATATAGTCATAGGTGTCAGGAATACAATGCACAAAGGAAAGTAGTATCAATTGGTCCCCTTTCTTAAGTGTTATGCTTTGCCAGAATTTTAAATATCTGAGAAAAAAACCTCTTTGAAGAGAGAACTGTGTACTTTTAAATGGATGGAATTTCATGTGTATTTTTCAGAAACACTGTCCAGTGTATATGCATTTTTGAAACGCAAGAAGATTATATGAACAAATTGATATAAATTGTATATATAATAGGTTGTAATTATGGCTTATCAAAAGCTCAACATTTTAAATCCTTTATTCTTTGGAAATATGGTAATTGTCTCTTTTCCCATGTAGTTAATTATAAATTTCAGGAAGAATTAAGTTTGCTAAAACTCTTCACTATTGTTTTTTTCCCCTTTGTCTCTATGGTAGCAGTGAGAATAGAAATAAATTGCTTTGATCTTGTTTCTCAATGGCATTTTTTTTCCTTCCTCAAAGGATGGACCTTACTTTGAGGACCTGAAATTTTAGACCTTTTTCATTAGCTATTAATTTAAGAGAGTTTTATTTTTTTTACAGCTGAATGTAAAGTGTGTCAGGAAGAAAAAGGTAGTTTATTTTAGAAATCAAGCCTTTGTTTCCGTAAGAGTTTGTAGTTTGTGATATAATAGGCAAAACCCACCAATGGAAAATACCCACTGACTGCAATAGTAGATAATGTCCAGAGTTTCTTTCTTGCAAGGAGAAAAGCACAAGTGTAGTCCATTCCTCTTGTCACATCTTGTTATCTCAGTAGGTTGCAGTGACGGGATGCAAATATCAAGGCATTTAAAGTAGTTTACAAGACTCTTTTAAATCTTGTATTAAATCTTGGCTTAAATTACTCTGTTGTATCTGTATAGCAGTAATTCAACTCTGGAGATTTCTAGAGCTTCAGGGACTATTAGGACATTCTTCTACAAAATACTAAAGTGCCATAATATAGATCTTAAAAATATGACTGTGATTTCATGTATGTGATCCCAGACTGCAGAGTTAATATGGCTCCCAGGAGTAGTCCTCTTAAAACTGCTGCAGTATTTCAGATGTCCTTCCCAACTTAGATTTAAAACTCTGATTTAAAATTCCCTATGTTTGCTAAGCACTTTCTTGTGCTTTTTTCTCAATTAATTTTCATAGTGATCTTGTGAGATAAATATTACTATTCTCAGAGATGAGGAAATAGGCTTAGAGGACTTAAGTGGCATAGGAAAAAAAATCCCTGATTAAGAAGATAAATATATGTATCATAAATATGTTTACCTTATTACTATTAGAGTATGTACTGGACCCTGGGCTAAACATATTACATGTGTTATCTTATGTAATCCTTATAATAATCCTTTAAACTAGGTGTTATTCTCTTCATTTTATACATGAGAAAACCCAAACTCATAGGGACTAAGAAATTTAACTAAGGCCACAGATCTAGAAAGTAAAAATCTGGCATCTAACCCAGGTGCAGTGGTGTCCTCATGATATTAAACATTCTCCTCTACGACCTTTCAGGGTTAATGTAATGATAGAATGATCACAGCACATGTCAAGTGTCTGGTGTCTAACAGGTGCTCAATAAACATTGTTTCATTATACATTCAGGAAATGCTTTCTGAATCCAAGTCCAGGGGCCCTCTTCTCCATTGATAGCATGAAATGTCAGGTTACAACAGTGGCTTTTGTATATGCTAAATCTTTATATTTATTTCTTCTTCTTTAAAAAAATATATATGCAGTCAGTTTATTTTATTTTCCCATCACCATTTATCCCCTTTATGCCCTCTCCCATCTCCACCCATCCCTGTCTCCCTCAATTATCAGACTGTTGTCCATGTCCATTAATTCTTTCTTTTTTTCCCTTTTTTGCTCAAACCCCTTCCCCCATCAGAGTTGTCTGTCTGCTCTCTATCTATGAGTCTGTCTCTATTTTGCTTGGTAGTTCAATTTGTTCATTAAATTCCACATATGAATGAAATCTTATGATACTTATCTTTATCTGACTGGCTTACTAGTATTTCACTTACCATAATGTTCTCCAGGTCCATCCATGCTGTCACAAAGGGTGTACTTTTCTTCCTTTTTATGGCAGGGTAGTATTCCATTGTGTATTTACAATAGCCAAGACTTGGAAGCAGCTCAAGTGTCCATCAGTAGATGAATGGATAGAAAAAAAACTCTGGTACATTTACATATACTCAATCTTTAAAGTGGCCAGCCTGAGCATTCAGCACCTATGTCACTCACCAAATTCAGCACCTATGTCATTCTAGGTCACCAGATGGTTAGAATTTTTTTTAGCATAGTGTTCAATCTTCTTCTGCACTCGTCAGCCACAGATCGCACCTCTGCTAACCTGGGCCAATACCTGCCTGTAGTCACAGAGATTTTGGAGAGCATGGACATGACGTAGCACCACCATCAGAGTCCGCTGAGAAACCCTCATTCTCAGCGTCCTGTGAAGAATGGGTCAGCAACGTTTTCTGTATTTACAGAGGAGGCAAATGCATCTCTCCCAAGCACGTCCTCAGTCTTAGTAAGGCTTTCCTTAGAAACCATTGGGCCAACTTATTTTAAACATCTTTGAAGCCCGAGAAAATAAAAGGAAGCAAGTAGAAAGATAAGCCCAGGAGGGGATGAAGTTGTAAATTGAGGAATTATGCCCAAAATAGAATGAAAAAGGTTAACAGTAATCACAAGTATGCTTTGCATTTGTAATTGATACATTGACCGGGCAGGACTCATGGGATGTCATAACAGAAGCCACTTTTTGTGGGGCTCCTCAGTGTTTGCTTAAAGCTTCTTAGTGTCAGTAATCCCTGCCCTGCTCTCTATGGTAAAATCTCAAGCAGGGGCGTGACTTCCCATGAATTTGCAGTCATTTACAAGGAGTTCTAAGTCCTACGATCACTTAAAATCAGAAATACAGTCTTGATTCAGTAATTAAAATTTTTCGGGACCAAATATTATTCAAAAGCCTGAACACTTTTCCAGATGAAAGACTCGCTCTTCCCTACTATGTGATATTCAAATATGACATCTGCTTTGGGGAAGGGGGTGCTGTAGGCTTTTTTTTTCTTTTTTCCTATTTGCTAGCTGGTTATTGGAACATGAGACAGAAGTACAAAATGGAGAGCAGAAAGTTCTTATTAGACTGGGATTGTTATACTTCTTGCTCTTTGAGCCTGATATAATAATACTAACGATGATGAAGATAACAATAACAACCCTTCCCCCAAATAGCTGACACTTACATAGTGCTGATTATGTACAGAAATATTTCTAAGTGTTTTATTTGTATTAATTTTTTTTAATCTTCATAACTGAGGCAAAGAGAGGGTAAGCAGTTTGCCCAGGGTCACCTCGCGGGGAAATAAATGGTGGGTGTGGGATGCTAACCCAGGCAGTCTGACTCCAGAGTCTTTCTCCCAAGGGGACCTCTTAGAAAGTTTCCTTTTCCAGGCCCCTCTGATTAAATCTCCTATAATCCGATGATGCCTTTCTTCCAACCCAGGTTTTACAGCGGTCCACTCCACACAGAGGGTTGTCTTTGTAGGCATAACTATGGCTTCAGGATTCTGCTTTTGCCTTGACAAACTCTGAAAGTGCAGGCTGGCTCGGATGAAGCCACCCCTCCTGAGATAATTGATAACAACCAGTTTTCCACCACCCGTTTCAGGTGGGAGTCAGAACCCAGGACACTGGCTTTCCAAATCCAAGGCAGATTTATCAAACTCTAGGTGTGTGCCTGTTGAAGCCTTTTTTACTGCTCTTAGGTGAAAAGTGAGACCCTCCCTTCTCCCCTCTCCAAAGAAGTCCCTTCCCTTTATAAATCTCCAACCACCCAACATGGCCTTGCATACTCTCATTATAGACAAGGGTTCAGAGACCTGAAAGTGGTTCTTGGTAATTTCCTTTGAAAATTATAATACCTACTTTGGAGTCTTATTTTTATCATATCTTGACGTCTTAGACACGACTTACAGTGTATCATCGTGTGCATATATTTCTACCTATATTTTACTTTTTTAACTGGCAAAATTTGATTTCTTCCTTGGCTTTAACAACTTACTCTGAAATTACACATCTTTATGACAGTTAAGGAATGAATTGTATAAAAACCGTTATTTTCCCAAATAAAATTATTTATACACACATGTATGCACAAACACATATATGTATACATATACACACATTACATGTCTAGGTATATACATATCGTATGTCTAATCTATATATCTAAGCAATCGGTGATCTGGAGCAGAGGTTCTCAACCTGTGGGTCGCGACCCCTTTGGGGATCGAACGGACCCTTTCACAGGGGTCGCCTAAGACCATAGGAAAACACATATATAATTATATATTGTTTTTGTGATTAATTACTATGCTTGAATTATGTTCAATTTGTAACAATGAAAATACATCCTGCATATCAGATATTTACATTACGATTCATAACAGTAGCAAAATTACAGTTATGAAGTAGCAACGAAAATAATTTTATGGTTGGGGGTCACCAGAACATGAGGAACTGTATTAAAGGGTCCTGGCATTAGGAAGGTTGAGAACCAGTGATCTGGAGGCATCCTGCGAATTATGTTTTTCAAATTTTTTGAAAATTCCCCTAATCTTTTTAATAATTAATACTTTAAGTATAATTATTCATTACAATTACCAAGGACGTTAGAGTTCACAGTCCATTTCCACACACATTATTGTGTGACATTTTAGTTCAGCCAAGCAAAAAGGCACTCATTTTTACCCTTTGAGCATAAAGTTTTAACTTTTTTGACCTCCGTGTCTTCATCTGTCAAACACCTGAGCATTTCAGAAAAGATGAGAAAGACACCTTAAGTGCTTTTCCAAAGACTAAACTCAGAAAAGTCTCTTGTGTTTTTTGTAGCATCACGTCTGGATCCCTCCAGGTCCTCTCCCTGGGAGGAGTCATTTGTTCCCTTCCCTGCACTTGTTCCTGTCCATGCACTGTGAAGTACAGATAAATGAGGGGGAAGGCTGAAGTCACCTTTCTGTGGAGCATAGAATTATTTCCCCCCTCAATCCTAGCTTCCAAGGCCCACAACTGACGGGTTGCCTGACCAAGTCCAAGAATACCTTGATTCAGCACTATCAGATGGTGCATGGTGCACTGTTAGTCTGGATGGCCCTCTACTCATCCTTTCCCCTCCTAAAAGCTTTATTGGAAACTGAAGTGTCTCCTCTACTGATTTAGCCAGTGAGAGTTCAACATTCTTGCCTTTGGCCTGTATTCCTTACCATAATTTTCAGGACCCTTACTCTTGACCCCCCAAATAGGTAAGATGGATCTTTTTGATATGCTCATGTCATTTTATTTATACACTAGAGGCCCGGTGCATGAATTTGTGCACCAGTGGGGTCCCTCAGCCTGGCCTGTGGGATCAGGCTGAAACCTGCTCTCTGACATCCCCCTAGGGGTTCTGGACTGCGAGAGGGCACAGACCAGGCCGAGGAACCCTACTGGTACATGACTGGGGCTGGGAAAAGATGTGGGAGGTTGGCCAGCTGGGGAGGGACCCTGGAAGGGCTCCAGGGCTGTCCGGCTTGTTTCACTCAGTCCTGATCTGCCGGACCCCAGCAGCAAGCTACCCTACCAGTCAGAGCACCTGCCCCCTGGTGGTCAGTGTACATAATAGCACTGGTCAACCGGTCGACTGTCTGCCTCCTGGTGGTCAGTGCATGTCATAGCAAGCGGTTGAGTGACCTTAGCATATCATTAGCATATTACGCTTTGATTGGTTGAATGGCCGGCCAGACACTTAGCATATTAGTCTTTTATTATATAGAATTGCTTTATAATTGCATATTTGGTAGCTTGTCTTTTCCCTTAAACTAAAAAAGAATTTTTAGACAGAGACTGAGTCTTGATTTATCTTTATCCCTTATATAATAGCTGGCATATACTAAGTTTTCAAAGAGTATTTGTTGACCAGTGAAATGAATGAATGGTCCTAGTGTTTAATCCTGTTTTAAATGTGACATGTTGTATTGTATTTTCTAAAAGATTGGGAGCTCTTTGAGAGTATCATTATTTAAATCTTTATATCTCTAAATTTTATATATTTATATACCTAGCATAGTGCCTTCTGTGTAAGACATGTTTGATGAATGAATGAATAAATAAATGAATGAATATACATACAGTATTATCATGTAACACTTATCAACCCTGAAAAAATACCCCTATGATTATGAGAATTATTTTATTTTGAACAGAACAATAGAACCTCCCAACTCTCTCTCTTAGAAGAACGTGCTATTTTAAATGAAACATTTAGGTCAAAATTTTATTTAGATGAATCAATTCTTACCCTGTCATATACAAACTTGTTCTCAGAATCAGTGACCAAATGTCTATATAGGTATTTTGTAAACTCTAAAGCACTTGAACAGATATAGGACCCTAAAAAACAAATTCCCATTTTTGTCTGGGGATGGAATGGGATGGGTTGAGAAGAAAATCTTTGGAGTTTGCTTTGTCAAGTGTTTATTATTGTTCAACTTCTTCATAGTTACATAAACATATAATCAATCTGTGGTGTAATCGCCTAGCATATTTGGCCCATTTGCTTAGGATGTTCCGGAACACAATATGTCAAGATGTTAAAATTATAATGAGACAACCAAGGAAAATAGAGACTTGGAGAAATCAACCTGTCTAAACAGCATTTTTTTTTAATAGACCAAAATCCACTGATAGTTTTGGCACTTAAGGGAACGTGTTTTTCTAAGTTATCATTCCATATCCCTTAAACCTAACCACATTACTTACGTATCAACAATCTACAGTTAAAGATATTCAGGGTACATGGATGAGAGAGAGGAAGAAGGGAAAACTCTGTCTTTAGTAGAATTTGTCACCAACTTCAAATTGTTGTGTGGAAAGCTGGGCTGGCCCATAAGGGAATTACAGTGTTGCCTCTTGATTTTTGGCTTAGGAATTAACTGAAAGATAGATTTGAGAGTGTCCTCAACTGGAGGGAACACCCTTTGGGGGAGGAAGCACATTAAATTCTTGGTGGGGGAATATGAAGTTTGGGAAAAGTCTATGAGTGTATTTGACACCTCCTCTCCCCACATTGTATTGTGGATCTAATAAAAACCTCTCATTTTACACATGTGAAAAAATGTTAAAGTAACTTTCCCAACATTTCACCAATAGATTATTTGGAACACTACTAAAATCCAAGACCTTAACTTCTATTCACACACTATGGATTGAAAAATAAGTTATGTTCACATAGCGTCTGTCTTCAGTAGGCCTTTTTATGTGTCTACCCTGTGTAATTATATTGTTAATCTGCTTGATCAAACATTCTTGGGAAGGCCTTAGTATCCCAAATTCAGGTAATAATGGAGTAAGAGAGATTCACACAGATTTTCACATTTCTTTACTCCATGCTATGCATTCATAGAAGTCCAAACAATTCTTATTAATGGCCCCATCACATTTTGTGAGTATTTATATTCCTCCACCAGGCACAGCTCACTTATTTATTGAATTTTGCCTCTTTACTATGTGATCCATAAAGATATCCACTATGTAGATATAAAACAAGCTTATTATTACTACTACTAAAAATAACAAATATTGATTATTACAAAGGAGACATTCTTTTATATATATTTCAGAAAGGAAAGGGGAGGGGGAGAGAAAAAGATCAGTGATGAGAGAGAATCATTGATCAGCTGCCTCCTGCATGCCCCCCACTAGGGATTGAGTCCACAATCTGGTCATGTGCCCTGACCGGGAATGAAACCAAGACCTCCTGATTCATAGGTTGATGCTCAACCACTGAGCCACACTGGCTTATTTTTTTCTTAATCCTCTCCTGAGGATGTGTTTTCATTGACTTTTAGAGAGTGAGGAAGAAAGAGAGAAACACTGATGTGAGAGAGAGAGACATTGATAGGCTCCTACCTTACATGCCCCAACTGGTGATCAAACCTGAAACCTAAGTATGTGCCCTGACCAGGAATCGAATCTGAAACCTTTTGGTGTATGGGATGACACTCCAACCAACTGAGCCACCTGGCCAGGGCAAAGGAGACATTCTTTACTATTAACATTGCTTGGTATAAATTTTCATATTTAGAGATAATAAATCAAAATTTAATAATAACTTAAAATTCAAAAGGCTTAACCTGACATGTGAATTTTATATATTTATTGGACTTAAGTGTCATAAAAGGAAAATAAAATTGCCCTGTGACTTCTTGCATTCTGATTCGCATAATTCTTGCAAATCATGATAGTGATCTGAAGTGAATCTGTATCTGTCACCTAATAGCCTTCCTGTGAATTAGGCGGCGTACACTATTTTACAAATGTGATTACCGAAGCCCAGAGCATTTCATGGCAGCAAGCACATGCTTGAGCTCAGCTTGAAACTGGTCATCTGACACCAGTCCAATGTACCTCACCCACCCTGTGGGAACTGGATGTCAGGATTTGATTTAAACAAGAAAACTGAGCTTAGAGATTGATGACCTAAGTGTATTTTTTGTGGTAGCTTTGTCAATACTCACTCAAACAGCACTTCAGAGTTTAGAGATGCCTTAATAATACATCAGCTAAATAAAGGTTACTCTAAAAAGCTTATAAATCACAAAAAGAGAATTCTTAGCACAAATACTGAATTAAATATTTTATTCTAGTTAATTCATAAGTGTTAGGCTCATTATATGATGTAATCATATTAAGTGATGACATGTCTTAAACCCAATTAAACAGATACAAAATGAAAAATGCCAGAGGTGGCTTCTTATAGAAGGGGCATGCATGGGCAGCAGGCTCTGCCTTGTTCTTGCTACAATTCCAGCCATGGTCCTTTTTATAGGGTAACTTTTAGGCAAGTTGCTTACCCTTTCTCAACCTCAGTTTTCTCTCCTGTAGAATGGGCATAATAATACTTACAACCGTATTTGTGGTAGCAACTAGTGATAATGTAATGGGTCCAAAACAGTCTGTGGCATATTTAGTAGCTCAATAAATCACAGCTGTGGTTTTCATTATTATCAACTGTTATTAGTATGTCTTTAGTCTCTTCAATAAATGGTATTGGGAAAATTGGACAGATACATGCAAAAAAATGAAACTAGATCACCAACTTATACCATACACAAAAATAAACTCAAAATGGATAAAGGACTTAAACGTAAAATGGGAAATCATAAAAATCTTAGAAGAATCTATAGGCAGCAAAATATCAGACATATGTCATAGCAATATCTTTACCGATACAGCTCCTGGGACAATTGAAACTAAGGAGAAAATAAACAAGTGGGACTACATCAAAATAAAAACCTGCACAGCAAAAGAAACCATCAACAAAACAAAGCCCATTGCATGGGAGAACATATTTACCAATGTTATATCTGATAAGGGTTTAATCTCCAAAATTTATAGGGAACTCATACAACTTAACAAAAGGAAGATAAACAATCCAATCAAAAAATGGGCAAAGGAACTAAATAGACACCTTTCAAAAGAGGACATAAGGAAGGCCAAGAGACATATGAAAACACTAGAGGCCTGGTGCATAGATTCATGCACTGGTGGGGTCCCTCAGCCTGGCCTGCACCCTCTCACAATCCGGGACCCCTTGGGGGAATATGGGACTGCTGGTTTTAACCCAGTGCCCACAGGCTGTAGGGATATAGTAGTGGCCCAGGGAAGAGCCTGGGCCGGGCACTGTGCTGCTCCCGCTCATCCTGGCCCTGCTGTGTGTGCCACCTCTGCCGTTCGGTAGTGCTGCTGTGGAGGCAGGAGAGGCTCCCGCCACCGCTGCAGCTGTGCTTGCCAGCCATGAGCCGGGAATCTGGCACCTATTGGTCAGCTGAGCGATGCTCCCTCTGTGGGAGCACACTGACCACCAGGGGGCAGCTCCTGCATTAAGCATCTGCCCCCTGGTGGTCAGTGAGCATCATAGCTACCGGCCGGTTGTCTGGTCACTTAGGCTTTTACATATATAGATGCTCAAAGTCACTAATCATCTGAGAGATGCAAATTAAAATAACAAATAGGTACCACCATCTCACACCTGTCAGAATGGCTATCATCAACAAATCAACAAATGACAAGCGCTAGCGAGAATGTGGAGAAAAAGGAACCCTTGTACACTGCTGGTGGGGATGCAGACTGGTGCAGCCACTGTGGAAAACAATATGGAGTTTCCTCAAAATATTAAAAATGGAACTCCCATTTGACCCAGTAATCCTACTTCTAGGAATATATCCCAAGAAATCAGAGACACCAATCAGAAAGGACATATGCACCCCTATGTTCATAGCAGCACAATTTATAATAGCTAAGATTTGGAAACAGCCTAAGTGCCCATCAGCAGACGATTGGATTAAAAAACAGTGGTACATCTACACAATGGAATACTACGCTGCTGTAAAAAAGAAGGAACTCTTACCATTTGCAAAAGCATGGCTGGACCTGAAGAGCATTATGCTAAGCGAAATAAGCCAGTCGGAGAAAGATAAATATCACATGATCTCACTCATTTGTGGAATATAATGAAGAACATAAGCTGATGAACAAATATAGCCAGAGAATAGAAGCATTGAACAGACTGTCCAACCTCAGAGGGAAGGCAGGGGAGAGGGGTAGGCAAAAGATCAACCTAAGGACTTGTATGCATTCATATAAGCAGAACCCATGGACACAGACAGTGGGTGAGGGGATGTCCTGGGGCGGGGCGGGGGAGGGGGGGCATTGGAACAGCCTGGGAGAGGTCAATGGGGGAAAAAGGAGACATATGTAATACTTTAAATAATAAAGAATTAAATAAAAAGTAAAGATAAGGTGTTTTATTAGAATCACCTTCTCCCCTTTTAGCACTAATAAGTTCTTGTTATTACAGGGAGGAAGCAGTATTGCTGGTTACTAGTAAAAGGAAGCACTTCATTCTTTCTAAAAGGCCAATTAGAGTAAATTTATAGGAGTTACAACAAAAGAATAGGTTAGCTAGAGATGAAGTTCTTATGTAAAAAGAAGTGCCTGGCAAATGGCTTAGAATGTCAAACCTCTGTGTTCCTTGTTTCATTTCTTTGTACCTCCATTTCTGACATAACAAGAAAGGCCTCTAAGATCTATCCTATACAACTCTTATTCTGGGGTTCTGTGAAATGCTCTAGAGAAAATCTTCACCACTAGCTTATGGTCTAAAAGGGGAGACAAGTGAACAGGCCTTTCTATACCTTGACTTGTGATCTCACAGGTGTCCAGCATGTATCTCTCTTATTGTCTGGGAGTCTGGAGGAGATGAGTGGAGACCACTTCTGCCTCTGGGCTAAGAGGGTTCTCAGATGTGTCCCTGTAAGGCCCGAGAGGCAAGCTGCTGGGGAAGCTTGTGTCAAAAACCTAGTCCTTAGAGTAATACAAAAAGCAAGGATAGGCCCTGGCCAGGTAGCTCAGTTGGTTAGAACAGCATACTAATACAGCAAGGTTGCAGGTTTGATCCCTGTTCAGGGCACATACAAAAATCAACTGGTGAGTACATGGATGGCTGGAGCAGCAAATCTCTCTCCCTCTCTCTCTCTCATCTCTAAAATTAATAAATAAAAATTTCAAAAAGCAAAGGATAATTTCTTATGCCTTAATAAGAGTAGAAATTACACATCTAGTTTTATGCAGCACTGCACCAAAGAAATTCTCAAAGCTTTCTCCTATACTTGTAACTATAGTGATAAACACATTGATAACATACATGCTAGCTAGTATATATTGTAGCATATAATACATAGACCATAACATCTTTTTCTCTATTTGCAGCAAAACCAAGGCAAAGGCCCAGCCCAGAATTGTTCAGTGGAAGCCCCTGCTTGGATGCCTGTCCACCACTGTACTGTAAGTTTGATTGTCTGATTATTCCAAGACCGGCCAGGTTGAAGAGGAATTATTTATATATTTTGATATAACCTTAGTGGAATGGGCTAGAATATTCTCTGATATTCTAGAATAGAGTAAACCCTTTGAAAGGAGAGTGTCTTTTCACAAATCTCTGCGTTATAAGAAAGAAATACCTTTGATTACAGAGTCTATGCATTTTTTTTGGAGTTGGGATAACTTGCAAAGGATTTATCTAAATGGGTTATCAATGATTTAGACTTGGAGAGTCATTAAAATGAGTATATTTGCGTGTATATTTTCCTCAGTAGCTGCACATTCAGTAATACTTGATTTTAGATGCCTTCGGATAGGATGTTTACCCTTTTGTCATTGTTGTGTTGACTGTTTAATCGCGATGAGTACATGGATTGACAATTTTCAAGTCCCCCTGGTATAATAAGAGTGTCTGAATTTGTTTGAACTCTTCCAGCAAAGATTTTTCAAGTGCTTTAGAAACAAACAGGTATTATGTCATTATTTCTGTGTTACAAGTGGGAGATTTAAATGCAAAGGAAACTAGAACAGTGACTCAATTATAAAGCTGGGAATGGATCCCAGAACCCCCAATTCTCCTTCATGAACTCCTCCTATTACACCGTGCTCATAAGTTAGTGAAGAAAGTGGCTGATTTGTATCATATTCTCTTATATGTGTGGTGCCTGATAGAAATGACAATGGATCATTTGGGAATTACTTGTACTGTCACCGACAGTTTGCCTGTCATGAAATAATTTTTCTGTGATGGGGATAAGAAAATGGAAAGTTACTTTTTGGACATTCCCCTCATTTGACTCACCTCACAGGCAATGTGATGTGATATGTGGGGCTTCTTAAATATCCTCGTCTATTTTTGAGGTATAAGATGTTCAAAGGTGCAGTGGACTAACGTAGTGTGGCCTATGGCCACGTGAGGGGCAGCAGGGCTGGGGCGTCTATTTTATACTTGGATTGTGTGAATGGAATGTTTCTGTTTATCTGTGAAGAAAAGGTGGGGTTACCTTTAAAGAAGGAGAGATGATGATGTCAAATTTTGGAAGCATTCCTGCAGCGTGGAGGCAGCCCAGGCTTGTTGGAGACTTGGAGGAAAAAAAAGTCATACTTTTGTGAGCAGATGGTCCGAGGGGAGTGCATGCTTAGGGACTCTGCTGATGCCAGAGAAAGGATGAGTATTAATAATTCTATTTCTGCATCAATCACTCTGTCCACTATATCTCTGATATTATCTCACAAGTACTGATTTATATGTCTGTTTCTCCAAGGAGACCATGTGCTCGTCAGGGCCCTATTATACCTACGTTTGGGTAAGTCCCTGTACATAATAGGAGCTCTCTCCATGCAGGTTCAATGAATGAATCTTTAATCTGTTGATTACCTTTTGACTACATTTTAGTAAGTTATTTCTTGGTGAAAAGGAATAATTATGCTATTTTACCTTTTTAAATGGATGGTTTCCATTTCTCACCTTCAAGGGTCCTTCCATACTTTATTCTTCACGGTATACCATTGAATACGTATTTTGAGGAACTTTGTTTTCAAACTAGGTACATTTAGTAATTCAGTTCAGCTGTATAAGGTTCTATGCCAGTTGCTGAAGCAGCAAAGAGAAATAAGAAATTTTATCAAACACATCCAGGTGTCATACCAATAAGAATATCTGATTCGTAGCTGCAGTGATAATTTCCCCTCCAAATAAAAGAAATTTGGCACTTTAGTTACTTTGTCTAGTCTTATTGCAAGCCTATCCATTGTTAGAATTCTGTCTTTTGAATTCTGCAATATGAAGTAATGTGAAGAATTCTGTCTTCTTCATATTACTTTGGAGCTGGATCCTTTAGGATCTGGGAGTCCCAGTTAGTTTTTCCTCTTTGGGGACACTAAGTACTAAACAGATGCCTATATTTAAGACCCTTGCTGAAGATGACAAGTCTGAAATGCTGACATTGAATTCTGATGCTCAGTTGTGTGGTCAGGTGAGAGCATCAGGAACTAGGTGTCTTTTCTTGCTTCTGCTCTGGTCTGGGAGCTGCTGGTTGCATAGTTTTCCTTTGCCATTTTCTTACTAGTAATTACATCTCCAATGGGGCAGACACATTCTGGAGGGGTTGCACAACCACAAGGATTGTGCTTTCTCTGTAACTCGGAGACACAGGCAAGACTCCCAGTGGCCATGTTTAGGTTATGGATCTGCCTCTGGCCTTGACTGACTGCTCCAGGGGTAGACTGATCCCAGCTGGGCCAGTTGGATTGTTTCTCCTGGGAATTTGAAATTTATACTAGAGATATACCAAATTGGAAGTCATTAGTACTGAATCACAGTTTGGGAAAATTCTGTGACCCTCTGTTGTTGAGATCTTGGGAGCTGCCCTATTTCCACCCTTCTGAGGTTTTGTTTACTCAAATCTCTCTTTGGTTTTGTAAAAAGGTCACAATAACCTGCTGATAATCAATAAGTTACTTTTTGTTGTTGTTGTTATCCAGATTTTATTTTGTTTTGTTTTGTTTTTATTTTTTTGAGGGAGTTTAATATTCTTTGATTTATTGGCAACCAAAGAGAAAAGAAAAAACCCTTATCTAATATCCGCAGTCAGCAACATATATGGAACTCCCACTAGAGCTAATATAATGAGTAGTTGTCCCAGGCAGGAAAAAACACTGGGAACACTGGGATTTTGATAATTTATAACAGTGTATTTTCTCCAAATATCTGATTATATACAATGCTTAGGTACATAAAAATGACAAAAAGAATAATTTAATAATGACTTAACCCACATAATAGAATGAAAATTATGTATAGGTAGCTACATAGTTAGCATAAGCATATTTATGCAACAAAAAGCAACATATGATACATAAAATAGTTCTGATATTGAGTCAACTTTTTCTTCTCTCAGGAAATAGAGAATATCTTAGCCTCATGTGGTTAAGAGAAGGTCTTGTCTGTCTCAAATTTTCCATGGACTGAAGCTGGTTATAAATAAATTAATGCATGCTTACATTCATAATAAATGGATAGACTTTGTTATCTTTGTGCATTTTTCAAGTTCAGTTGCTTTTATCCCCTTTATTCCTTTCCTCAGTGCCGTATTCTTGTTCCTTGGTGTTATGTTCCAAAATGATTGTATCTTTAATTGAGCTTTATTACTTTTTCAAAGAAGGCTTGGTCTTTGTGTGTGCATTTGCCCCAGGTTCATTTTAAGTGCAGAGCTTTTATGGTTGGTTTTCCTGAGAAGGCTCTCTCTTCCAAATTGCTTTGCAAATGCTTGTCACCAGTTAAATAATGCCTTGAAAATGGCTTCTATAACTATTTGCTCAGTCTCCTCTGGATGCTTCTTCTTTTTTTTGACACTCCATATCTCTATAATAATGAGACCAAGAGGTATTTTTAAAGACTTTTCCTTTTAGCCAGAACTATAATGCACAGATCAGGGTTCAAACAGAAGAGAAATTTTGCCCCCAGTAACTATACATAATGTTACTTCCTAACTAGTTATAAATGAAATGTTTTCCCTAGTGAGAACTGTGACAGTTTTAGTAATTATTGATCTTTCCTTCTATGGCTATTGAAGCACTAGAATGATACCTTTCCTCACCTCTACAGTAAATTAAATAGGATTGTATGCCTCATTAGTTTGTATGACCATGAATATGAACATAGTGGTTACTGGAACTCCTGCCAGTTGTAAACAAATGAGAAGAGACCCATAGGTTCTGGGTCTCAGGTGAAGACAGGCAGGTCTCTGAATCTGGAGTGAACTAGGTTAAGAGTTAGTTCCTGGAAATAAACAACCTTAGACTTGACCTGCTGCAGGAGGCTTGAGTGGCTGCTGCATTTCAGGGTCTGTCTCGAGAACACTTGGTATGGCTCTGGATTGCACATGGATTTGATCCCTTGGAGGAACGCCCCAAACATAATCCTTAGTTGCCAGGCAGTACTTAGAAATGGCTGTCATGTGTTATTTTATCAATTACATATATGATACATACATACACATGATTTTTTAAAATAATTGCTTTGTTTCCCTGTATGTGTACACACCCTTCAGTGGCTGGGAATTAGAAAAATAATGCTCTGAGAAGAGTTTCTAAAAGCTAAGTTGAAAATAAACTCCCTGTGCTGATGAAGCTTGTTATGATATGGTTTTACCTACATATCTCTGTTGTTACATAAGATTCACCCATAAGTAATCTGTGAAATATTTTGAAAATCATGTAAGCTTCAGCGAAATAGAACACCGCACTCTGAATACATCGACTCTCATTTACTCATTCAAGAAATATTTACCGAGCACATTTTGTAAGTTGTAACTGACACTTGGATTGATCAAGGTATACAGGAAAAAATACATAAACAATCATTATACTGGGTGATATATGCTTTAATGATGGTCTATACAAGAAGCTATACATTTTCAGAATGTAGAGTTGCCTAAAGATGGATTTTTGAAGACAAAAGATGCAATATTAGGTAATAGTTAAGTAGGTAAGCTTTGGAATTGAATAAGATTTGCTTAAATAGGTGAACTCTGCCACTGACTCACTGTTTGAACTTGCACAGTTTACTTAATCTCTCTGAGTTTATGCATGCAATGGGGTATTTTGAGATTTACATGAGATAATTCATAGCCCGTGTTAACATAGCATCTGAAGGCAGCAATTGCTTGATAAGTGGTAAGAGGAAAGAAAGAAAAAAGATTATTCCAGAAGGAACTGGATGGGGCATGATGAATTGGTGAGGGAGAGCATAAAACACACACACACACACACACACACACACACAATAACTCGTTAATTTATAGCAATTTATTTAGGAGGGTCCTTTCTTCAGAAAGGGATTCAGGCTGGGATTGGAAACATTTAAAACTCTTGAAAAGAAAGATTTTGCTGTGACAGGCAGGAGGGAACTGATGATAGAAGAATATCATATTAACAAGAGATGTTTGTATTCTGAGTAACATGAGGCCATTTTCGAGGAATGGGCCCGGCCGGGTATACCTTCTAATTTAAAAAAACATTTTAACATTTCCCTACTATGTCTTTCCAGGTGATGAAAGTAATTTTTCTTTTTTTATGGCAAATCAATAAAAGCAGGTGCTCCTCTAAGAAACCAGAGGAGATGTTCTTTCAGAGTGTTAATTGTTTCAGCATGTTCTCCCAGAAACCTCACATTACCTGCAGTTGGGATCATTTGCGCTAATTGAAACCAGTTAATACAGTGTGCATAAGCTGTTCTAGAATAGTCCTAATGGATGTTTTTTCCTCTTGTTTTTTTGGCTGCCCCTCCCCCAATTTTTTCTTCTACATATTATTATGTGACCTCATTTTGTATACAGCTTACATAAATGCCCAGGCCATGGCACCCTGAAAGGTCTAACCCAGTTGTAAAATAAAGAATGTTGTGTCTGCTCTTTGGATGTTTCCAGAGTTCCTGTGAACACAGCATCCCCTGGGCTAATGCTGCTGCTGGGCAGTTACACCCAGGATGGCTTTGATGAGTATTGTCTTTCCAAAGACTAGATACAATTTTTTATATTTTAGGGCAAAGATTTCATACCATCAGCAGTCCCATTATAGAACGAAAAGTCAGGACATTATCAGATGATCACAGTTTTAGGAAAATTATGGAAAATTGCAGAGTACAGGGCCTTAAATTCGTCTGCCCTGGGATTAGAGTACATCTGGCCATATGGGTGTTAGCCATGAAGTTAGAAAAAGAATCCATAGGGGAAATTATCTCAGAAAAATCACAAAACAATTTAAGAGATGTGAGCTCTGTGGAATGGCTGTGATTCCAATTTTGCCATAGGCTTTAAAATCAAGAAAAGTATGAGGAAGATTAGACTGACACAGGATACATTCATTTCTCCCCTTTCTTCTGGCTCTTAAGGTACTGTACTTTGGATTTAAACCAGTTTCCTCTCTAGGTTTGAAGGAGGAGCTGGGAGCTACAGTACTCATGTAAAATAATTTTGTTACACTGATCTTGGGAACGTACTCAGAAAAGGAACCTACAGTATTTATTGGGTAAGGGGGTTAAATTGGCTCATGGAAGAGATGAAAGGACATGTAAACATTACATAGAGTACAGAACAAAGACATGTAAACTAGCATGCCCTGGGCAGAGAGGTGAAGGTTGCAAGTTCTGAGGTTGCTGGCAAGATCTGAGAAGCTAAATGGAGGAACGGTAGGTAACCCATCTGGGAGCAAAAGCTACGCCCAGAGTAAAACTGATGTCAGCAAAGGTTATGTTCAGTGTCCCCAGCACCCTCTTTATGTACCTTTTCATATTTCCCTAGAATCCCCTGTTTACCCAACTTGACAGATATGGAGGCCTCAGATTTCACCTACCTCTTCCTACATTCTCTTTTTTGTCATGCAGCTCAAGATTTGATGGAACACAAACTTTATGTAAATCCTTATGACATTCTGTCTATGGGTATTTGGGATATTTTGTTGTTGCTGTGGTTTTCTACCGGGGTTCTTTTTATTTTTGTTCACAGCTTTACTGTGATATAATTTGCAGACTATATAATTCACCTATTTCAAGTGCACATGTCAATGATTTTTAGTATATTCACAGAATTGTGCCACTATCACTACTGTCAATTTTAGAATATTTTCATGACCTTAAAAGAAACCCCATGCCTGGTAGTAGGCACTCCCCATTTCCTCTCCCTTCAGCCCTTAGCAGTCACTTATCACTTTATATCTCTATGGATTTGCTTATTTTAGACATTTCCTATGAATGGAATTATACAATATGTGAGCTTTTGTGACTGGCTTCTGTCACTTAGCAAAGTGTTTTCAAGGTTGATCCATGTTGTAGTATGTATCCATTCACCATTACTTTATCTTGCCAAATATGGATATACCACATTTTGTTTCTCCATTCCTCAGTTGATAAAAACTTGGGGTGTTTCAATTTTTTTTAAAATTGTGCATATGCTACTATGAATATTTGCATGCAGGTTATTGTGTGGACATATGTTTTTAATTCTCTTGGATAAACAGCTATGAGTGGACTTGTTGGGTTATATGGTAACTATGTTTAACTCCTTGAGGAATTGCCTGTTTTGTAAAGCAGTTGCACTATTTTTCATTTCTACCAGCAATGTATGAGGGTTTTAATTTCTCCTCATCCTCCTCAACGTTTGTTATTGATCTTTTTTAGTTTAGTCATGCTAGTGGGTATGAAGTGGAATGTCTTTATGGTTTTTATTTGCAATTCCCTAATTATTAGTGATGTTGAGCATAGTTTCATCTATTTATTGTCTATATACTTACCTTCAATGAATGAATATCTATTTAGACCCTTTACCTATTTTTAATTTTGGGGGGCGGTGTCTTTTAATTTTTGAGTTATATAGTTCTTGATACTAACCCATTATTAGATATATAATTTGCATATATTTTGTGTGATTCTGTGGATTGTCTTTTTACTTTTTGTTGGTGCCATTTGAAGCACAGTATTTTTAAATTTTGGTGAAGTTCAGTTCATTTTTTGGGGAGGGGGTTACTTGTGCTTTGGTGCTCTCTCTAAGAGTTTATTTGTAGACCTCCAATTCTATTTCCTTTGATCTATATGGCTATCCTGTGCTTTTCCACACTATCTGGATTACTATAGCTTTGTAATAAAGTTTGAAATCAAGAAATGTGAGTATTCATTTATGTTCTTTTTGAAGATTGTTTTGGCTATTCTGGGTCCCTTGCATTTTTAAATGAATTTTAGGATAGGCTAATCAGTTTCCAGAAAAAGGCCAGCTGGGATTTTTGATAAAGATTGCATTGAATCTGTACATTAGTATGGGGAATATTGCCATTTTAACAATTTTAAACCTTCAGCTTCCATGAATTTCTTTCCATTTTTTAGGTCTTCTTTAACTTTTTTCAATAATATTTTATAGTTTTCAGAGTACAAGTTTTGCATTTCTATTGTTAAATTTATTCCCAAGTATTTAAATTTTTTTTGATGCTATTGTAAATTGGGTTGTTTTATTAATTTCATTTTTGAATTGGTCATTGAAAGTGTATGGAAATACAGTCAGTTTTTGTGTATTGACCTTTTGCCCTGCAACCTTGCTGAAGTTATTAGTTCTAATAGCTTTTTAATAAATTCTTTAGGATTTTCTACATACCAGATTATGCCATCTGAAAAAAAAAAGTTTTATTTCTTCGTTTCTAATCCAAATGCCTTTTAGTTCATTTTCTGGCCCAATTGCCTTCTCTAGAATATTTAGTACAGTACTGAATAGAATTAGAAAGAGTAGGCATTCTTGTCTTGTTCATGATTTTAGGGGAAAGTATTTAGTGTTTCATCATTAAATGTGATGTTAGCTGTGAGTTTTCTTATAGATAGTTTTTATTAGTTTTAGTGAGTTTCCTTCTATTCCTAGTTTGTTGAGTGTTTTTTTTTAACATGAATGGGGAATTTGTTTTTTTTTTGTTTATGTATTTGTTTTGATATTTGTTTTTAACACCTAAAATTTTAATCTGCTGAAAACATACCTTGGCCTTCTATTGAGAACAGTAAGGAGAACTTTTCTAGGATTTCTGAAAGCATGAGCTACCTATTCATAATCTGAACCTGAATTTGACAAAAGATACCTTTTTTTTCCTTTGACAGATGAGAAAACTGAATCTCACAGAAGTGAATTTTGGGAGGATGGGGGAGGATTAGGAGGAAGGCATCAGACAGCCAGCACAGAGGGTAGATGGATGAGTCCTTTGGGTAACCAATGTGGTCCAGTTTCTGAAATTGTTTACCATCTCTCCTGAGCAAACTACTGCTCTGGAGTTTGCTGTGGAAAATGATCAATTCAGAAGAGACTTTTTTCAGTAACTGTGCCTTGTGCCATGGAAGGTGCCACCTGATTTTATTCATTGCAATGTTGGGCAACGTCTTGGCAGCCGTGGTAGCACATTGGAAGACCTTCTTTCAAAGTACTGTCAGGGTCTCCAATCTTATCTGATTTATTTGGAAAAGACGACCAGGTAGATAATCACTATGTAAAGAGAGTCATAAACTTGACTATTTAGAACTTATGTCTTTCGTTTTAGAGTTAAAGGGATTTTGAAAATGAGTTTTCTTTAAGGGTGTTCCTAGACTCTATCTCCCCTCTTTTTGGTTTCATCATTTGCTGTAGGAATTGAGTATGAGCTGTTCTCTCAAGGATTGTTCCAGGACCAGCCATAAGCTACAGCATTATTTTTCATAGGTTTGTAGAGGGATACTAATGTAGAATATGGTGAGTCAGTAATTTATACATTATCGAGAATATGCGATGCTATACTGTGATGGATTGATGGATTTTCCAACACAAGGGCTTTGTCTCTGTCCAGAAAAATCCCTGGAGGAACTGAGCATTTGTTCTGACACTGATTTAAAGGAGCTTCAGCTATATTTACTGAGCAACAGTTTACTTATTTATTATTCAGCAACCTTGATATGTAGTATAAGGTGAGAATCATCTAGAAATAAACAAAAATGATGTTAACATGGACTACATCAATATTTCATGGCCACAACTAATTTACAG
This sequence comes from Myotis lucifugus, assembly GCF_000147115.1. Taxonomy (NCBI): domain Eukaryota; kingdom Metazoa; phylum Chordata; class Mammalia; order Chiroptera; family Vespertilionidae; genus Myotis; species Myotis lucifugus. Next base: position 3,976,455 of record NW_005871154.1, read on the forward strand.
AGTATCTACCCATTTTATTACCTCACTGTGAGCTTCTTAATATTTCATAGGCACATATATTTGAACATGAGTGATCCATGATACCTTATTTCTGAGCCTATTTAGATAAATGTCTAATAATGATGGCTACTTATTACCTAATTCATTGGGAGATCCAGATAATTAAGCAAGAATGTTGAAAGGCATTACTAAAGCCTGGTATATTAGCAGCCATGGGTAGTGGCAGCCGACAGTAGAGAAAGAAACATTAAAAACAAGCACAAGACCTTAAACTCTATGAGGTAATTCAATGGAGGGGCACTGGTACATTACATCTCACTATCTTACCTGATGTTCATAAATGCTGGCCATACGTCAATACATAAATAACTAAAATTATGTTCAAATAATTATTTTGGAGAAGACTCACATTTATGACTTCTAACTGTGGCTACTAAAAAATATTGTAAATTTTAAGAAGTTCAGAATATAAAACATATTATACTTGAAAGGATAAACTTTATCTAGTAGATTCATGTTTGTGAATACCTCTTTCTTTGATGGTTCTGATTGATGACAGCTGGTAGGTTTCAACTTTACAGACTTTCAGGGCAGTGAATTCCTGCCCTCTCCAATGTGAGTGACTGAGGTAGTGGTTTGAGTTTGTGGTGGAGACAAAGGTGACTTCAGGGGGTGGGTTGTGAGAGCCTGACCGAAAAACAGGAAGCTCTGATGATTTGTAAAAGGAGATTTGCCTTGGGTTTTGAACTGTCACTGATTTTTACAGCTGTGAGGCATTGGCATGAATTGGTATCACACGGGCAGGGCATTTCAGCGTCAGTTAACCTTCTTCCCACAACTTTTCACTCATGACTTAAGGAGGGAGTGTTGCAAAGTAGTAGGGGCAGGAGTTTTGGAAGCAGAATTTGTTGAGATCGCCTTTCTCTCACTAGCCATATGAACTTGAGTAAGTCTTTCAACATCTCTTTGGCTCACTTTTCTCATTTGTGAAGAAATAATAAATAGCTACCTGCCTTGCAAGGTTATTTTCAGAATTAAAGACAATATATGCTATATGCCTTAATCAGTGCCTGACGCATAATGTGTACTCTATACATGTTAATTTTATTATTACATATTACGAATTATTATTGTTATCAACACTAGGGAACTGAAGATGGTTACAGTTTAAGGCCTAGATTTGTCCCCCCAAGGCATTTTAGCAATGAACACTCTAATAGCTTAGCCTACAGTCAGCTTACCTCAGAAAGTATAAGATATGACCAAAAAGTATCGAGTTTGGCCCTAGTTGGTTTGGCTCAGTGAATACAGCGACGGCCTGCAGACTGAAGGGTCCTGGGTTTGATTCCCATTAAAGGCACATACCCAGGTTGTGGGCTCAATCCCCAGTAGGGGGTATGCAGGAGGCAGCTGATCAATGATTCTCTCATCATTGATGTTTCTATCTCTCTCTCCTTCTCCCTCCCTCTCTGAAATCAATAAAAATATATCTCTATATATAAAAGCCTAAGTGACTGAATGACTGGTCGATTGGTCACTATGACACACACTGACCACCAGGAGGAAGACGCTCAACTCAGGAGCTGCCCCCTGGTGGTCAGTGCGCTCCCACAGCCAACCTCCTGTGGTCCCTCACCCTGCCCGGCCGGCCCCAATTGGCCCCGATTGGTCAACCAGCCAACCTCCTGTGGCCCCAATTGGCCCCAACCCCAATCACCAGGCAGGCCAAGGGACCTTACCTGTGCACAAATTTGTGCACTGGGCCTCTAGTATATATATAAAAAGGTATGGAATTTGGATGTATAAATGAGTTAATATTCTTTTACAAAGCATAAAAGTGTTTTTTTCTTACAGTGATTTTTTTTAATCACAATTTCTATATCTTTGAAAGTCATTTCTGAACTCAGAGCCATTGCTGTATTTGCTCTGGCTATTTAAAAGCTCCTGAAAAGTATTTTAGGAGAAAGGTTTCTAGCCCTGAGTGGTTAAAGAGCATCTGAAACACATATGATTGCTTTGGTTATGGAGTTCCAAGTCAAGTGCAATTATGCTGAAATCTCCATTCCTTTCCTAGGAGGAAAGTAAATGCATGTCTTATAAACTCTCCTGGGTACCTTTCCCAGCTATCATATTATTCCCTTTTATTTGATGTTCTTAGCTCACTGTGGAAAAACACAAGCACCATCAAATCCTCTTGATTGGGTGTTGGAGGCTGTTCACAGGCTAGCTACAGATATGAGTCATGAATGACAGCTCTTCCAAGTGAATAATCCAACCTTGAAAACCTCATACTGCACATGTCTCCTAAAGGACCTTTTTCCTATAACAATATTCAGGGATGGGTATATTGCACAACTTTATTACTTAAATGGAAGGCCATGTAGCATATGAACAGGTAATGATGAAGTGGTAATGATTACAGCCCTTTAAAAATATTTCTTCTTTGTGTTTTTTTTAATACATTACAAATTATTTATAATGAATCTAGAGATTTCAGGAAAAAAACACAAAGAAATGTGGTTTAAATGACTGAATTATTAAAAAAAAAGATATGGAGACTTTCTTACACCTTCTTCTAGTCTGACTTTCTTTCCTGCTCTTCTGGTTGTGCTCAGCCCTTGCTCAGGCTTGTCTAGTTAGATTTTGACTCAGGTAGTCCATACAGGGGAAGCTATTCCACAGACCATGTCTGTAGCAGCAGCCAGCTTCCTATGACCAATACAGAGCAGGCGTCAATGCCAGACATCTTGAAACAGCCTCCAGGTTCCCCAGACCTCTATGGAATTGTACAAAATGTTTGGAAAAATTTTGGCCTGGGGAAAACTTATAGCAGCTCTTGACACAGATTTGGAACATTAATTGTTTCAGCTCCTCAAGGAGGTCCTGTTGGCAGCAGGCAGCATAGTCCCATGACTGCCTCATAAGAACAGCCCCTCCCAGCCTGGATTCATGGACTGGATTCAGCAACAAAAACTACAACAATGCAGCTAGTCAAAACCCTAAACTTGACCGTGATTGGAGTGGGTAGAAGAGGAGCAGGTTTTGTAATAACTACTCTTCCATTATCGCATTGAGGAAAAATTGATACAAAGATTTGAGTGTTTTATTTACTGACCCATATATTTTCAACCAATTCAGAAGAAGTAACCTATTAAAAAACCAATGCCATTCAAGTCTGGATTGGCTATATCTCTAACTTACTAGAAAAAAATGCTAAAATTGACCCTAATGGCTATTTTAGATTGCATTTTGGTAAACTAAAAATTTTGCATAATTTAATATCCACAATGTAATTAAACAATGCATCGTATAAATATCTTCTCTCTAAAGATGCTAATACTTTGTTGAAAGGATCAGTTTGTTTCTATAATGGATTTGGTCATACACCACTGTTCTTTAGGTTATGTCAGCATTTTTATTAAAAAGTTGTACTCTATATATAACTTGGAGACAAAATTGCATTCTGAGCTAAAACTTAATGTCCAAACACAGTTTTCTAAAGTATACACGGGAATGGAAGTTTTATGACTCTCTGAAAACTTGAGGTCTACAGGAAGACCTATATGACACCAACAAAAGAATCTCATCAACTTCAGTTCCTTGTGCATTGGGACAGCCCACATTATCTGGGAAGGAAACTGGGCTGTGGGAGAGAATAAAGTCTTCTCTGACACAGTGATGGAGAATCAGGGTGCTTAGGTTTTATTCTTGGTTGCACTATTTGAAGTAGTGGACTAGAAAGAGCGTGGACTTTGGAGTCACCTGGAACTGGGTTAGGTGACCTCCACGGCTTACTTACTTTGGGAAAGTTTTTCACCTCTGTAAGCCATGTAGGTGGATAGATTGAGTTGACATACATAAAACTCCAGCACACTGTTCATTTCCTCCCCTTGTGATTTATGGTGCTGCTCCAAGCTACTGACTGCCTTGCTTTTGCTCCGTTGTTCAGAGTACTTTTCTGCGAGTTCATTTTTAAAAATAAGTGGCTTTCCTTACATTTATGTGCTGAAACATAACACACTAAGTCAAGCAAATGATAAAACTAATTACAAGGTCACCCCTAAAAAGGGAAAAATACTGTATAGAGTATTAATGAGGGGGAAATGGAGGAAAGATCAATAGATATGTGTATTTGAATGCAGCAGAAAGAATGGTGATGGGTTACGCAGTTATAGAGTGGATAGAAAACCACCCCTTACTTCCCCAGCAGTCCCCTACCCTGGGGATTTCCTTTGCTTTCTGCAGCTTCATATTATGTAGACAGAATAATCTCAAACCACCCACTGAGGCACCGTGTGCAGGCATCCAGTAGGCCTGTGGCTGAGAAGAGCCCTTGGCAGCAGATGTATGGCCTTTTGTAGATGAGGACAGATGTTCTCTTTACAACTGTCTGTTTAAAGAAAAAACAGTGGAAAAGAGAGAAAACATTTACTTTTGTCAGAAGACATGTTCTCTTACTTATAGCTACTTTATCATCTCCACATGTATTATTGAAACATGCCCAAGTCTTCTGTAACCCGTCACCATTCTTTCTGCTACATTCAAATACATGTATCTATCTTTCCTCCATTTCCCCTTCATTAATACCATACATATCTATAAGGTACCTACTATATCCCAGGCACTATAGGTCCTATCAATTCATAGTGTGAGAAAGCATATATAGAGCCTGTCCTCAAGGAGGAAGCAGCGATAAGGTAAAGAATCACACAGGTGAAGATAAAGTTGCCATTTTGATGAGTACTACAGAGAATATGTACGTGGTGTACTGGGAGTGCACTGAGGAGGCATTGATGTAGAGAGGGAGGTCAGGGTAGGCTTCCTTAAGGGAATGCTAATTAAGCTTAAATTAGAAAAGTAGGCTCAAAGCAGAGAGGGGGGGAGGGAGAGCTTGATTCAGGCAGAGGGAACTGCATTTTTAAAGATTGTATGGCAGAAGGGAAAGCGCCCTTTCTGAAGAGCTGTAAGGCCAGTATGGCTGGAATGCAGAGAAAACATTAGGGGAAGCTTCCTGGGGAAAGGGTTGGGAAGAGAGACACAAGCCAGACAATGTTTAGGATTTCATTGAAATATTTTAAGTAGATTGGAGAGAGGGGAGAAAAATCTGGTAACCTGGTCACATTTGAATTTTGTCATCATTACTCTGGGTGCTATGTGGATGCTAGGGTGGGAAAATGGAAAGAAAGGTTATGTGGCTCAAAACAAAACAAAAAACTAGTTTTGCAAAAGTCCAGGCAAGAGGTAGTGGTAGCATGAACTGGGTGTTGGTAGAGATGGGGAAACCTGAACAGATAGGAGAGAGTTAGGAGTAAACATTCCAGGACCTAGAGGTCAACTGTGCGTGGGAGTGGTAAGAGGAAGGGAAGGTTCAGAGATGACTCCTAGTTCCCTGGCTTGCATGAAACAGTGAGTACAAATGTCACTTCCTAAACTTAGGGGCTGTAGAAAAGGTTCATTTTAGGTATATTAGTGGGAGGGTCATGAAATCCATTCTGGGCAAGTTAAGTTTAATGAATCTTTAAGACATAATAGTGATGTCTAGTTTGCTTATGAAGATGGTGAGGAGGTTGGTAGCTAGTAAGAGATGCAAAATCAAGGGAGAGTTTTTGCTTTTTGGGTGGAAATGAGACTATTTAAAAATGTATGTGTCTAAGAAACCAACTGAGTTAGGAACTGAGAGGTGTCCCAATAGGCTATTCATCAAGGAAATCATTAATAGAGTAGTTTCAATGAAGTGGTAGGGATGGAAGAGGCATTGAAGAGATGGAGGTTTACAGTATATGTTTTAGGATAGTAAAATATAATGGTTCATTGAAAAATGCTGCTGGGAAGTATTGCTAGAGCAAGAGGTTAAATATGTAACAGAGAATGCCTAATTAATATAAATGTTTTCTAAGGAGATGGAAATGAATGAGATCCAAAGACCATGTGACATAGTTGGTCTCTAATATGTATGTACAGATGTGTCAATATATCACTATGTTTGCATGTTTATGATGGGGAATTGAGAGAAATTTAGTTTGTTGGCTGCTCTTTACTCTATGGAATCAGAAGTGAGGGAGGCCACATGCTGAGAGTGAGAAGAGAGGTGGGGTGAGGAGGATATCAGACGTTGGATCTATCATCATAGAGAATGGGAGGATGAGCTTGCCAGAGAAATGAGGCTGCCTAGAAATGAAACTTGCTTTCAGAGTGCAAGTGCAAGTTTAGTCCCTTAGCAATTTTTTTGACCAGACCCACTCCACAGTGTGACCTCTGTGTTTTGAATTCTCTCAGCTTTCCCTCTATCACATCACATCAAGGGCCTTGTCTCATATTCTATGGCTCTTTTATACATGCATGCTGAATCTCAGCAACAGAAGAGAGCCACTCCAGGATAGGGGACAAGGCTCTACAATACCTAATAGAATATTGTGCCCATGATATTTGAATTGCTAGTTCATGGCATGACAGTCTTTCCCTCACTTATTGGCTCTAACAATAATGGTTTTCTTTCCATTTTAAAAAGCTCCAAGGGCTTGCTGCCTCAGTACCTTTGCAATCACTATCTCATATACCCAGAATGTTCTTCACATGTGTTAACTTTTTAGAGATGTCTTCTCTACTTCTAATTACTTATTGTTTTCCTTCATATAATCCTTGCACAATTTGAAGTATATATTATTTACTTAGTAGAGGCCCGGTGCACAAAAATTTGTGCACTCAGGGGCAGGGGTCCCTCAGCCCGTCCTGTGCCCTCTTGCAGTCTGGGACCCCTGGGGGATGACCACCTGCTGGCTTAGTCCTGCTCCCTGGGGGATTGGGCCTAAGCTGGCAATCAGACATCCCTCTGGCAGCCTGGGAGCCCTCGGGCGATGTCCACTTGCCAATGGGGAGCAGGCCTAAGCTGCAGACAGACATCCTTAGTGCTGCGGAGGAGGCGGGAGAGGCTCCCACCACCACCACCGCTGTACTGGCAGCCATCAGCCTGGCTTGTGGCTGAGCAGAGCTCCCCCTGTGGGAGTGCACTGACCACCAGGGGGCAACTCCTGCATTGAGCGTCTGCTCCCTGGTGGTCAGTGTGTGTCATAGTGACCAGTCATTCCCAGTCGTCTGCTGTTAGGGTCAATTTGCATATCACCCTTTTATTATATAGCATAGAGCCTGTGTATGGTGGGACCAGCTGGTTGCCCTGAAGGTGTCATGGATCAGGGTGGGGGTCCCGCTGGGGTGCCTGGCCAGCCTGGGTGAGGGGCTGATGGGTGTTTGCAGGCTGGTCACACTCCCTTCAGGGTGGGGGTTCCCACTGGGGTGACTGGCCAGCCTGGGTGAGGGGATGATGGCTGTTTGCAGGGTGGTTAAGTCCCCCCCCCCAGTAGGGACCCTCACCCCATGGAGGTTTGGCCAGCCTGGGTGAGGGGCTGATGGCTGTTTTCAGGCTGGCCACACCCCCTTTAGGGTGGGGGGTCCCCACTGGGGTGCCTGGCCAGTCTGGGTGAGGGGCTGAGGGTCGTTTTTAGGCTGGCCAAGCCCCCCAGCACAGAAGCTCCCAGCCTCTCCTTTTTTTCTTTTTTTTTATTCTGGGATTTATTTACCTTCTATAATTGAAACTTTGTTGCCTTCAGTGGAGCTCAGAGCTGTCTGTGGCAGGCAGGAAACTGGGCTTCCTCCATCACTGGAGCAACCAAGCCTCCTGCTCGCTCCAGCTCTGTGGCCACGGCCGGTTGAAAGCAGGTAGCTGAGGTTTATTTATCTTCTCTAATTGAAACTTTGTTGTCTTCAGTGGAGCTCAGAGCCGGCCGCAGCAGGCGGGGAAGCTTGGCTTCCTCCATCACTGGAGCAACCAAGCCTCCTGCTTGCTCCAGCTCTGTGGCTGCCGGCCGCCATCTTGGTTGGGTTAATTTGCATATAGCTGCTCTGATTGGCTGGTGGGCATGGCTTAAGGCATAGTGAAGGTACAGTCTATTTGTATGTTTATCTTTTATTAGATTAGATGTGTTTATTATATTATGCATTGTAAGCTCTATAATGGCCAGGAATTTGTCTATTCTGTTCATTGTAATATACCCAGTACTTAGCACAAAACCTGTGGCATAGAGTTTATTTTATTTAAAAAACTCTATGCCACAGGCTTTAATGAATTAATGTAAGGATGCATTATGAATAAATGAAAATTAATGAATGGATGGATGGATGAATAGATCAGGAGGAATAAGCTGACTTGACCTTACAAGATTATGGAAATGAACACAAGAATGTTTGAAAAGCAAAAGACATGTATTGTTGTTAAGCATTTACATTATGTTAACCTTGCTGTCTCCTTGATTGTTTCATTGCTTCCTACTCAGTTTCCTTTTGTTCTACTAAAAAGACAAAAAGGTTTAGAGCATGTTGCAATTTAGATTTTCTAGGCACTCTTGCTAAGAAGCAGCCTATTGACATGTCATAGTTAATTAATTTCTTCATAAAAAGATTCAAATCTGATGATCTTTGGGTTATTTGTATATTTATGTGTGTGTGCGCAGAATGCATACTATTAAGGTTCATAGGACTCACAGAGAAGTGTGATGTGCCTCTTCCTTCTCATCCTCGAATACTGCTTTAGCTTAATTGAATTGTTTTCCTTTAATTTTTTAATACATTTAAAAAATTGATTTCAGAGAGGAAGGGAGAGAGAGAAAGAGATAGAAACATCAGTGATGAGAATCATTGATAGGATGCCTCCTGCACATGCCCCCCTACCCCCACCCCAACACACACACACTGGGGATCAAGCCTGCAACCCTGGCATGTGCCCTGACTGGGAAATGAACCCTTACCTCCTGGTTCATGGGTTGATGCTCAAACACTGAGCAACACTGGCCAGGCTGAATTGTTTTCCTTTAGACTAGAGGTTCTCAACCTGTGGGTTTCGACCCCTTTGGGGGTCGAACGACCCTTTCACAGGGGTCGCCTAAGACCATCGGAAAACACATATATAATTACATATTGTTTTTGTGATTAATCACTATGCTTTAATTATGTTCAATTTGTAACAATGAAATTGGGGGTCACCACAACATGAGGAACTGTATTATAGGGTCGCGGCATTAGGAAGGTTGAGAACCACTGCTTTAGGCAGTAAGCCCAGTTTTGAGAGCTACTAGGTTTTCATGCCAAGCAATATTTGGTAGACTTATTGTTTCCTCTGGCATCTCTGTTATTCTTCATTCAATTCTTCATATCTTTTTGTCACCAAGGTTTTCTTTTACTTTCAAATTTAATATTACACATCAGCTAATGTAGTGCTCATATTAAGTTGCTAAGGGCAACTCAATTTTCTCACTCTTTTGTAACTGTTTCACCTCTTGTTTTCCATAAAGTTTGGATTTTTGAGAATAGCTTATTTGACCAGCACAAGTTTATGCCCGGTGCCAGAAGTAGGGGGAAAGCCCTAAAACAGTGGATAAGTAACTTCAACTCCATCATACAACAGATGGGCTCAAGAAGGGACAGGTACAACTTTGTATCACTGAGATGTTTATACTATAAATGGCAAAAATTACATAAGAGGAAAATGCTAATCTTGAGGCTAACCTTGAATGGGGGAGGGTGTAGTTCGCTCTATTAACAAATAATAAGACAACTGTATACACATTTCACTGATGTACACTGTCTTAAAATAAATGCATAATCTAATTGAGAAGGCAACATACACACACACACATTTACAAAAGATATTGAACCATTATAGTCAAGTTACAAAGGAAGGACACTGATAGCAGATAATCAGGGGAGGAAAAAACAGTTTCTAGCATAATAAAATGCCCTTGATATAGTATCTAGGAGTTTCTATATTCCTAGGACTAATTTTAGAAGCCCATAACTTAAGAGACTTGCATTGGATGATGGACTGCTTTGTTGAGTTAGAATGACACTATGGATGGATGGCAGTCCAAGTAAGGTGCAATATAGCACCAGAGAGGCTGCAAACACAACCATATATTTCTCAGTAATACAGTACATAATGTCATTTTCACTCCATTTATACTTTAGTCCCTTAAATTTTTCTATGAGCAGAATTTTGAAAAAGTAACCAACAGAATCAAGAGTAAAAAATTCCTTGGGAGGCAGATATACAAAGTGTGAGTGGTAGGTAGCACCAAGCCTTCAAAATTCAGAACAAGCCAGCAGTTTACATAGCACACTTTATTTCAACAATTCTAGGCATAGTTTCATACCTTTGGGGGGCTACTTTTTACATAAAAAGTCAACCCATTTTTATCCTTTGCTTTCATATTCATTCAAGCTATCATCTTATAATGGTTTTCTAACTTTTTTTTCTCTAGTCCCTAACAACAACCTATTTTCCTATAAAAATACAAGTCAGGTAAGGCCCTGCTCTGTAAATCCTCTCCTGGATGCCGATCTCACTGAAAGCGAAAGCAGAAGTCTATGTTTATAAAGCACATGTACCCTTTCTATATCTCCTACTACCTTTCCTCTTCCTTCATTCCACTCCAACCACACTGCCCTTGAACATGCCAGGCATGCTCCCGCCCTGAGCCTTGTACTTGCTTTTTCCTCTTCCTCCTGATGTTCAGCTGGCTCATTTCCTGGCTTTCTTCCAATCAAATTACATCTTATTAGTGAGGCCTTTCTGAATGAACCTATCTAGCACACCTGCGTGTGCGCGCACACACGCACAGAATTCTTGTAATTTTTAGCTTGCTTTATTTTTTCTCCACAGTACTTACCTATTTATTTATTAACTGTTTCTCACAATAGAGCACACTCTATGATGGCAGGGATTTGGTTCACCAGTTTGCACAGTTTTAACACTGGGCATAGAACAGTACCTGATTCATAGTAGGCGTTTAATAGATGTTTGTTGAATGAATGACTATAAAAAATGAAGATAATATCTGCATGAAAGTTGAAGTGAGGATAAAATAATATACTGTATATTGGCCCACTTAACCCCACCCCAGGACTATAATTTGTTGGCTTTTATTGATTCTTAGATTCTACATGTTTGTGGAATATCCTATCTAATAAAAGACAAAAAGGGTAATTGACCGTACCTTTGCTACACTTCCCATTGGCTAATCAGCGCCATACTGCAGGCAGGGCTGGCCAGCGCCAGATGCCATCCGGGCCCTGTGTGCGGCCCTGGGCAGCCGGGCTTAGGCGGGGCAATCACGTCACCTAAGCCCCGCCCCCAGCCGGGACCCCGGTGTGCTGCCTAAGCCCCACACCGCTTAAGCCCTGCCTCCAGCAGCGACCCCATGGCGATCCCAGAGCAGGCAAGTGCGGAGGGTGCCCGCCCCCAGGTGGGCCTGCTCCTGGGATCACCATGGCAATCCCAGAGCAGGAAAGTTCCCCACAGGCCGCACCCAGCAGGGCCTGCCCCCGATCTCTGCAGTGATCCGGTGATCCATGAGCAGGATAGTGCAGCCTGCAGGCAGCACCTCACCCTGGCCACAGCTCAAGAGAGAGAAAAACACGCAGTGTAGGTCAGGAGCCTGAGAGATCAACACAGAAGGGCGCCTGCTCCAAGCCTCCACGGTGTGGCTGGGGGCAGGCCCCCAGTGGACACACACACACACACACACACACACACACACACAGGACACCTGCTCTGAGCCTCTGCTGCCAGAATGTGGCCGTCAGTAGGACATCTGGATTGTGAGAGGGGCAGGCTGGGCTGAGGGAACCCCACCCCCCAGTGCATGAATTTCGTGCACTGGGCCTCTAGTATTAAATAATCCCGATAGACAGTCCAACCTGCTTTGTGGAATCAGAGATGGCATGTCTCAGTCATACAAATGGAGAATATCCCTTTGAATAGAAACAGCAACTGCAAGCCAGGAACTGGTCTACATATGTAAGGCAGGAAAAAATAGTTGGATTTTCATTTTTTTAAACATATTTCCCACACAGAGATAAAAATAGTGTCAGCCTTGAACTTGAAGGATGACATTATATGTGCAGTAGCACATTTTTCATTTTTATATATAATTTTTAACAATTATGATGTTAAATATATTTCTAACCTATACTTTTGCATTAATATGAAGTGAAGTTTTCACTTTCCATTCAATGGCATTTAAAATTTGTACTTTTAACTTCACATCTGATTTTTTTTAAGTTCCAGAGAGAAGTTAGAGGGAAAAGACACACCACACACACACACACACACACACACACACACACTCTTTAGAAAAATTGGCATTTGGACATTTTATTGCCAAATGACTCCAGTAGGATAGGCCTTTAAAAGCAATGTCTTGATCCACATTTGTTCCTAGCACTCCTATTAGTTTTCATGTGGGCCTCCTGGTAGGAAATTGTGCTCCGGATGAAATATTACACTTCTATGAGGATTCTTTCTTGCTACTCTGACCTATAGATAGTTCCAAGTCTCATTTTCCCAAATCCTGACCCTAAACTCTAACACTTTTTTTAAATATTATCATGATGGTGAACATTATATTGGTTATGTTTTTGTAAAGGTAAAGCCTTATATGTTGCTGAATCTGTGCCAGGCATTGCCCTTGGCTGTCCATGCAAAGATGTGTGACATATGGTCTCCAGTAATTTTATCTTTTTCATTGGCCTGTGAGTTCTTTGAAGTTCAATGATTGAGGTTCTCATCTTTCTATGTCTGGTGATTAGCACAGCAGTAAATAAATAGATGCAGAATGAATGGATGAGTCTCCTGATTAAGTAGGAATTTCTGAGGACAGGGTCATCTCCATGTCTACAGTGCTTAATGCAATGCTGGCACATAATGAAAGCTCAGCAGGTAAATAATAAGCAGCCAGGGGCATTACCCACCCTGGTGTCTGGGACAGGCCAACATTAAAGTACCTGAGAAGAGACTCTATGAGCCCCGCTGGATCAAATTAAACCTTTAGTCAATGCTTCTCTGGAGACCCTTTCCTGTGCATGTACACGTCCAGTAACTAGTAGAGCAATACTCCAGGTAGATTAAGTTGAGTGTGCCAGGGCATGACTAGTTGCTCAGGGGGCACTGAGCCCAGCTCAGGGGGCTGATGCTTTAAAGCAATTCTCTGGCAGATCTTGGTTCCATGTTCATGACACATGAAATCACTCTTGACATTTTGGGCAGGTTCGGTGCCAGCAGGACTTGTTAAAAAAAACCACCACAAAACATCTCAGGATGTCACCTCCAGGTGGTGAAGAAAGTTTGGAAAGTTAATTGGCTATTTCCTGCCTAAAGCCTGAAAATGGAACTCATCAGGAAGTGCTTCCCAGCATGTACCCATGTTCAGATATTAGTAATTCTTAATTAAAACTGTTTTGACCTCATATGGTACATTTAATCAACAGTTTCCTGACTAGTCAGCTGGGACAAACTCAAGTTGTCTCTTATCAGAGTAAGGACAAATACTGTGATTTCCTTCGTTTGTTGAAAGGAATCTCGAAATCTTTGTAAGGCTGATAAGCTTTTTGAGATCCAGGATATACCTTGTTCATCCGTGTAACTCCAGTGATACCATACATACTTTTTGACACATGGTAGTCATTACTACTTTGATGAAATATTGACCAACAGGCCAAATGTATGAATGAATGGATTTATTTACTTGAATATTGGGATCACCAGAGGAGGAGTACTCTAAATAAAATTATTAATTAAAATGGCAAGAGGTGTTGCTGTTCCTGTATTCCCCTTGGTGTAATTTTCATTTCACAAGTAACATATGAATACATCCTTTTTATAATAATGAATGCATCACAGGCAAGGCCCCTTGACTAAACACTTAATTAGTTTTATTCTCAGAGACTGCTACTATTACTAGAGTTCCTCCAGATCTTGGTTTTTGCAGGTTAGCAGATATCTATCTATATCTATCTATATCTATATCTATATCTATATCTATATCTATATCTATATCTATATCTATATCTATATCATCTATCTATATCTATCTATATTCTCAGAATATGTATAGTAAAGTTTGTATGTGTGTGTGTAACTTGTTTAAATAATGATATACTCTATTGGGATTATTATTATTATTATTTTTTCTATGTATAGGGCGTAATGTCACAGGAAGGCCATAGTATTCTGCCACCCATGAGGAGTAAGCCCAAGTTGCTGTTGGATGTGTTGTACACAGAGAAGCCATTCTTCAGGCGGGGATTATTTTTTTGAAATTTTCTTATTTCCCACTCAATAGTGTTTTGAGAGTTTTACACATGGGTATTGTTGGATTTACTACTTGTTTTTGACTGCATATATGCAATTCTAGTAGCACAGTCATATCACACTTTACTTATTTCCTGTTTAAAGATTTAAATTGCTTTTAAGTTTGCAAGGCTTCAAGGAATGATGTAGTGAATATCCTTAGACACACATCCTTATGTATTTAGATTAGTCTTCTTATACCTAGAACTAGAATTGTTAGGTCCCTGATGATGCATAAAGTTTTAAGAGATAATACCAAAGTTATCCTCTGAAGTGGTTCTATCAATTTACATTCTCACTAACAGTGTGAAACAGTATCTTTTCTTCATACCCTTGCCACTATTTTATATTATCAAGTTTTTAATTTTTGCAGATCTGATTAGATAAAATGACATCCCATGTTTTATTTTGGGTCATTCCTCATGTGTAAAGTTGAACATCCTCATATACAGTATTTATTGCCTAGTTCTATTTTCTCTTCCTTAGATTGCCTGCCTCCCTTTCTAGTTATAACTTGATAAACAATGGAAAGGAAGGCATGGCAACCTCAATTAGACTCAATTAGGCTTAATGTAACCTCAGTTAGTTCTATCAAGCGTTTCTCTCTGGGTTTTTTCATTTGTTTCTTCATATATCAATCAAATTCAAATTGAGCACATACTATGTGTCAAACATATATTGGGTCTGAGGATATGGCAAGAAACAATCATGGTTCTTCCACTCACAAAGCTTATACTTAGAGGGGAAATCTGCCCTTCCCATGTTCCTGATCATGTTCCTGATAGCATATTTTGTAGTATTATTGCTAACTTTTGCAAACCTATTAATATTTTTTCACTTCTCAATGCCCAATATTCTACCATTATCAGAGATGCCCTTCTGTCTGTGGCCCAAGTTTGTTCAGATATATGTATTCAGGGATGGATTCATTGTTGGAAGCTATGTTCCCAGTGATTGTGAAGTTACAAAATAAAAGGAAGGATCGTTAATTATGCTTGTGTCCTTATGGGATCAATTTCCTCTCTGCTAATCTTGCATAAGGAAGTCATTACTTCTGGATTATAGGGACCTGCTGATTCACTGGCACAGAGTGGTTGAAATGGGGGCTGCTTAAAGGCTTAGAATTCTTGAGAATTCTTAGAAAAAGGGCTCAATCTAAAGGGACCCAAAGATCCTACTTCCCAAAACATCAGAAGGAATATTCTGTGTTAAAAGACTTAGTCTGACATTTAGTTTAGTCCTGCTAATGTTCATTGAGTGCTATCTTGTTTATCAGAACATGGTAAGATGGTATGACTCAAACCAGATTTACAAGTGGTGCAATGAGAGGCATAAAATAAACAGATCCAAGTGGATGAGGATATGAAAACAGCAAGAACAAAATATCCATTGCCACTATTTATTACCAAGAACTCTGGTAAGAGTTTTGTCTGCATTTACCTCTGTAATCCTCGTGGTAACTTTGTAAATTGGACATTGATAATCCAATTCTACAGTGATCAAAATTAACGTGCAAAAGGTTAAGACCTTGCTAAAGGATATGTAGCTACTAAATGGCTAAATGCCGTAATGCAGGTCCATTTGGTTCCATTGCCAGGCAGCCTTCTTCCTCTGGGCTGTTGCCAGTGAAGCTGAAAATCCACAATGGATACCACTCTCAGAGAGGAGACTGGGGGCTCCTTGGAGTGACCTGGCAGAGAATTCCTTGTGTTTTCACAGTGCTGGGTCTTCCACACAGATGTGGAGAAGGAATTCAGGGACCTGTTTGTGGTCTTTATGGATATTTCAATTCTTAATCTATTTTATGTTAATATCACAAATGAAAAAAGTCTTTTTAAAAAAATTTGGAAACAAATACTATGTTTACTTGATATATCTAAGATGAATTTGTTCTTCTGACCACCTTCATTCCTTATGGCTTAGTAGGAAGAATACAAGTGTTAGTATCTGATAAATATTTCTGTTGTCATCCCAAAAGGAAGAAAGCTCTAATTTTTTACACTAATTGGAAATCAATGTTCTCATTTTGCATGCGCTAGGTTGTTGATGGTTTTGTGCCCAGATGGGACATGAGACCTTTGTGACCAATCACCCAGAATATATGCAGATACAGTGGGGCCTTGACTTACGAGTTTAATTAGTTCCATGACGGAGCTCGTTAAGGAGCTCGTTAACTCAAATTACTCTGTCAACTCAAAGCAAAAACATTCTGAGAGACGGCTTGGAAAAACTCCTTAGTCGGGACACTCGTAAGTCAAGGCCCCACTGTACTGTCAAATGATGAAATGGCACATACATGAATGACTGATTGACTTTCTTACCAAATTTGTGGATGGCATTTACTGATATGTTGCTAAGGAAAACCACTGGCAGATATAGACTTTGATTTTTGCAATAGAGTATATTTGTTAAAAGCATGGGCTTTGGAATCACATAGACTTGGGTTTGTATTGTGCCTCCTCCATGAACTGTTACCTAGTACAAATTACTTAACCTCTCCAAGCCTTAATGCCCTCATTGCAAAATGCTATGCTATTAAAGGCTATTTCATAGACTGCCATAAGGATTAAATGAAGTAATTCATGTAGAGCCCTTGGCAAGAAAGGATATGCTTAGTATATGTTAGCCATTGTTATCATTATTTAAGAAATTAACTAAAGGGTGGTGTTCTCAAAATATAGTCACTAAACTACCTGCATCAGGATCTCCTAGAATATTTATTTACATATTTAAATTCCTGAGTGAGAGTCCGACCTCTTGATTGAGAATTTCTTTGGGGCGGGGGGAAGTATAGCATTTGCATGTGGCACTCATTCATAGAGCTCATGCACATTGATGTTGAAGAACCATGGCCACAGGAAGAGTGGGGGAGGTGGGGATGCCTTTGCTCTGGTTCAGCCCCACTTATGAGCGACCATCTAAAGGGAAGTGAATAAGAAGGCCCATTTTCAAAATTAGAATACCAGAGAACAGTAGCTCTTGTTTTTATATCAGGTACAATTGCCACTCTGAGGACAAAGAACTGAAGATGGAATATAGATAATTCTGTATCATGTTTTATTGAGATCCACTAGTGCTCACATACCCATCTTTGAGTACCATAGGGATGCTAAGGTTAAATGCCTTCCCATTCCATTTTTGTTCTGACATTGACTGAATTGTGTGGAGAGGTACTTTTTATCTGGTTGGTAGATTGTATGAAAACAGGGCGAGATGACTTTTGCTTCTTTTTAGAAATGCATTTTTAGGGACATATTTTTCATTTCTATATAAAGTAGAGAGATGTACAGATAGTTACAGCAATGCTTTGGCTTCAAGGCATAGTCCAGTCTACTCCAATCATAGGAATCTCCAGAATTTAAGTTACTTTTGAAACTGGGCTTTAAGGCATGTTTCTTCCCCACAGTACCTAATTTTTTTTGTCAAGTTACAAAGATCAATTTATGTTTAAATGTTTTCCCTTTAGTGAAGACACAGTGAATTCTACAATCCTTGACTTTCATATAATTTATAACAGTGATTTGGCATTTTGTGAATGTTATCAATGAAACATTTGTACATTTTCAGAGAAGGTAAGTTTTAGATTCCATATGAACAAGATGCATCTAATTCTTGAAATGTTTATCATGTCACTTTCAAATAAGAGTTAATATTTATTGGTCATGTTACTATCAGTAAAGAGATTTTCCACACTTTGCATTTGGTCATCATAATGGTTCTTTTAATTGATTCACAGTCAAGTTTGCTTTATCTTTGGGACATTTTGCCTGGCCTGGCTTGGAGTCAACCTATAAACCCAGGATAATTCCCACCTGTGCCTGTGTAATTCTAAAGGGCATCTCTTTTTTTTTATATTCCCACCATTGGCTGCCATAGACCAACCATGAAGGTCTAGTTTCCAAGTTTGGAAACTAGGTATTAGAATAGATGAAGATAGGAATAGAGCAGAGTTCTGCCCTCAGTAGCTAAGTGACTAATGTGATAAACAGTGTTCTGAGAGCTTGATACAGGTTAACTCATCCTCAATGCATTAGGTATTATTATGGCCACTTTATAAATGAGGAAACAGAGTCATAGAGAGATCAGGTAATTTTCCTAACATTGCACTGCTAAGAAATAGAAATGCTAGTGTTTGATCTCAGGCAGACTGGCTCCAGGGACCATGCTCTCAACTGCTATTTGTAGTCCTCTTCAACCTGGTTTTGAATAGGAAGATAAATTCCCCAGAAACCTAAATACCAACATGAAAGTAAAAAATGATGACACTATTAGAAATTTCACAAAGCAAAAGCCGTAAGTGCTGTGAGAATGTAGAACAGGGAAAAATAGCTTGGGTTAGACCAGTCAGAGTGGCAGAGTGGGAGAGGATTGTTCCCTGGAGGGTGAACAGTGAGTGGTTATATATAGCACAGTAGAGTGTGGTGAAGGAGCACCGTCCTTGTAGTAAAAATGACCTGGGTTCAATTTCCAGTCCCTACACATAGCTATGGGACCTTAGGCAAATGGCCTCTGTTTTCTCACATACAACATATTAATAATAGTACCTATCCAACAGGTTTTATTTTTTTGATGAAAAGATGGGGGGTGGACAGATAGATGGAATACTGGAGAGTAGCAGGCAAAAAATTGGGAAAGCAGAAATGCTTATGGAATAATTTGAGAGAGAGTAAAGCATCTGATCTAATTGAAAGAGATAGGATTTACATGGGAATAATGAGAGATTTAAAAACCTGGTAGAAACTAGAGAGTATTATGCTAAGTGAAATAAGCCAGTCAAAGAAAGATAAATAACATGTGATTTCACTTCTATGTGGAATCTAATGAACAAAATAAACTCGCAAACGAAATAGGAACAGACTCATAGATACAGAGAACAGATTGACAGCTGTCAGAGGGGATAGGGGTTGGGGGGCTGGATCAAAAAGGTAAAGAGCTTAAGAAAAAATAAAAAAATAAAACTCAGACACAGACAAGAGTATGGTGATTGTCATAGGGAAAGGGGGTAGGGGGAAGTGGAAAATGGCAAAGGGGGGATAAATGGTGTTGGAAAGAGACTTGATTTTGGGTGGTGAGCTTATGATGTGGTATGCAGATGATGTTATAGAGGTGCATACTTGAAACCTGTATGGTTTTATTAACCAATGTCACCCCAATAAATGCATTACAAAAAGAACAATCCAGGTTTGTGATCAGAGTAGTGCTTCTTTTAATGAATACTGTTTTAAGAGTTTGGCAGATATCCCTGGTTGTGCCTCCTATTACTTGGATAATCTGTGCATGTTACATATGTAAACTCTCTCTCATCTACAAAATGAGGACTAAGTAAAAATAAATATGTAAAAATTTATCTGATTCATGACCATACTTAATCAATTAATGCCATGCATTAATATTACCATCAATGGTAGTGGTATTCAGCAGAAAAAAATTTTTGTCCAAGGGAGTTAAAAAATAAAAATGTTATCCTTGACTAAACTGCTATTAGTCTACAGAAAGCCATAGCTAAAGGTAGAAATTTAAAGGCACCTATTATACGTGATAATTGAAGCTATAATTGTGAATGAATTTTTATGAATCGCTCAAAATATCTAGCTATCTTTATAACTGTTAAAAGAAAACGATAGTTATATTTCGTTAAGCTTTATGATACTAGTGTGTTCTGTTTAGGCTCCATAATTTCAGAGTGATAAATGACAAATTGGGGGGGTATGTCCTGGAGACTGACAACTAAGAAGTGGGAACTAGGTCCCATGAGGAGAAAGGAACCCTAGAAAACATACAGGTGCATTTAGCGCTATCGTGTGGAAGAAGGTGTAGATTTATTCTATATGTTGTAGAGGATAAAAGGACGAAATCAACTAGTGGTGTTTTCAGTATGAGTAATGGCATCTTTAACAAATTGTGGCCTTCTTAACTGGGCCCATTCTAGTAGCGTCGGGATGAACACTGGAAAAGAGGAGACTGTATGGGAAGGCTGAGTGACTTGCCAGATCCCTGTGAAAACTACAGTCTTAGGGTCAGGCTGGCTCTTAGTCTTCCCGTGGAATGAAGTGAGGGAGAAAGTACTCATGAGGTAGCGAAAGAAATTTTTGAAAAAGGTAAGAAGGAGAAAGTGGAAAAAAAAAGATACTCATTTTCAGTTGAGACACAGTGACTGGAGTAGTTTCACTGAGCCAGGAAGGGGACAATGGTGAGGACATGTATGGAGAACCATGAGCTTTTCATGAGCACTTTTCAGAAAGAAGAAAAGGAGGTGGCTGGGAAGAGGTATTATCATAAGCATGACATGGCGGTGACTTTAACGCAGATTGCTTGTTGTCCAGTGACAGCACAAGTTGCATAAGGCTGCATTGGCATGAAGCTAGGAGAGGGAGGGAAATCCAGCTGAATTTCATAATAGGTTACCACTGTTAATAACTTGGAGCCTTCCTGTGGGGGAGGTAGCATAGCAGGATAAGGAACCTTTGTCTATCTATCATCTATCCAACTATACACACATTTATATATACACATATATACACATATCGACATGTGTGTATAAATGCATATACATGTACACGCTTATGCACCTAAAAGTACATATATGTATGTGTGTCTGTGTATTAGCTTAATTAATATTAACATCAATTTTGAGAAGAGGATATTGTCTATATTTTACAGATTAGGAAAAGGCTCTCTAAAATATTCATTTGCTCAGATTTACATAAGCTAGTATGTAGATGCTGATGGTATCCAGAAGTTGGCCAGCCTAATGCCAAAACAGCATCTATATTAATAAAAGGCCGTGGCCCTGATGCCGTAATACGTACCATCATGACCAGTTGAGCAGTGGCTCTCTAGGTGGGGCATGCACAAGCTACTAGTGGTGGAGAGCTATGAAAGGCGGAGGGCGGGGCAGCAAACTACGAGTGGGAGTGGCGGAGAGGTAAGAGAGGCAGAGGGCTAGCAGCGATGGGCGGGGCGGCCAGCTGAGGCAAGCGGAAGCAAGCTACTTGCACACAATTTCGTGCGCGCTGGGCCTCTAGTGTTCTTACAAGAAAACTAGAAATCTAGGTGGTAAAATCTGGTTTAAAGTCCTGATGTTGCCTCTGCATATTGTGCAACTTTTGGCAAGTCATTGAATTAACTGGGCCTCAGTGTCCTCTGTGAAATGATGAAAAGACAGCCGCTGGGTTTTGATGGATGCAGAGATGAGAGGTTCTCAAACCCAGAGCCATGAGGGGGTTTTAAACAAAACAGAGATATGGTCAAATTTGCATTTTACATAGATCTGGTAGATAGTATGAAAGATGTATTTGAGGGAGACTAATATAGCCCCAAAGAGAGCCCTTAAGAAGCAATATTCTTGATAAAATAATGTCCTATCTTAGGGTAGTGGTATGAAATATACAGAGTAGAGGACATATTTAAGAAATATTTAGTGTAGTGTTTCTTCACTATTTTTTTTCATTATCACATCCTTGTCCCCACTTCAGAAGATCAGGAAGCTTTTTAGACATTTTTGCCCAACCAATCTTCTGCCCAGTAATATTTTAATACCACAGATACACTGACTATTTGTGTACAGTATGTATATCTGCTTTATATAGAAAATATTTTTTATTATCTGTATTAGGGAGAGGAAGGGGGAGAAGAGAGGATAGAAAGAATGAGAGAGAGAGAGATTTTCAGTAATTTACTTAAAAGACTGAGCGGCTAGCAAGTCTGAAATATGTTGTGCAGGGCAGAATACAGGCTAGACATGAAAAAATATTTCTGTATGGCAGTGTTTAGGCAGAATTCTTTCTCTGATCTTTGCTCATAAGACCTTCAGTGGATTGGATGATGCCTACACATTATAGAGGGTAGTTTGTTTTACTTAAAGTCAGCTGGTTATATATGTTAATTGTTTAAAGAATACTTCAGTAGCATCACCTAGAGTAATGTCTGACCAAACACCTGGGTTACAGCCTAGTCAACTTGACACATAAAACTAACCATCACTCCCCATTTCCCCAAGAACCAATTTTCACTCCCCTGGAGGTGATATCACCCCTGTTGCAAATGCATGATTTGGGAGATAAAATAGCAGGGTGTGCTGTAAGTATATGAATTTATTGGTTGGATATATGAGGCAAAGGATAGAGAGGTGCCAAAGTTGATTTCTAGATTTCTAACTTGTGCAACTGAGCAGATGGTGGTGCCATTCACGGAGACAGGAAAAGCAGAAAAAAAGAGTAGATCTGATGTGGAATATGATGAGATTTATATACAGACGCGTGCATTTTACAGTGATATTTCAGCATATGTATTCATTCATACGTCTAACTGCTTATACCTAGAATTGAAAGAAATTATTAGAAAATCTTTTGAAAGATAAAATATTTTTTATGAGCATAATTTCCTCACTTATAGCATTCAAGCTTGAAAAACAAAACCTCTGGAAATGTTTGGTATTATTTTCTTGGTTGTATCATAACCCGATTACTTGGATATATGCAATAGAATATGAAATACTGAGAACAAAAGTGTTATTTATGTGAGTCAATCCTCATATTTGTGTTATTAACAAATATACACATGGATATATATATATATATGTATATATATCTTTTTATTTTGTCTTTCTTCCCAACTAACTGTGGGGCTTATGAAGTAAAGTAACAGTAGCAATTAAGTCCACAAATATTTAAGGTCTAAAATCATCTTATTTGTTCCTACCGAATCCAGATGAGTGCCTTGGACATAATAGGTGGTTAATAAATGTCTACTTTTTGTTAAAGTGAAGGCTGTGATACAATTTGGTGTAATTCTTTTGTATTTACCACAAATCATTGCTTCTTATCAAATTACTTTTCACAGATTTGTGAAGTAGTGGGAATTATTTCCCTTACAGTCTGGATTTTATATTTCATTCAAGAAAGAATGTGAAGAACTCATTTAGTTGTCTACAAGTTGAGGGACATATAGCCTCTTAGTACTAAAGTCTGTTCTTTATAACTTAAAACGATTTGTTTTTCAGAAGCAAATATCCCAAGCTTATAATCATGTCTTTAAAAATCATTTTAGTCATAAGGTCTACCATTTTTCAATGTAATTGCTTTATTATGTATGGAATTTTTATTGCATTTTCAGGAGTTCCACAAAGTAATGTGAAAGATATACTGCTGTATCACTTGATATTGGGAAAATGGAAAAAGGATGAATATACATTTTTATTGATTTCAGAGAAGAAGGGAGAGAGAGATAGAAACATCAATGATGAGAGAGAATCATCGATTGGCTACCTTCCGCACGCCCCCTACTGGGGATTGAGCCTGCAACCTGGGCATGTGCCCTAACTGGGAACCAGTCCTTGACCTCCTGATTCATAGGTCAACGCTCAACCTCTGAGTCAAATTGACTGCGTGAAAATGGATGCATATTTGATAATAATAGTAAGAACCAGAAACAGTGGACTGGAGGACAGTTTGGGGTGAATCATTATAATAATCCAGGTTCCCCAGAAAACAGTCTCAAAACCTCTGAGATTTGTATGCAAGAGTTTATTAGAGAATGCTCTAGGAACCAGCCCGGGACAGGTGAGGGACCCAGAAGTAGGCAAAGGAAGTTGAACTGAGATCCAGTTGTACGGAAGCTATGGAGCTGGAATGGCTCTAGTTTTCACTGAAGCAAGATTTGGTGAGTCTTTGCACCACCACATGAATCAGTTGTTGGATGCAGATTGCCACACGGAGCGGAAGTAATTTTGGTCAAGGCAGTTTCCAGGAGAAATGGGCTCAGCTGTGTCTTAGCAGCTACTGCTCCCATCAACTGGGGAAATGGACTTTAGATTTCACTATAAATCCTTAACGTAAGATTTTGTTTAGTTATCACTGTTTTAGTTCCTTAGTACTACACTTAGAATTTTCAATTGTTTAATGACCAGACACCTTTATTAAAATACCTATTGATTAATTTAATTAAGGTATCTGTAAATCTATACAATGTGCTATTCCACTTCCATTCCCGCTCCATACCTGCTGGAAGAGTTATTTAAACAATTTTTAAACAGTTGTATACTGCTATAGAGTTCTTACTTTTCTGTTATATTGATTACTCAGATTAGAAGCCACAACCTAGTTGTCAGCAGAGTTATTACCTATCTCAAACTTCTGGTTTCAAAGCCAAATCCATGTATGTTGCCCTTTTTACTTTACCAGGTCTTCCTTTTCAATTAATTTCGTGATATATAACTTTCAAAGCACTCATTTATATTAACTTCTTAGATCACTATGAGGTAACAGTGAAGATCATGGATTTGCATATAAAACAATCGTGATTTAAATGTCTTTCCTTACCCCTAACAAGCCATATGACCTTGGGTAAGAACTTATTCTTCTCTAACTCTCTCTTTTTCCACTTATCTGTAATATTACTATCTCATAGAGACAAATGATTTCACATATAATTTAGGACATAATAGGCTTTTAGTAAAAGATGCCCATTGTTATATGATTTTATCAACAATCCTGCATGGTGGGTAAGGTGGAAACCACTAGTCCAAATTTGCAGATATATGTTTAAAGGTAGAAAATATTATTTAAATACAAAATGTTTTTATGTGGAATTTTATAGCTGGAATGTAGTCATAAAACATAATTAGAACTAAGTTGTCCCTTACATTTTTCAAATGATAAGGGCAAGTAATGAACCTTGCCTTTCTTTATTGGATAAAAAACACCTCATCTCACTTTCTGAATTGCTCAGAGAGCATTGTAACTACATAGAGTCTATACCCTGTTTAATTTAAGACAGACTGGAAAAGGCACAGGTTTTATCAATACAGTAATGGGAAAGCCTTCTCTACTTACTGTATGTAACCTCCAAAGTGACCCCTCTTTTTTCATGTTATGCTCATCTTTACATCTGGTTGCACTAACTTCAAATCCTGCGGCTGAGTCATGCAACTATTGGATGTGCTGAAAAGGCTGGAGGAAATTTCTAAAGTCACATGACATATTAGGAACAAATTGACTGAAATATCAGAGCACTTGCTTGAGAAAGAGATCATAAGGTGGATGAATTGAAATGACACTGAGAGCAATATTGTTGGGCAAGTAATGGGGCCAATGCCTATTCATTTCATGCTTTAGCTTTAAAACCTTTTTGTCCACTAAAACAAAAATGAGAAAAATGCAATATGGAAATGTGAGATAACTTAGTGATGGAATTTGTAATAATTGTAACTCTCATAATTGACTAATGTTTGACCAATAGGTTTCATTTGAGTAAAGTTTGAAATTATACATGTGTTCCTATGAAGAACAAAAATAGAATATTTGTATCTCAACCATCAGCTTTTCCTTTAGAAGGAAATACTAAATTTACTCAGCTTTTACTGACCTATTCTTTTGAGGTTTGACTTACATGCTGCCCTTCAAACAATATGACACACCTCCTGAGAGATATGTCCTCAGAAGCAGGGCATTGGTGACTGAGGTCAGAAAATAAGTTGCTAATTTTGTTTGTGTAGCTAATATAGGCCAAGTATTGTATGAGCAAAAAACACGGGGAAATAATGTGTATTCAGCCCTAAAACTATTTATAGAAAAAAAAAGATATCATTACAGAAGGAGAGGGATCACAATGGCTCAGACAGAAATTTAAATTAAAGTTAAAAACACAGGCAACAGGTCACTAGCACTCAAAATAGTCAAGTGAGACCACATCAAACTAAAAAGCATCTAAACAAGAAAGGAAACAATGAAGAGAATTGAAAAAATAACCTACAGAATGGGATAAAAGTATTTGTAAACCATATATCTATAAGGGGTTAATGTCCAAAGCCTTTAAGGAACTCAGTAGCAAAAAAACAAATGATCTGGTTAAAAAAATGGGCTAAAGACTTGAGTAGACCTTTTTCCAAAGAAGACATTCAAATAGCCAACAACTATATGAAAAGATACTCACTATCACTAATCATCAGGAAAATACAAACCCAAACCACAAGGAGATACAACCTCACACCTGGTAGGATGGACATTATAAAAAAAAATCAAAACCAAAAACCCAGAAAATAAAAAAGTATTGCTGAGAATGTAGAGAAATAGGAATCTTTGAATACTAATTGGTAGAAGTTAAAATGCTGTAGCCACTATAGAAAGCAGTATTAAGGCTCCTCAATAATTCAAAGTAGAACTACCATATGCTGCAGCAATTCCACTTTGGATACTTACCTAACAAAATTGAAATCAGGATTTTGAGGCGACATCTGCATCTGCATATTCAATGCAATATTATTCACAATAGCCAAGAGGTGGAAACAGCCTAAATGCCATAGACAGATGAATGGATAAAGATTACATGATTTATTCATACAATGGGATATTATTCAGCCATAAAAAAGGAGGAATTTCTGTCATATGCTACAGTATGGATGCAACTTGAAGACATTATGCTAAGTGAAATAGGCCAAACACAGAAGATGAATACCGTGTGATTCACTTATTTTAAATATCTCAAGTAATCAGATTCATCAAAACAGAAAGTAGAATGATGGTTGCCAGGGAGGGGGAAATGGGATTTGCTGTTCAAAGGCTATAAAGTTTCAGTCATGTAAGCTGAAAAAGTTCTAGAGATCTGCTATTCAACCATGTGTTTATAGTTAATATTGCACTTAAAAATTTAAGAGGATAAATCCCATGCCGTGTTTTTTACCACAATTTTTAAAAATATCGCTATGAGCTATCTACTTATTTAATTATACATCCAATCATATATGTTTGAATTGAAGTAAAATACAAATACAAAAAAAGCACACAAAGTATGTAGTTTGATGAATTTTCACAAAGTGAACACAATCACTCATATCTAGAAATAAAAACAGAAGCCTTCATTGTGTTCTCTCGGTCACTAGCACTCAAACTTGGAAAGTAACTGCCCTTTTGACGTCTATTACCTTGGATTACTTTTGCCTGTCTTTGAAATTTATATAAATGGGATCCGACAGTATTTTCTACATGACTTCTCTTCACTTAACATTGCCTTAGATTTATTCTGTTGCATGTTGAAGCAGTTTGTCTTTTCTCACTCCTGTATAATAATCCATTATACAAATACACTATAATATTTATTGGTCTGCTTTCCAGTTTTAGGCTATTATGACTAAGTCTGCTAAAATTTTTTTGGTAAAATTTTGCTGTGCATTTGGTTATGCAACTAGGAGTGGAATTGCAAGATCTTAGAATATACATATGTTTAGTTGTAGTACAATATTATAAAGAGTTTTCCAAAGTGGTTTTAGAAATTCATACTCCTGTCAGCAATGTATGTTAGTTCCAGTTGCTCTACATTTTTCTCTTTAGCTACTTTTGTGAGTATGTAGTAGTACTGTGGTTTTAATTGTGCATTTCTCTGATGACTAGTAAGTATCTCAAGTAGTCAGGTTCATCAAAACAAGAAGTAGAATGATGGTTGCCAGGGTAGGGGGAAATGGGATTTTCATGTTTATTGGTCTGCCTTTTCTAATTTTTTAAAAATCTCTAATTTTTAAAAAATATGTTTTCATTTATTTTAGAGAGAGAGAAACATTGATGAGCGAGAAAAATTGATTGGTTGCCTCCTACATATCCATTCTCAGGGATTGAGCCTGCAACCCTGGGCATGTGCCTGTTCAATCTGGTGACCTCTTGGTTCATGGGTTGTTGCTTAACCACTAAGCACACTGGCTGGACATAAATAGTATAATTTTTAAGTTGTGTTTTCAATTGTTTATTGGTGATAAATTTAAATAAATATGATTGATTTTTGTGTATATATATGTATATATATATATATTTAAATATATTTTATTGATTTCTTACAGAGAGGAAGGGAGAGGGATAGAGAGTTAGAAACATCAATGAGAGAGAAACATATATCAGCTGCCTCCTGCACACTCCCTACTGGGTATGTGCCTGCAACCAAGGTACATGCCCTTGACCGGAATCGAACCTGGGACCCTTGAGTCTGGATGCCGACACTCTATCCATTGAGCCAAACCGGTTAGGCCGATTTTTGTATATTGACATTATAGAGAGAACTTGCTAGATTCACTTATAATATTTATTCTATAGATTCATTTAAATTAATTTTGTATATAATCCAATTAGCCAAGAAAACTAATAGTTTCATATCCTCTTTTTTGGCCTCTTAAATTTTTAATCTTTTCCTCTGCATTAGCTAAAACCTCCAGTACAATACTGAATAAAAATTATGATAACTTACATTTTAATCTCTAAGAAGAAGAATATTTCAATATTTCACATAAATATAGTGTTTTGAAAATGTTTCCACTTCTATTCCTGGCTTGCTATGATTTTCAAAAATATTATGAGTGAATATCGAGTTTTATAAAAAGCATTTTTTTTGCATTTATTGAAATGAACATACACTTTTGTTTTTCTTATTCCCTCCCCCCCGCCCCAACCCCCGAATATAATGAATTGCATGGGTTGATTTTTGAAAGGTAAAACAAGTTGTGTTTCTTAAATAAACCCAACTTGGTCATGAATTGTTATTTTTCACATGTAGCTGTTTGGGATTTGTTTTTTTATGTTCTATATTTTTGCTTCCATACTACTAATAAGGGAGATTGATCTGTAATTTTCGTTTCTTATAATTTTTATTTTTATTTTTTGTCACTTGGTATCAAAGTTATCTTGGCCTCAAAAAAGTTATGCTGGAAATGTTTTATCTTTCTATTGTCTGGAGGTTAGTTTTAGACTGACATTTATTCTTACTTTACTATTTAGAAGAATTGGTCTCTGAAGTCTTTTGGACTGGAGATTTCTTTCTAAAATAAATTTTAAATTAGCAATTCAATTTATTTATTTTGAGATTGGAAAATGCTATTTTCTATTTCTTATGCCAGTTTAGGTAATTTTCTTCTAGGATTTCTCCATTTCAATTGCATTTTTAAATTTAATTGATATTATGCTGTTTATAATATTACTAGAGGCCCAGTGCACGGATTCATGCACTGGTGGGGTCCCTTGGCCTGGCCTGCAGGGATTGGGCCAAAACTGGCTCTCCGATATCCCCCCAGGGGTCCTTGATTGCGACAGGGTGCAGGCTAGGCCAAGGGACCCCACTGGTGCACAATTAGACTGGGGAGGGACCGCTGGAGGGTTCTAGGGTGTGTCCAGCCCATTTTGCCCAGTCCTGATTAGGACTGATTGGGGCTGGCTGACCTGGGAGGGACCTCAGGAGGTTGGTCGGCCAGGGAGGGACTGTGTGAAGGCTCCAGGGTGTGTCAAGCCCATCTCGCCCAGTCCTGATTGGACAGACCCCAGCAGCAAGCTAACCTACCAGTAGGAGCGTCTGACCCCTGGTGGTCAGTGTGCATCATAGCTACCGGTCAAATGGTCAAAGGGTCGCTTAGGCTTTTATATATATAGATACAGTCAGTATTCATTTAGACTTACCTACATATTTAACCTCTTTTTTTGCTCTTTATTCCTTTCTGCATTTCTGTGCTTCCTTCCAGAATAATTTTTTTTCTACCTGAATAATTCTAGTACTTTTTAAAATAGAGATCTGCTGGTGATAGATTCTCTGTATTGTTTGTTGAAAATATATTTTGCCTAATTTTTTGAATCAAATTTTCACTAAATATAAAACTAAAGTTTGGTAGTTAAAACTTTAAAGATGGCTATGACTTTCATCATTTTTTGATGAAAAATGAGCTATCAGTCTTATTGTTGCTTCTTTATAATTAAGGTCAGCTTTTAAGATTTTCTCTTTGTCATCTCTTATTGACAGTTTGATTATTATATGCTGTGGGGTGTTTTCCTTGTACTTATGCTACTTGGGACTAGTAGCACTTTTTGAATCTGTGACTTTTGTCAGCTGTGAAAATTTATCTATTATCATATATCATTTATTCTTCTGTCACATTCCCTCTCCATCAATTCTAGGAGACCATTAACACATACTTACTTCTATTCTCTATTATCTGTATGTGTTTTATAACATTTAAAAATAATTGTTGATCTTTTTTTCTCAACCAGTGCTTTATTTTGGATTTATTTATTAACTTTCCTTCTAGTTCACCAACCATCTCTTCTGCTGAGTCATTTTTGTTTTAAACCTACCTATTGAATTGTTAATCTCACTTATTGAATTTTTTCAGCTCTCTTGCATTTCCATTGATTCTTTCTCATAGATCCAGTTCTCTAGAGAAATTATCTTTTCATGTTTTAAAATTAACTTTTAAAATAAAATTTCTATTGAAGTATACATATATACAGAAAGGTATCTATGTCTTAGTGATGTCCTTTCTTTTCTTTAACGTAACAACCATGGTTATTTCAAGGCCCATTTCTAATAACTCCAGTATGTGAATAAACTGTGGGTTTGTTCTATTTTTTATTTTTTATTCTTGTTTTTTGGCAAGCTGGTAAGTTTTTATTGAATGACAGCTATTACATATAAAAATTGTACTTAATTTGAATGCTATCATCTTTCTTTAGAAAGGTTTTACTTTTGCTTCTAACATGAGGATAGATAGATCAGGGACACATCACTTTCATCTAATTATGGGCTGGGCTGAATTGAGGATAGAGTTTTATATTTTAAGAAAGTGAACTATTTTCATTTTGCCCCGATCCCTATCCCTATCCCTATCCCTAACCCTAACTCTAACTCTAATCCTAACCTTAACCTTGAGATGTTTACCATTTCCTCTTCGGTGAATCCCAAAGCCCAATTTCTGTCTCCTCAGAATTATATGACTGCTAAAAGTTCTGCTTAGCTTCTCCCTCCCTGCTCTGCTGCTGAATTGGCTGTTGCCTTGAGAGAAAAAGTAGCACATGGTGCTGGCCTTGCTTCTTTGCATTTATTTTCCTTCACTGCAGGATCTTGAATCCTCAAGTCTTATCTTTCCTTTCAACCCTGAACTCTTATTTTTGTTTCTCCAGTCCCTTGAGACTGCCAAAAGCTTTAGCAGGCAGCTGTTTTCTGCTCAGGTTTCTGTTCAGTTCCTCAGCTTCTTGGCTCTGTACTGCTTACAAACAGGAAAATGCTTTGAGAAGGAAAGAAGTGTTGAGCTCACCTCAATGAGTTTTCTTCTCCGGGATCCTGGCTCCTTGAGTCCTGGCTGCCTTGGTAGCTCTTTGATAACTTCAAACTTTTTTTGATAATCCAGCCTTTTGAGTTTTTCTCAGCAGGAAGTTTGGAATGTTATAAACTAGTCAATTG
Source organism: Myotis lucifugus (assembly GCF_000147115.1). Taxonomy (NCBI): domain Eukaryota; kingdom Metazoa; phylum Chordata; class Mammalia; order Chiroptera; family Vespertilionidae; genus Myotis; species Myotis lucifugus. The sequence goes on from NW_005871154.1 coordinate 4,007,830, forward strand.
TAGAAAAAAATAGAAGTTCTGTCTCTCTTTGTCTCTCTGTCACTTCCTCTCTTCAATTTTAAAAAGTTGTATTTAAAAAGAAACTTTGTAATGCAGGAAATTTTTCTTCTGGATATGACTTTGTCAGTTTGAGGGTCTAAATTTGCTAACAGAATGAGAGAGTGTGATTCGTCCAGAGTCATTTATTTATTCCTCTAATTTATGATAAAAATAATGTTAGAATGCACTCCATTGTTCTTTGCTTTTCTAATTATTCTGATGCCAAATTTAACTTGTTTTACATTTAATATATTTAAGGACCTCAAATATTTGACAGTCTTTCAGGAGATGAATGAATTGTTCCTCTCATTGGCTAATTTATCTATATTTTTATACTTCAATCTCAACTTTACTCTCTAAGTAATATGTATTTTTATACTCATTATCTCTCCCCTTACCTGCATATGCCAGATCTTAAAAGACTGGTAAGAATAAAGTTTATACTATTCATCAACCTGGATCTTCACCCCTTTGGATTACCCATCCTGTGATGTAAGCTGGGCAGGTATAATTATGCTTATTTTGCAAAAGAGCCAAATTAGTCTCCAAGAAGTGACATTGTTTTCCAAGTTAGCAGAGCCTGTACTACAATTTGGACCTCTTGCTAGAGTACTTCCCTTCCTCCCACTACTAAAGCAGATGGCAACTTACCGTGTCTAATGGAAAACATGGAGTGCCATCATTGAAAGGTATTTCATTGATAATTTAGTTCAGTGCTGTAAATTTACAGAGAGAAAACTGAGGCCATTGAGGTAAAGTGGCTTGAGTCCTGGGTTACACCCTAACCCTAACCCTAACCCATTCTCATTCTCCACCCTCAGAGTCACATTGTGAGGTGGTCGTGCATTGGTACAAGAATTCAGGTCCCAAATTCATTTCTTTATTTTGATAGGAAGAGAGCCAAACTAGAACAGAGAGGACAATATAGAGAAAAAATGTAAAAAGCACAGTGTAGTGGCATCAATAGGACTGAACAGCGTGTAGCTTAGAGTAATAAATACATTGATCCAAGAAGGGCTTTCCATAGATAGGAGTGATTCTGATCTCCAAAGACAACTAAATACAGGACTATACAAGGAAGGAAGGTTGTTGGATTTCCTTTTACCTTCCAGGTCATAGGCAACTGAAGCAAATCCATGTCTGAGGACGCTTTCCATGTTGTGTTTATAAGGTCTCTTGAATTTATAATATAATGGGAAAGCTCATGAATTTTTTCACTTCATTTAAAATTCCTCATAGCAACAAAAAGTAATGATCCAAAGATGTACTGCTTGGCAAGCAATTTGCATACCATAAATAAATATTAGTGACTCTACTTTTTTTTATGTCAATGATTAGCTGCCAAATCATTTTAACAACTGGTAAGTAATTACAAGTAAATCAAAATATTCTCTAGTACTTTTTATAAATTAATCACCAAACTTCTTTTTTGTCTATTTGGTTAAAATGAACAAATACAGCACACATTTTAAGAAGTATATTAAAGTATGACTTTTTATATAAGCCTTATATGCATTCTTAAAATCGCTTGTCTTGTCAGTTAATATTTAATTTCCTTGTGAGTTTTAAGTTTAAACAAAGGGATTACCTTGATTTCAAAGACAACCATTTTGGGGTAGTAAGAATTCATTTTTATATTCCAGAATGTAATTTTTCTATTCAGAAATCGACTATGAATGCCCAAGGGCAGTGTTTGTTCATTTTTCCATTCATTTTCATGATCATCTGATTTTTGTCACTTAGGAACCTTCATTTTCCCTCCTTGGACTTTATAATGACATTTTCAATATTAGGGACCATTCTCTTTTCTTCTTTTGTATACTGATTTTTAATCCTGGAGCAAACATGCTTAATCATTTCTACTTGATTCAAGAGAGCAATTTACTAGTCATTCTTTCTAAAATTTCTCTTATTGAGAAGTGTCTCTAGCTATTGCAGCATTAATTACTTAAGGTTTTAAATATATTGCCTATTAACCATTTTGATTGATAAAATAAAGCAGAAAAGCGATTGAGTTCTCAAACCACATTCAAGAAGCATGATTAACCAGATGGTTTGAGGATGTTTATTAGGTTCCGATTAGGTGCCAACTCCATTCTAGGTACTTTCACATAGAACATATACTTTTTAAAAAATATATATTTTATTGATTTTTTTACAAGAGGAAGGGAGAGGGATAGAGTTAGAAACATCGATGAGAGAGAAACATCGATCAGCTGCCTCCTGCACACCCCCAACTGGGGATGTGCCCGCAACCTAGGTACATGCCCTTGACTGGAATCGAAACTGTGACCTGTCAGTCCATAGGCTGACGTTCTATCCACTGAGCCAAACCAGTTAAGGCTAGAACATATTCTTTACTCTTACCATACATCACCATAAAACTATGATTAGCTTGATTTTAAAGATTTGAAAACTAAGATTTAGAATAACTAGTCAAGATTATGCAATTTCTAAAATTCTGGGGTGAGAATTTGAACCTAGATCTAATTTCTTAGCCATACCTTTCTACAACTCTAGACTAATAATACCCAATCTATTCAATCATCTTGCAGACCTCATTCTAACAGTCATAATTATTGTAATACAGTGGGGCCTTGACTTACGAGTGTCCCGACTAACAAGTTTTTTGAGATACCAGCTGTCTCTCAGCTGATTTTTTGCATTGAGTTGATAGAGTAATTTGAGTTAATGAGCTCCTTAACGAGCTCGGTCTCCGAACAAATTAAACTCGTAAGTCAAGGCCCCACTGTATTTTTTAGATTTCTATATTCCTTGCTGGAATGAGAGCAGAGTACTGTGGCTGTTCATTTTTATTTTTTTAATTATTGCATTCCTAGCCCTTAGCACTGTGCTGGGCACATAGTTAAACCTGCATGCAATCTGTAAGATGAGTGAATTAGTGAATTAATAAATGAACTCATATTTTTAATTTACTATACTTCATGTTATAGGATAATTTATATTATACACACACACACACACACACACACACACACTAATGTGTATGATTTGATAAGTTGTCAGGCAGATTCCTTGGGAATGCTAATGGTCTATTTTCTTGTGGAGTTAGACATAATTATCTTTGGTTTTACTGTAAATATGTTTCTTCCAGTTGAGTTAAGTCAATGAAACTGGTAACAAAGTGATGATTATATATCATTGGTCCTAACATCCAGTTAAAGTTCTCAGATGGTATTGATAACCCTCTTTATTTACCTGCGAAATCAGGAAATAATAGGAACTCAATCCACTTTGCTTTCTTTAAGAAGCATGATAATGCTTCAGACTTGATGACTTTGAAATCCCTTGTTGTTCTTCATGGTCCCCTGGTGCTTGGCTGTCTCATTTAATCACCGTGGCAGCAATAATGCCACTAGTGATTAGAGGCCTTAACCTGGTACTTGGGCGCAGCTACACAGTAAAAGGGAAACCGACTAAGCATTACAATAATGCTAATGCTGAGCACAGAGGCTGAATGATCAGTAAACCACAATCTTATTGGGATAAATAGAAAAAGCTTGAGTAAGTTTTAGACATTTGGTGATAATCAGGTTTGACATAAAAAGGCGTAGGGACATAATATAGCTCAGCATTTCATATATCTACTGTTTGTTAAACATCTTTGACTGCTTATCTTGTGCCAGCTTTCTCTGAGAGGAGGGCTCACAAAACACTTTTCTGACAAATGGTGATCCAGTATTGAACAAAACTCCACCCACCTCCTTCAGAGAATGTTTGAAACCTTTGGTGAAAGGAGTGGAATGAGAAAGCTTTGGAAATGCCATCTTTTTTCTTCTTGTTTCTCTCTTTGCATTTTTTGGTAGTGAAACTTGAATCTGGGTTAACATTCTCTTGGGAGGTATCTTTAAATCTGGGAAGTTTGAAGGTAAAGAAAGTTTGAGACATAGCGAGTTTGACTCAGTAGATAGAGCATCCTCCTGCCGACTGAAGGGTCCCAGGTTTTATTCCAGTCAAGGGCACATACCTTGTTTGCAGGCTCAACCCCCGGCCCCGGATGCAACCACTCGATGTGACTCTCTCACATTGATATTTCTCTCTGTCTCTCCCCTTCTACTCTCTCTAAAAACCAAAGGAAAAATATCCTTGGGTGAGGATTAAAACAAAACAAAACCCAAAACCCAAAAAACAAAAAAGAAAAAAAAGAAAAAGAAAGTTCGAGGCATAAAGAAAGGGCAAAGGATTGTTCTTTATGTCCAGTGTGCTGTTTTCTGTTTTAGGAAAAGGGGCATTTTGATATTTTCTTTTGTGGAATCCAGGCCAGAGGACTAGAGTAAGAGGGCAAACTTGGATTTAGGATAGAGCTCTATTAAGACTGTTTTACATTTGCATTTTTAATTACTTCTTTGTTCTCAATAAAGACTCCCAGGACCTTTTAACCCTCAGTCCAGATGTGAGTGTGTGTGTGTGTGTGTGTGTGTGTGTGTGTGTGTGTGTGTAATGATACAATGGGTCAATTCTTTCTTCCTGGGATGGGAAGGATGGAGATCCTCTGTATCTTACAAAATTTGAGCATTGTGGGTATTGATAACTGGGAAGGCTACACATCTAGCCAAGGTAAGGTGGTACTTCTAACAATTCCTGATGGGTAAAAGTTCCTACCACAGGTGTGCAGGTGCACACTAGGTAAATTATTAGACAGGTGATGAGAAATATGGCAATATATTAGATAAAAGTCAGTTAATGACTCTCTTGTCCTTGTTATATCTTTTGTTGAAGTATAATCCTTTGATACAGCTAGTTTTATTCTCTTTATAGTCCCCCACCATTTTCCCCCTTAAGTTCTTGGTTACAAACCTTAAATCGCTTTATATAGTGCAAAGTCTTTGTAGAAACTGTTTACACCCTAGGGACTTAGGAGATGCTTAAACTACTGTCAGCAGCAATTCTTTGTTGTTGTTGTTTTTTTTCTTTCCTTTTTTTAAAAAATTTTTTTTAATGTACACAGGGTCCCTGGACTATTCTATAGCCTCTTGCTCCAGTTTGCATAATAAACCAAAGACACATGCTTCCTGATATGTCTTTGTTCCACTAGTGTGTCTAGAATTATGACATTTTGTGGTTATAAATCCTACTCATACCTTCAAATGCAAGGGAGAAAGCAATTCTTCCTTCTTTTTTGTGGCTCCAAGGAGCTTGAGCCATTAGTGATTTTTTGTTATTGAGGTCAATTGACATAGCATTATGTTAATTACAAGAGTATACAACGTAATGATTATTTGCACATATTGTGAAATTATCATTGTAAGTGTAAGTAACATGCATCACCATTCATATTTACAATATATTTTTTTTTCTTGTGATGAAGACTTTTAAGATTTCTTACAACTTTCAATGTACTATACATTACATACCCATGACTCATCCTATTTAATAAAAGCCTAATATGCTAAGGGTCGGCCCTTTGACTGTTCAACCAGTCGCTGTGATGCGCACTGACCACCAGGGGGCAGATACTCCTACCAGTAGGTTAGCTTGCTGCTGGGGTCCAGCCAATCAGAACTGTTGTGACAGGCCAGACATTGCCTGGAGCCCTCCTGCAGTCCCTCCCCGACCCTGATCATGAGCACCGGTGGGGTCCCTTGGCCTTGCCTGCACCCTCTTGCAATCCAGGACCCCTCGGGGGATGTCGGAGAGCTGGTTTTGGCCTGATCCCCGCACCAAATTCGTACACCGGGCCTCTAGTTTATTTATAGCTGAAAGTTTATACCTTTGGACTCCCTTTACCCATTTTGCTCACTGCCCACCTTCTGTTCTGTTCTCTGTATCTATGAGCTTGTTGTGTGTGTGTGTGTGTGTGTACACACCATGATTTCTTTATCCATTCATCCATCAATGGGCACTTAGGCTGTTCCATATCTTATATATTGCAATGAACATGGGGGTACAGATGTTTTCAAAGTTTTCTTTGGATAAATACCGAGAAGTAGAATTGTTGGATCTTATCATAGTTTCACCTTTAGTTTTTAGAGAAGCATGCATAGTGGCTGTACCAATTTACATGCCCAGCAACAGTGCACAGGGTTTTTTTTCCCACATCCTTCCCAACAGTTTTTTTAAATCATTATAATAGTCATTATAACAGGTGTGAGTTGATATCTCAATGTTTCTGATTTGCATTTCTTTAATGATTAGTAATGTTGAGCATCTTTTCATATGTCTGATGGCCATCTATATGTGTTCTTTGAAAAAAATCTCTATTTAGATTCTCTGTTTATTTTTAAATCAAATTGTTTGTCTTTTTGGCTATTAGCACATATGAGTTCATATATATATTTTGGAGATGAATCCCTTACCAGATATGTAATTTATAAATATTTTCTTCCATTCAGTAGGTTGCCTTTTCATTTTGTTGATGTGAACACGTTTGGTTAAGAATATTAATTTACTCTCCTGCTTATATCACCCAACATTCATGACATAAGAAAATACAGGGAGCACTTCTGCTGCCAATCATGTACCAAAACTAAATATTATTTTTGGCAATGTTGACAATTATTACATGTTGATTGAGAACATGGTAGCATATAGAGACTACAGATACTAAACTGCCTCCTCCCAACAAATAATTAAAAGGTCAGTGCTCAGGTTGAGAAATTTTGATCTAATGGTACAGCAAAATTGTGGCCAGTCTTCCATATTACAGATGTAGTGCTATAGGCTAGAGATAGTGTAACCAACACAGTGGATATATCTTTACCCTCATCAAAATACAGTTGAGAAAGACACACAGTAAATAAGCAATATTGCTAAAATCTGCTGATTCCTTTTTTTAAAGACGGTTATGAGCTAGGACTAGGTTCTGGGATATGATATCACCAGGGGACTGGTAATACTTTAACTTACCATAGGATGGATGCTGCAGTTCCTGAATCCCTAAATCAATGAGCTTTCTATATGTGCTCATTCCTCAACAACTAGTGTTGCAGAGGATTGAAAGTTGGTGAAGCACATGGACCTCTTCTTTAGGACTATCACAATATTGTCAAAGGGAAAGACCAATGTATGCAAAATACTTAAGGAACAAAGCAACTAAATATGTGCATATTATCATGGTACAGTGTCATTGAATTTTAATCCTAATCATAGTAGCTTAACATCTTTAATTTTACTGGGTAAGGAGATCATAAAAGTAACAACAAAGAGAATAACAAAACAGTATTCATTTCTCCATGCCCTGCTTAGATTGTTGTCCATGTTTATGTATTTTATGCATAATTCTAACTTTAATATGCAAGAAAATGTTGTATTCTGGTTTTCTCCTATAAAAGTATGTTTTTCATTTTGTTGGAGTAGTCATATCACTTTAATGGCTCCATAAAGTTCCATTTTATTGATAGACTCTAATTTACATAAAGCTATCCCCCTCTTAATAGACATTTATAACTTTTTTATTTTTGCAGATGACAAAACTGAAGGCCAGAGATGTTGAATGGCTTAACTACATAAAATTTCAGGGTAAAAGATAGTGTCCAGTGGTTCTGAAAATTGGTATATAATTAATACAGAAAAGTCTAAAGGTTATTTCTTACATTTCTCTAGAATTCTCAGAGCAGAAAGACAATGTGTAATTGCAGATTCCCAAGAATCCTGTGAGTATTCTTAAGATCTCTCCCTGGTCAACCTCATGTTAATTATAGCAGTAAAGTGCCATGATAGTAAGTGACCTTTTATTCCCCTTCCTTCCTTTAGTTTGATGGAATTTCCTGGATACTTTCTGTGTTACATATGGAATATACCCATTTTTTAGGTATTTAGAGATTGTGGTTTGTAAGTAATCCTAATATTGTAGAGGATAATTAAAAGAAGGAAGACTTCTAGTCTCCTTATTAACATTCTCTAATCTTAAAATCTCTTCATTTTTAGTCTGAGAGTTTGACAGTAGGTCCTTTTGCATTGAAAAAGCAAAAAATAATTGCTTTATATCATGTATTGAAGGTCAGGAAAGGTATTACTATATGAAAAGTGAGAAAACACTGTGAAAGCTGAGAAAACCATCTGTAGTAAAATAAATTAGTAAGCTATTAGCAAGACAACTTTTGCACATTTCACTTACTATGAAAAAAAGCTCAAAGAGGGGTCTCTAAGACACTAAGAATAGAATGCTCGGGAAGATAATGAGCAATATCTCACTTAGTGGAAACTACATTTTCACGTGTTAATAATCCGAATGTCAGTTAGAGAAGAAATGTCTTCTTGACATTTACTAGTGATGTTTTGCAAGACTGTACTTAGGGCATGAACTTAAGACATGTAAGCATTGCCATAAGGCATTCTTATTTTTTCCTTTAGCTTTTCTAATATTAAAAAGAGAATATTTTTATTTCTTTTAAAATAATATCCATACAGAGTTTTCAACTTCCATTTACAAAGCACTTTCACAGACACGTATCTCACTTAATTCTTCCAGTAATGCTGAGGCATGACTGACTTTGTTCCCATTTTTCAGATGAGAAAAATAGATCCTCAGCGAGATTATGCAGTACATTATATTCTAGATCAAACATTTGTTGAAGCTAAATCTCCTCACTCCCAAAGCCATGAAGTCAGAAACAGAATGCCTAAACCTGGAAATGTCAAGTTAATCATTCTTTGTCTGATAACTATGATTTTTTTATTAGTATTTCATTGTACTTGGATTTCAAAAGGTTTACCATAAGACATTTTATGGAAATTATATGTTTATTGTGCTCATGGAAAGCCCAAGGTATTCAATGTGGAAACGAGGATGTGCCACTAAGGTCTAGGGACAGAGATCTAGGAACAAGCATTTGGCAAAAATAATCTAGTATCACTAGTTTCTGTCTTAAAACAATGATTTATCTGATTGTAGAAATATGGAAATATATTGGGGGGACAATTATGAAAGAGGAAAATAAAATCACCTACAATTATTTTTCGCTGTAAGTATTTCTGTGTTTTAGTGTCTTGTTTTCCTGTGTGTTCTTTGGCAACACACTGAAGGATAAATTCAAATAGAGCATCTTAGAAAATTCAAACAAAGGAACAAACAAACAAAAAAGATTTTTTTTTACTACAAAGCATCTCAGAGCATTTAATATCCCAAGATGCACTGTGAGGCTCCAAGAGAAGGAGATGTTCAGGTTTTTGGATGCTATGGATACAGGATGGAGAAGAGTTAAGAATTTCAAATGCAATTTGGCAGCACTTAGGGTGTATGAAGTTTAGAGGCATAATTTATATTAATATAAGGGGCAAAAGCAAGCCACATCTACACTGTGAAAAAATAATGGGCATTTTGGGGTCTCATCTATGAAGTCTGGACTGAGCCAGCCTTTTTTCAAACTAGGCGTAGTTAGTTGCCTAGTTTAAACCTCACTCTGTGAACTGTTGTCCCCATTTCATAGATAATGAAACAGATGCTTGCAGTCAAAATGCCCTCCTTGGTGGATCATATTAGGGACAGTTTATCAGCTGAATGAAGCAAAAGGTAAAAATATAAAATTTAATAATGCCTGGCATAATTTTATAATCTTTTTTTTTTTTTTACTAGTCAAGAGTATCTAATAATTGGTCTCATCTGAAAGGTAGTTTATAGACTATTCTTATATTTTCATTGCTGTTCTCAGATTTATCTCATTGTATTTCTTCTTGTACTAGAACACAACACAAAATTGCGGGGAGTTGGTAAGTGCCAATATATGGCTAAGGGAACTCACTATAAAGCCCCTTCCCTGTGGTAGATACCCAGCTCGCAGGTAGGAACTAACTTCTTTTCTTTAACATGGAATTAGGTTGCACTTTTGTAACTTCTCTTTGAGATCCTTTGAATGGAAGCTTTCCAACTTTCCAGAAGCAGAAAGGGGGTTATGGGAGTTAAGAAGATGGAGGAAGCAGTGGAGCTGTGAGATGTAACAGTTCTGGCCTGGAAGTCTGGCTCTTCTTACCACACCAGAGCCTCATGGAAGCCAAATTGTAGCTCTCATTTTAAACCAAGTTCCACTGCTATCATTTGGGGACATATTTTGCGGTGACATATTGGATCCTTTCTCTGCCAACTAGTGATAATGATATTTAAAATTCTGTAGAGAATACCAGACAGCTCTAGTGAGGTGGTCCTTTTCTTCTGGAATTTTTGAAAAGAGCCATCAAATTTCCTTTTTTCTTTTGAAAGATGGAGTCTCCAGGGCCCCTAAGCTCATGCCCTTTGAACTTTAAAATTAGGCATATGTTTTTGTGCTCCTATTTTGTGTTGAAAACCTTGTGTTTTATAATATGTTGTTTTATTTTCGAAATTTAGCTTAATTATTTTCGAGCAGGTGTGGAAATAAAAGATTAAGCTAATGTGCAGTACAGATATAATTTTGGTTTGTATTTTTGTGTTTTGTTTCTCTAGCTTTACTAAAATCCTTCTTTTTAAACAAAGATATTATAATGCAATAATGAAAATTTAGGAGAGTAGAAAGAAGAACCACTTGTAGTTTCACTACTAGAACTGCTTAGCGTTTGTCACGTTTGCATATTTCCATCTGTTGGTCTCTGAGGGGAGCCAATAAATGGCATTCCTCTTCTCTGCCTGGGCTTTGATTAATTTGAAAAATAAAGCAAAAGAGTGGCAGATGGAGCTAAAATATCACTTTTTAAAAAAATATACTTTATTGATTTTTTAGAGAGGAAGGGAGAGGGATAGAGAGTTAGAAACATCGATGAGAGAGAAACGTTGATCAGCTGCCTCCTGCACACCCCCTACTGTGGATGTGCCCGCAACCAAGGTATATGCCCTTGACTGGAATCAAACCTGGGACCCTTCAGTCTGCAGGCCGAAGCTCTATCCACTGAACCAAACCAGTTAGGGCTCAAATATCACTTTTATTGCTGATTCAGTCCAGGTTGGAACATGGAACATATTGTGAGAGTCAAATGGATCTGCTAACTAAACCTTGAATTAGGCAGACTCCCTCCCCATGCTACCCTCTCCCTAACTTCAACCAATAATAAACCTTGCCTGATCTCAACAGTGATAGGCCATCTTACCCTTGGGGAGCAGATGCTCTCTGTGACCACTTGCCTCCAAAAGGGAGAAGGGTGCAAGTGGGCCACACATTCATAATTTATTTTTATTTTTTGCCAAAAGTGACTGTAAGACAAGTCACCCTTTTCCCCTACTCAGGATGGAGTGAATTAATGAACAGAGAAAGGCCAGGGGTTCTATCAATTAGCTGTTACTACAGGTGGAAAAATCTTGCCTGAGGAAGGCATTATTTCCTATTTGGTTAAGTTTTATCTATTTTTAAAAAGAGAATAAAAGTATTATAAACATCCTCAGGAAAATATCCTGACAGGTTATGTTTTTAGGAGAGATTCTGAGAAATGTATTCGTGAATATGTTTTTTGCTCCTTGGAAAATATGAAGAAATTGCTTTACTGATGGGTTGTACACTTTACCTTGCTGTGAAATTCCCGGTTCATAGAGAAGATTTTGAATCATGTTCTTAGATTGACCGTGATCTGGGGTTCAGTGTGGTTATATTAAAATTATGATTGTATCTACTATAAACACTCATTAATGAGTGTTCTCTCCTAGCACTCTGGAGGTTATAAAAGAAGTTTAAGACAAGAATCCTGACCCCAGTGAACTTTCAATTTAATCAGAGGAATAAATATAACACGTAGGAAACCATACAGCCAATTATAATTGTGAAATTGTGCCATATATTCAGTTACTCTCAAGACAACTTTTATAAGCACAACACACAAGAGTGTACATTATGAAGATAACTTGAATTTTCTTAATTTATAGGAAAGGTAAACCATTTATTTTCTAGGTTATTATAGTCTAGAGGAAGAGATACAAAAGTTAACAGGCAATTATGATACAATATGATAAGGAGTAAGCACAGGGGTTGTAGTGGGACAACATGAGGAGCATCTAACACATTCGTGGGGTAGAAGGGGCAGCTTCCTAGGGTAGAGTATATGTAATGGAAACGTGAAATTCAAAAAAGTAAAAGTTACCCAGTAAATAAGAGGAATGGGGCAGAGTAATAGTATGCATATAGAGACCCAGAGGAGAAAGAGCAGGGACATTTAGGAACTGGCATATAGTTTAGGATACTTCCTAGTACAATGACTGGAATATGGTCGGTGTTCATTAAAAATATTCCGAATGTATAACTGCCTTATTGAACTGTGAATTTGTGATTAAGACATTATGTAACAATGAGTATGTCTGATTGGTTCATGAGGAACTGGAAGAAGGAGGGGAAGATGAGATTAGAGCATAGTACTTGGGAGAATTAAATATTCATTTTGATCTTGTATTAACCAATATTTTATGTATTATTTTCTGTTAACAATGGAGCTTTTAAAACAAGATTTTAAAAGTTATAGTATTTTATTGAAACAACTCAATCATTTCTGTCATATATGTTTGTTTTTTGTCATTGGCAAGGAGTTATAAAAAAATCCCAAGATTCTTCATGGTACTAAAGTTCAATAAAACTGGAAGTTAGAGAACCATATGTCTAAATAACAGCATTTGCTTGCCTTATAGTCCACTTTGCTTTTTAAAGTGTTTTATTGTTGATCTTTTTTTGTTATATATTTACAATGATGTTGGCTTCTTTGTGAATTTGATTTAATATACTGATGGGTTAATCCGGTGTGACAATCATCGCAATAATCATTCGGTGAAGTTTTTCATCTATTTGTCTAGTCATTTAAACAATATGTTTTTATAAAGCACCTACCTTATGTATGGCACCGTGTTAGGCACCATGAGGAATAAAAATAAACTCTGTAAAATGTGGTACAAGACTCTAGTATACATTGGAAGTGTTTTATTAAGTAATTCAAATTTTGGAACTTTCTCTTGGGTAAATAATGTTAAATGCCAAAATAGAGAGAGTGAGAAAGATGGAGAAGTAGAGAAGGAGGATGGGGAGGAAAGGAGAGAGACAGATAAAGTTATAACAGAATTATGTATAATGTACTATATTGTGAATAACCTAAATTTTCAATGAGAAGGGAATGATTAAATTAGAGAAATCTATTAGTATGGGAATTAAAGTCATTATGTTGTTACAAAGACTATAATAAAATAGAAGGCTTATAATGTTATGTCAGTTTTATAAAGATAATATAAAATTACATGTTTGATATAGTTCCAATTATTCCACAAGAAAAGTTCTATGCATAGGAAACAGAAGGGAAATATACTAAATATCAAGAGTGGATGATTTTGCAGTGGGGCTTTAATTGGTCATTTTTCTTTTTCATTTTCTAAAATGTCTGCAATAAATATGTTACTATCATATTATCTGAATCATGTACATTTCTAATTGACTTTGAATCTATCTTTACTTACCAATCTACTTGTGATGATAAAAACTTTACATATAGAAAGTATTTAAATATGCAGTACATGATAAATTTTTTATGAGTATGGTCTGTCTAATGACTTTATTTACTTTCCCTTTATTAAACAAAAGCAATAACAATTGCTATAATTTATAAGTACCCTACATGTTCCAAGCACTCTTTTAGAGATGTGCAGGCCTTATTTAATCCCTTGTCAGTTCCTCTTGTTTTAGAGTAGGTCATTTGTCAGGGAGCAAAGCACTGCTCTACTCTTCCACTTAGGAGCTATGTAACCTTTCTATTTTAATTTAATTTAAAAAAATATTTTTATTGACTTCAGAGAGGAAGGGAGAGGGAGAGTTAGATAGAAACATCAATGATGAGAGAGAATCACGGATGGGCTGCCTCCTGCATGTCCCCTGCTGGGGCTCGAGCCCACAACCTGTGCATATGCCCTTGACTGGAATCTAACCCTGGACCTTTTGATCTGCAGGCCTACACAGTCTCCACTTAGCCAAACCAGCTAGGGCGAGCTAAGTAACCTTAAGTAAATCTCTTAACCCATTTAAAGCTTTAGTTTCCACTAAAACAGAAAATTAGATTGTTAATTCATATAATCTATATTAAGCATTTAGCATAATATCCAGTGCAAAATAAATTCTGAATAAACATTAGTAACTTTTCAAGCATCAACAAAGTTTGAAGTTCCCAGGGCTTGGTCCTATTTTCTCTTTTCAATCTCTGCCTTCTCTAGGCAATCTCATCTATTTTCATGGCCTTAAATACTGCAAATGTGCCAACAATTCTCAAAATATGTATCTAGCTGAGCTATATATCTCTTTTGCGTTTCATTTATAGTCCTACTTGACATGAACCTTTGTTTTTCTCCAACCTAATGTGTCCCCAACTGAATTCTGAATGTTACTCTCCCTCTTCAGCTCTGCCCGAGACCTGCTCTTTTTTTCGTTTTCCCAGTATTAGTGACCAGTACCTTTATTTACTTAGATGCTATGTCAGAAACTGAGTTATTCCTTTCTTTTCCCTACCCCTAGCCCTCTACATCCAATTAATCACTAAATGTTTTTGCTTCTACATCCAAATATCCAATTGAATATCTATTCATCCCACACACTGCCAACTTAATTGCCATTACACGACTGCAAATCGGCTTCATCTTTCACAGAGACCACTTATCTCTGGATCTGACTCTTCATTTCCTGGATCATCCCTCTCTCATACATTTTGCTGTGGCAGCCCAGAAAGATCTTTTAAAATGCAAAGCTGCTGATTACCTCACTCTGCTGCTTAAGACTCTCTGCAGCCTTGTTTAATCCTCACCCCTTCTCCATGAAATTGACATGCTTTTTTGTATTTTTTAGATGACTAAAATAAGGCTCAGAGTCAAAGTGCCTTGCTCAGTGTATTGCATCAGTGACAGTGAATCAGATAGGCTGATAGAGCAGAAACTTGGAAACATAAAATCCGGCAGCAAAGAGGCACTTATTTCCATAATAAGTATCTTCTGCTCACTAGTGTCAAGGGAATCTAATCACTTGCCACATCTCAAAGGAGTCTGGCTCTCTGTACATTTTACAATATCTCCGGGACTATCCCATTGTTACACCAATAAAGGCTGTTTAAATCTCCCAGGTGCTGCATTAAGATATATTTTATTTTAGCATGATAATATTAATTAGAAGTAATTAAGAAATACTAGGTAAAACAAAAAAATAAAATTAGGCATATAGAATTGCCTGGATAAAAAGACATCCTTAACCCCCACATCCCCACGTGAAATGTATGCCATAAACTTAAGAGGAAATATAATAGTTTAGAGCAGTGATGGAGAACCTTTTGAGCTCGGCGTGTCAGCCTTTTGAAAAACCCTAACTTAACTCTGGTGCCATGTCACATGTAGAAATTTTTTGATATTTGCAACCATAGTAAAACAAAAATTTTTATTTTTGATATTTATTTTATATATTTAAATGCCATTTAACAGAGAAAAATCAACCCAAAAAAATGAGTTCGCGTGTCACCTCTGACACACGTGTCATAGGTTCACCATCACTGGTTTAGAGCCTTAACCAAACCTGCCTATTATTACAAGCTGGAAAATGGTGGGCAAATTTTTTATCTTCTCTTTCTTAGTTGCCTTATGTATAAAACAGGGATAATAGTGGGACCTAGTTAATTACCTTAACTAGGTTTTAGGCACTGTATTTAGCATTTTATATAATACTTTTGGTGACTTCCTTTGAGGAAGGGAAAGGCACAATAGAGATTGAAAAAAGAGGATTAAATGAATCAGCATTTGTAATCTGGTTCTGTTACCTCTACACTTTCTGAGAAATAGGTTATGTATTTGCTTCTAAACCAGTGGTTCTCAACTTTCCTAATGCCGCTACCCTTTAATACAGTTCCCCCAATGTTGTGGTGACCCCCAATTTCATTGTTACAAATTGAACATAATTAAATAATAGTGATTAATCACAAAAACAATATGTAATTATATATGTGTTTTCTGATGGTCTTAGGCGACCCCTGTGAAAGGGTCGTTTGACCCCCAAAGGGGTCGCAACCCCCAGGTTGAGAACCGCTGAAACAGTTATCAGTTATAAGATTCTCAGTGTTTGAAACATAGTAAGGTTATAAAAGTCCACAAGGCAGAGAAATAGCTGGGGGATGTGTTGAATGAGCTTTATAGCTAGAAGGATATGCTCGTTGCTTCTCGTATTACGAGATTTTCCTCCTCAGAAAGCATCCCTCTCTGGTTAACCTCTGAAATGCTCGTTTGGCAAGGCCATTGCATTGCAGAATTATCATCATATCACAAATAGATATCCTGGTTTGAACCATACACAGTCATATGTGACTTGTACTTCAGTCTTGCAGGGAGCATAACATGGTATTACATGGTGTAGTGAGCAATGAAATAGGTATTTGTGTTCTATTTGAGTTATGTACATTTGTTTGTGTTGCTTCACTGTACTTTGAATTGAGTATGTAACAAGAGGTGGTTAAAAATGTGTTAACATTGAGCTCTTTAGGAGAATCCCACAATTCTTTTCATCCTTGGTAGATTTCAAAAGGAAAGTTCCACACAGTGTTTTTGAGCCTTAGAATCTATGATTTTTTCCCCCAAGTGAAATGGCTGATTCAGCTGCCTTTCCCCTTTCCCATCCCCTTCTTCCTGTGTCTTCACTATCTTCCAAAGGAAATAAGCTCCAGAGAATAGTTCTTGCTCTTTATTTTATTTTTTAATAGTTCTTGCTCTTTAAACTGCTAAGCATTGCCAAGGCGAGTGAGACAACATCTATGAAAATTCATTCATTCATTCAACCTACATTTACTGAGTGCCTACCCAATTCTAGGCGTTGTGCTAGATGTTGGAGATACAAAGTCAAATATGAGATGTCACACACTCTCAAGGGGCTTACGTGTATTGATAAAATGAGCTAAGTGAAGGTGATTAGGAACCCCACATATTTGTATTTTTTCCATTTATAACCTTCTTTTACATAACATCTGTTTTTATGCTAATTTTAACATCATCATAATTATGCTTAACATTAATTTAGTACTTACTGTGCTGCAGACCTCATACTTAAAGTTTTATTCTGTATATTACTTCATTTAATCTTCACAACAACTTCATGAGGTAGGGGCTATTAATAGCCCTCTTATATAGATTGAGGAAAGCAAGGCTCAGAAATGTCATGTGAGTTATCTAAGTTTATGCTATTAAGGAATGGCAGAAAAGGAATTAAAGCCCACGACCTTGTTCATAATAGCAATGCAGTATTGTCTTATATTTGGATATAACTAGTAAAGAATTATTTCATTATTTGGATGGTGCTGATCAATTATTTGAACTGAATATGATATATTACAGGTTAATTCTTGGAATAGGCAAACTTTGGGGAATAATGGCTTTTGATGGAACTTGTTTAGAGATGAAGATGGGTCAATGTCTGTAAAGTTGGAGGTGTAGGACCAATCACTGGTAGAAATCCTCTTGCTTAAGCCCCTTACTCTGAATAAACTGAAACATGACACACAGACAGCAAGAGGTTAAGCAAAAATTCCAACAATTTGGAGCAAACAATATCTGACTACTATTGGAATATGAAATGATTCTTTCATTAAAAATCACTGTATAAGTGATTTTAAAAGTGATAAAGGAAACAAAAGGGAGAGAAGACTTATATAAGTATATATTGAGCCTTATTTTTTACAGTGATGTTATGAAGGTAAAAAGTATTGCTTGTCAATTTCCATACCATCTCCACATATTCCAGGTGTGCTGGGTAAAACAAATGCTATTTTTTGTTGTGGTTGTTGTTCATTGTATCATTGGTAAGTTCTGACATTTTAATCCAAAGGATATATTACACCCTGCTTTGGTTTTCTAACCATAGGGCAAGAGCCTAATTTAATTGGGCATTGTCCAAGTAGATTTCACAACCTTTGTTCAAGGTGAAGCATAGAGAACACTTTATAGAAACTGTTAACATACTTCTCTTTTTAGTGTTTGCTTTAAATTTTTGTCTCATTGACACATTCCTCTTGAGGTCTTAGAAAACTATTTCAAATTAATTAAAGCAACACTTAAAAGTGATGGTGTCCTCAAGCAATACATTGTTGATTTTGGGAGGAAGAGGTATGGAGTAGTCCCAGATCATCAATAATATAATCAGAATCATGATATGGAGATAGACAGAAGTGGGTATAAATCCCGATACTTCCTTCTCCTTAAAATTATCTCAGTACCTCTGTTACCTCATATCATATACTATTCACACAAGGTTGTCATGAGGATTAAATGAAATCATCTGAGTGAATGCATGTACACAATTCAGAAAGTTGGCAATTACTATTTATAACAGCAGTTCTCAACCTGTGGGTCACCACCCCTTTGGGGTCGAACGACCCTTTCACAGGGGTCGCCTAAGACCATCAGAAAACACATACATAATTACATATTGTTTTTGTGATTAATCACTATGCTTTAATTATTTTCAATTTGTAACAATGAAATTGGGGGTCATCACAACATGAGGAACTGAATTAAAGGGTCGTGACATTAGGAAGGTTGAGAACCACTGATTTATGATGTTTTTTGGTTAAGATGTTTACATCTTCTCTAATAAAAATTGGGATGAAGTGATTTCCCATAAATTATCTCAAGGATCTTAAAAAAGAGAAGATCCAGTATTTGTATAGCTTTCTTAATGATCAGTAGATATCACTTCTTTTTGTATGAAAAGGGGATCTTTACTCTCTCCTTAGGTGTGGCTGGCTGCTAGGCTGGCTTCCCACACTGTGAACTGAATCATGAGGTCTGGAATCATCATACCCCATAAGCATTCCTGCCTTTGAATTTGCTTTTTTATTATTATACAGAAAATATAACCTGCATTGGCATGATCTTTCAAAGGCAAAAAAAGTAAACCTACATTCCTCTTTGGAGGGATTGAAATCAGAACCTAGACGTTTTGTTTCATGTGTGTTTGCTGTCTGAGAACCTGGTTTGACTCATTAACCAGATTATATCCAATACACCACACACCCAAGCATGACCCATATTATTGCTTGACATTTTCTATTATGTGTTCAGAGAAAAATATACAGTTTATATTAACAAGCAAGGTTAAGATGGCCTTACTTATTTTAGAAACTGCTCTCCCTCACCCCTCAATTTAGGTTAATTTTAAGATTCTCATATATTTTATACTGGGTTAAAATTATTTTTACAATATATTTTTGTTAGGAATGAATAAACTTCTTTTAAAAAGCACCTAAAAATAACACATTTTAATGGTAACTGTAGAGGGCGGGTTTGCATTTTTAGATAACACCCATATTAGTTTCCAAGATGCAGTGTTCAAGCAGTATTTGTAATAAGACCTAATGCTAACACTTCTGTGCTGTCTTCACATTCTCCTGAGGTCACGTCCATATAAATCAATCTTTCTCTGAAGCAGTGGCAAAGCACCTGATAAGATTCATTTCATTAAATTTAAATCAATCAGAAGACCCTTAGTTAATGCCTATGACCCTTTGAGTTAAATTTCTCAACCCCCAATATACAGAGGAGAAAACGGACTCTCAGAGAGTTTAAAATTGCTGGTGGTCAAATAAGTGATAGCACCAGTACTCAGATCCAGGCATGCCTAACTACTGAGCCTATTGATTTTTCACCACACCAGGATTCTGAAGACCCAGCAAAGTGATATTTTGGGATGCTTAATTGCTTATCCAGAGAATTCAGGGCAGCTAAGACCCGGAGTTGATAGTATGTGGACGCATGCTAAAACTATTGCTCAGGTGGGTTGGTTGATAGTAACATCATGTTTTCTCCTAGCTGCAAAGGGTTGCTAGCAGCTTCCAGAGGAGCTGGCAGGCATGCACCAGTCTGCCTCAGCCTTTCATTTATTAAGAAATTGAGTGCTTACCACATGCCAGGGACCTAGTTGCATCCTGGGGATATGTCCCTGAACAAACACAAAAGAACCCTCGTGGAGCTTACATTATTGTAATTCTTTTCACATGTCCTGTCTTATGGCAGTAGCTTATAGCTGATGAGCACTCCCTTCTCCCCCAGAAAATGAAGTATTTTCATAAATTGCTCATCCCTGTTGGAGAAAGTCAGAACAGAAATTGAGGCCAAAGAAGAACTTCTGATTTATATTAGCCATGTAGAGATCAAAGAATACTGCTACCATAAATTCTTGGCTAGAGAAGAAAGATATGTGTTGTAAACAGAGTAGGTACAACATACTCTGTGAATTAATGAATTAATGAATAATAAATACATGAGAATACTTATAGACTAGTTTTATGTAATGAAAACTGAACAACTATACTTATTATAAAGTTGTTACTGGTTATTATGGATTTTTTTGGTCCATTTATGCTATATGATAGAGCTTTATAAAATATTTTATTTCTGCCTGAAATCTCTCTCAGTGAAATAATATAACATTTATCATTATTATCAATTGCTTATGTTTGATCACTCACTGTCCTAGACACTATGTTACATATTTCTCTTATAGTCTCTCATTTAATTCATTCCATCAGCAGATATTAATTGAGAACATGTACTAGGCCAGTGGTTCTCAACCTTCTGGCCCTTTAAATACAGTTCCTCATGTTGTGACCCAACCATAAGATTATTTTCGTTGCTACTTCATAATTGTAATGTTGCTGCTGTTATGAATTGTAATGTAAATATCTGATATGCAGGATGGTCTTAGGCGAACACTGTGAAAGGGTCGTTCGACTACCAAAGGGGTCGCGACCCATAGGTTGAGAACCTCTGTACTAGGCACACCCATGAGCTGGGGATGTGGCAGTAAACGGGCAGATAAATTTCCTCAAAAAACTAAAAATGGAACTCCCATTTGACCCTGTGATCCCACTTCTAGGAATATATCCCAAGAAACCAGAAACACCAATCAGAAAGGATATGTGCACCCATATGTTCATAGCAGCACAATTCACCATAGCTAAGATCTGGAAACAGCCTAAGTGCCCATCAGTAGATGAATGGATTAGAAAACTGTGGTACATCTACACAATGGAATACTATGCTGCTATAAAAAAGAAGGAACTCTTACCATTTGCAACAGCATGGATAGAACTGGAGAGCATTATGCTAAGTGAAATAAGCCAGTCAATGAAGGAAAAATACCACATGATCTCACTCATTCATGGATAATAAAGACCATTATAAACTTATGAACAATAATAGATACAGAGGCAGAGCTGCCTCAAGCTGATTGTCAAACTGTAGTGGGAAGGCCAGGGAGGGTTTGGGGGCAGAAGGGAGGGGGGTAAGAGATGTAATGTTGCTACTGTTATGAATCTTAATGTAAATATCTGATATGCAGGATGGTCTTAGGCGACCCCTGTGAAAGGGTCGTTCGACTGCCAAAGGGGTCGCGACCCACAGGTTGAGAACCTCTGTACTAGGCACACCCGTGAGCTGGGAATTCCTTAGTGCTTACATTGTGGTTGTGGGGGGCGGGGTCGGGAGACAGAAAACAAACAAAATATATAGTATGCATGCTAAATAGATAAATAAAGCAAGAAAGAGGGTAATACATATTTGAGAAGAGTGTGATTTTAAGTGGGAAAATGAAGAAAAGCCCAACTTAGAAGATTACATTCTAACAAAGACCTGAAGGAGGTGAGCAGTCACTCCTCTGGACATCAGGGAAAAGAACATTCTAGGCAGAAGGGCAGTGCTTTGAGAATGTCACTATCTTCTCTTACATTTTATGGATAAGAAATGAGAGGCTTCGTAATTCGTTTGAGGCCATACAACTAGCAAATGGCAGAAAGTTGTTTTAAGATACTCAATCTTACATGTGTTTGGAGGAGCACATGATAACCTGTTGCTTGTGAGCTTAATTAAAGCCATTGAGTCAACGATAGCCTCATCAAGCCCAACCAAAACGTTTTTTATGATGATGACCATTTTGGAGTTTGCACATGTTGATTGGTTTTGATTTTCTAGGGACAATCTATGCAAACTGCTAAAGATAGTGTTTGGGTGGGCTGGTTGGTTGGTGCTATTTATAAAGAAACAGTGCTGTTTCAAAGGGTTAGGTTTCCCATCTCCACTTTCTACCTTTTATCCCAACCTGAACATATTTGTAAAAGTCCAATCAGATAGAAGAAGTAACATCACTCAAGCTGGCCAAGTATTCTAGACAGATTAGGTCAAAAGATTGTCTGGCTGCCTGCCATTGGCTGAAACATCAAACTAAGCCGCAGGGACAGGAAGAAGCAAAGAGGGCACTATTATAAAGCAGACTTTGTATGTTGTAAAGCAAGAAAGAGGGTAAAAATATTTGGGGATATATATATATATATATATATA
>NW_005871154.1:4030202-4033381 GCF_000147115.1 Myotis lucifugus
CAGTGAGACTGAGATATTTATTGGCTTGGGTCCCAGAATTTTGCTTTAATTTAGAAGATTTAATGTAAAATTCCAATGATAATAAGAAATAAACTTGTGGATAACAGAGAAAAATTAATGGGTAATCAAAGATGGGATGTCCTTATCAAGGATACTGTGAGGGGTAATTCTGTGTTAATTGGGAAGTAGGAGTAATGGATGACCTCTCTGGGCCTCAACATTATCACAAGATAGTCCTGAAATTGGAGTCCTAGCAAAAGGAAACCACAGGGTGCAGATCATGAGGAGGCTCAGAAAAGGCAAGAATATATTCCTGTCAGCAATTTTAATCTCTCACCAGACCCGCTTCCCTTTATAAAAAAACACTCCCAGGTCTTATGCTGGAGAATGACCCCCTTAGGAATCCTGTCAGACGCTACCTTCTTTCTACCCTCAAAATCCGATTCTGTCTTGGCTTCGTTCTAAAAATCTTCCCGATAGCTCATCTTGGTTTACCTTTCTCACTTACCCCTTTTTATTTGGTAATCAGACTTCAGACTGTTTACCTTAGAATTAGGAGCTGGAAAAACATTTCTAATTTTTATTTTATTTTATTTTTTTGCCTCTGATAGTCATCTTCAGCTCTCTGCCCAAAACCAAGGACATCTAACACTCTTCAGCACAATATTAGCTGGATCTTATGATTTCTCTTTGCCTGAAGATGAAATAATAACCCCCAATTCTTTCACATCAATTACACTAAAATCTATGAAGACTAAAACCTCTAATAAAATGAGAATTAGAATTTCATGCCACTGTAAATGGTGAGATTTTTTTTAAAGAAAAGGTATTCTTTTACTTATCTGCTAATAAAAAATAAAATAACTAGATTCTTATATTCCAGTCAAATAATACCTCATCTAAGTATCAGACACTCCTTGGGGATTGCTCTAAACTCACTTTCTTATTTGCCATAAAATCATCCTTCAAGCAATTATTTCAAATGATTTTTCTTTATTTTTATATTATAATTTTCAGATCCAAGGTTCAGAGTGATTAAATGCTTCTCCGAGGTCCAACAGTTATGAGTCTGAGTGGGGCTCACTGGCGGACTTTCTACTCTACCAGGCTATGAATCCCTTAAGGTTGAGTCTTCAGTTGCTACAGGGTTTGAGGACAGAAACCACAAAAAGCAAGCAAGCAATTCTGTTGACAATTGGCAAAGAGATGAAGTTCAAAATGCCTTGTAGAAGCCAAGTGAAATATTTTGGAAATGAAGTTCCGGGTTTTATTAAACTCTGTTCTCCTCCTTAACCTTTCCCACATGCTTCTATAAAATTTGTGCTAAAATACATAGTTTGAAATGCAGTAAGGAACACATGCTAGTCTTTATTTTCTGGGCCAAAGTCTGACTATGTTGATTTTCAAAGGATGTTTCCTATAGTTTGAGCACAGTCTTTGAATGAAATTTTTAATGAAGAACTTGCCTCCCTTATTTGAAAAGATTAAAATTTACAGGAGCTGGATTTCTTTACAGTAATTGTTTATTTTACAACTTTATTCACAATAGTTATTGTTTATCTGTTGGAGAATTAGTACACGGACACACACATAAATAGTATTTAATTATCCTTGTTGTTTTTTTCATTTACAAGATTGGGTAAGATTTGTTTTCTATTTGGCTTGCAATGTGTGATATTTAGAAAGTTTTCTTTTTTTCAATTATTGGCATATTTGGTAGGAAATGTGGTGCCAGATGCTCTTAAGGAATTAGAAATAGCACTGTGATGAGATTGAACCTCAGTAGGCGGTTGAGACATCTCTACTTATTGCTCTCTGAATTCAAGTCAATTCTGGGTACAATATATTAGCAAAGACTGCCTCCTTCTGACTGTTCCACTTGGTAAGTTGTACATTATCTAGTCTTTATTCCAGTTTTCCCTTTCTTCTTTATTTTCTCTAAGCTTATTTTAAGACATCCATATAATGGTTAAACTAGAAAGGTGGAGTATAATACATTTTTATTACTTAAATGAATAACTCTGATGAAATGAGTACTATAATTTTATGCCTCCTTAAAATATGTTTGAATTTTTGAATAGGAATCCTTTTACTTATTCAATAAGGAAAAAATATTCTAATATTTCAGTGAAATAATATATAATCTGAACATCAAATAGACAATTATTGAGGATTGCTTTAAGATCACATTCTTATTTGCCATATATTCATCCTTCAAACAAGATATTTCAAATTATTATGATATTTTTGAAACTAATAACTTGGAAGATGCAGCACTGGCTTTATAAAAGTTATATAATGCTTCTCTGTGCATAGTTAATGAAAAATACTCAGCAGCTGCCTAAAACATGGCAGGCAAACCAACAAAATGTTTGACTGAAAATGACTGATGGGCTGAAAAATATGAAAGGAAATTGTCTGGAAGGTTCTTCTGTGCATTTACTGGTATTATTGCTGTTGGGATAAAGATGAATAGATACTGGTAAAAAAATTAGGCTTTATTTCAAAATCAATAAACTTGAGGGCATTTCCAAAACAATAGAAATTGCTGAAATCACATTTTATATTCAGAAATATGTATAGATACAGAAGGTTTGTTTTCAGTATTCCTCAGAAGCTAAAATATAGGCACATATTACAATTCTAAATTATTTTAATGAAACAAGAGTTGGGTGTGAAGGGATTGAAGGAATAGTAATCAGTTCATGGAATTTTGTATTTTTGTGACCACAGTTTTAATATGACTATTAAAAAAGGAAAGATCATTTATAGTTGAATTAGCTATATGGTACAATTCCTAGACCATTATGGAGAATGAAAGGAATACTTGAGAAGAATCTAACAAAAGTAAGGAAGCGGTAAAACAAACAAAAAGGACAACAACTAAATATACTAATAGTAAATATAATATGAGAAAAATAAGCCATCATATATGTTATCAAAATTGATGAGTGGGTTGATTGACCTATGAAAAGATAGGCTGACTCGACTCCAAGTTTGGTTTAAATTCACTGTTAACAACAAACTGCCAAAGTAGTCCCTCCCTGAAAAAAGAGTAGGTAAATCACATGTCTGCAAATAGCAAAGTAAGTGAAAGCAGAAATGATACTAGTATCCAATCAATTTGATTCCAAGGCCAAAGAAAAAAGCAAAACAGATAAAACAAAGTCATGAAGAGC
>NW_005871154.1:4034033-4035362 GCF_000147115.1 Myotis lucifugus
CTTTTATTATATAGGATGATACTTTTATTTTTAAAATATGTTTGTGGGTTGATTTCAGAGAGGAAGGGAGAGGGAGAAAGAGATAGAAACATCAATGATAAGAGAGAATCATTGATCAGCTGCCCCTTGCATGATTCCCACTGGAAATTGAGCTCACAACCAGGGAATGTTCCCTTGACTGAAATCAAACTTGGGACTCTTCAATGCATAGGCTGATGCTGTATCCACTGAGAATAATGGGCTAGGGTAAAATTACACTCTTTTAAATAGTCACCATACATAAAAAAGAAACAATTCTGAAATGACAAGTTACTCAGAAAATCAATAAAAAATAGAATTCTTCATAGAGAAACATATGGGTCTAGATAAAGTGGAATTCAGAGGAAATTATATATATAATGCTTTTATTATTAAAAAATAAATACTTGAAAAAGAAAATGAAGGCACAAAGGGGAGAGGGAATGAGAGCATCTGTAATAGTGTTAACAATAAAAAAAAGAAAATGCAGTAAAAAAGTGAAATTTAAGAAACTTAAAACAAGTGAACAACAAGTGAATCAAAAGAAAATATCAGTACAGGATCAAATTAATGAAAGAGAAAATAAAGCAAATAATAAATAATACATCATAAAAGAAATAATAGTAAAATGGATAAATTTCTTGGAAAAATACATAAAATATAAAACTAGCACATCTCATTGAGAAAATAATATCTGGGGTATAATTTGCTTTGACAGAATGCTCTTGCCTCATGGAAAGAATAAACTCAGATTCCTTTGCAGACATTTTGAGAAACCTGAATTTATGAAAATAAACCTTCCTATGGTGGCCTCAAAGAAGACTCAGAATAAAACATTTGCAGAGGCATAAGTTTCCAGGAAGAGTAGGTATAGGAAACGGCAGGCAATGTATGAAGAGAGTAACAATAGGAATAGACACAAAAGAGCACTTAGAAAGCTCTTGGATGATTTTCATTCTACCACAAGTGGCACTATTCTTTCTGCATGTTTAAAGGCAGATCGTGGCTGTATAGACAAAATGCAGTGAAGAGTCAAGGCTATTATTCATTTCCTTAGGGCTGCTTCAGGAATGTGCAGAAGAGGGAAAAAGTTGCTTGGGGGGGGGGGGGCGGTCTGCATTATGCAAATTCCTTTTCTTTGCTGATTGAATTCTGAGAAAAAAATTACACAGTTTTCTACTTTGCTTGTGTTTTAATTGTTGCTCTAGTACTAATCAGATAGAAAAACAGTTTTAATGCCATTTATCTTGATTTACCTTGAGGGTGTTTAGCAAAAGGCCTGAAGGTTCAAGGATTTTATTTTATTTTTTT
>NW_005871154.1:4035462-4180966 GCF_000147115.1 Myotis lucifugus
CCCACCCTCTGCCCTTACCTCCCTATCCGCCACTGTCCTCATCCATAGGTGTACGATTTTTGTTCAGTCTCTTCCTGTATCCCCCACACCCCTTTCCCCCCCGAAAATAGTCCACTCCCTTTCTATGCCCCTGATTCTATTATATTCACCAGTTTATTCTGTTCATCAGATTATTTATTCACTTGATTTTTAGATTCACTTGTTGATAGATGTGTATTTGTTGTTCATAATTTGTATCTTTACCTTTTTTGCTGGAAGCCGGTCCATCCTTGCTGCTTGACACAGTCGCTGCAGGAAAGAAACATCTGCACAGCACATGTTTCAAGGGACCTGGCATATATAGCATATTGTTCTTAATATGTTTGCTCTCCTTAGTGCCATGTGTCTTAACCAAGGTCACCTCTCTGAGAAAGGTTGTTTCCCCAGGTGGGGATTTTTCCCTGAGGTTAGGGAGGGGATACAACCCCTTAATTAAGTGCCAGGAGGGTAGTTAAGCTACATAATCTTTACTCCCTGGAATGGAGATAAGAAACGCCCTAACCTTTGTAATAGAAATTGACAGGATTAAAATCGGCTGGTATAAATACGGATGTAACAAGACAATAAACATCAGATCCTCATCAGATCCTCATCAGTTCCTAACCAGAACTCCGACCAGAACTTTGGCTGGAGATCCTGGCTAGAGGTCCTGACGAGGCTGCTGATCAACTGAAGGCTGTCTTCGTGTCATTCCTTCTTCGCCGACTCCGTCCACACCTTTGGGGACCCCTGGACCCGCTGGGATTGGACCCCAGCACTTTTTCTTCTTCTTCCTCTTAAAGGATACCTTTCAGCATTTCATATAATACTGGTTTGGTGGTGATGAACTCCTTTGGCTTTTTCTTATCTGTGAAGCTCTTTATCTGACTTTCCATTCTGAATGATAGCTTTGCTGGGTAAAGTAATCTTGGTTGTAGGTTCTTGGTATTCATCACTTTGAATATTTCTTGCCACTCCCTTCTGGCCTGCAAAGTTACTGTTGAGAAATCAGCTGACAGTCGTATGGGTATTCCCGTGTAGGTAACTGAGTTTCTTTCTCTTGCTGCTTTTAAGATTCTCTCTTTGTCTTTTGCTCTTGGGATTTTAATGATGATGTGTCTTGGTGTGCTCCTCTTTGGATTCCTTGTTTGGGGTTCTCTGCGCTTCCTGGACTTGGAAGTCTGTTTCTTTCACCAGGTGGGGGAAGTTTTCTGTAATTATTTCTTCAAATAGGTTTTCAATATCTTGCTCTCTCTCTTCTTCTGGCACCCCTATGATTCGGATGTTGGTACACTTGAAGCTGTCCCAGAGGCTCCTTACATTATCTTCGTATTTTTGTATTCTTTTTTCTTTTTGTTTTTCCGGTTGGGTGATTTTTGCTTCTTCATATTTCAAATCTTTGACTTGATTCTTGCGATCCTCTAGTCTGCTGTTGGAAATCTGCATAATATCCTTTATTTCAGTCAGGGTATGCTTAATTTCTAGTTGGTCCTTTTTCATAACCTCAAGGGTCTCACAATATTTCTTGAGGGTCTCACTAAATTTATCAGCGGTCTCACTAGACTTATTGAGGGTCTTACTAAATTTATCGGTGGTTTCTAGAAAATTCTTGAAAAAACTTATAAGTGTGGTTTTGAACTCTATATCCAGTCATTTGCTTTCCTCCATTTCTGTCATTTGTGACCTGTTTCTTTGTATTTGCATTTTTTATGCTTCCCTGTGTTTATAGAGTGGCTTTCTGTGATAGGTGTTCTATAGGGCCCAGTGGTTCAGCCTCCCCAATTTCCTGAGGTGGACACTCTTGGTGCACCCCTTTGTGGGCTTTGTGCACAGTCTTGTTGTAGTTAAGTCTTGATTGTTGTAGGTATCACTGGGAGGAATTGACCTCCAGGCCAATTGGCTGTGAGAATCAGCTGTGTCTGCAGTGGGAGAACTTCTGTGCTGAAGACACCCTTCTGGGGCAAGACTCGCTTCAGTGGGGCTTTGGTGCTCACTGAGTCTGCCCCCTGAGTGTGTCCCTTATGGATCTGAGGAGTTGTAATCTGGATGGTCCCACTCTGACCACTGGGTACACTGGCTCTTGGATCTCTAAGGAGGTGCAAATTTAGCCTCTGCCTGAGGCTACCCAGCAGGAGCCCAGCTGTGATGCAATGCAAGCTGCTGTGGGGCCTTGGGCCTTCTTTTGGAAGTTCTGGGTTTCTCTGACCCAGCTGCAGTTTGTTAGGTAATTTTCAGATTGCAAAGGGCCAGGCCTTTCATATGCAAAAGCCTCTGCGCAAAGCTTGGATGGGGCGGGGTCTCTGGGGATCAACAGGGCAGAGCAAGCAGCTATGGCTGCTCCTCAGTCCTACCCTAAGAGGCCCCACTTCTCAGTGTCCTGGTAATTTCTGCAAGTACCTCTGAGAGAAAGCGGCCCTCGAGTTCTGACTAATGCCAGACAGTCCAGTTTCTCCTGTATGAGTCTGGGTCCCCAGAGACTCGCCCAGAACTGGAGTTCAGAGCTTGAGACTTCCTCCCGATTGAAAAAGACAACCGTGTACTCAGCTGCCAGCCCTTTCCACGTGTTCTGCATCCTCAGCTGCCAGCACTTTCTGTGTGCGCCTCCGTACTTCTGCACTTTACTTCCACACTGCACCTCCTCTGAGTCTCAGTGTGCTTTTCTCTTTCCTTCTAGTTGTAGAATTTCCACTCAGCCAGCCTTCCTGTGGTTCTGGATGATGTCTGTTTTGTCTTTTAGTTGTATTTTTGAAGTTGTTGTGCGAGGCAGCAATTTCCAGTGTTTACCTATGCTGCCATCTTGGTTTCTCCTCCGATATTTCAAGTATTTTAAATATATGAAGTGTTTTGGAACATTTGTTTGCTTGGGCTAAATTCTAATGATGGGGAAGAACTTCATCTCTATAATCCTGAGTCTCATTTTAGAAATGGCTTAACTTGTCTACTTTTCAATAATTTTCTCATCAATTATCATATTTGATCTTCCAATAATTGGCCACTTTAATTACTGACAGCTTTTAGAAAGAAAAGTCACAATGTGGCCATATCCACAATCTTAGATCAGTACTATTTCTCCTATGTTGATGCCCAATAAATTACTACTATTATATCTATCATAGATAGAAAATAGGTGTGGAGATAATATATATCTTTGTCACACAGGTTTTGGCAATTGTTTGCTTTTGCTGTCTTCCTTTAAACTTCCCTACTGATATGCAGAATGGGGAAGCTCAGGCTCTCTCATTGTGGGTTCTTGTCTTACAGAGTTTGAAGAATAAAATTCGTGTACTAATAGATTTTTAAGCAAAGATGTGGAAGTTTATTGTAAGCGTGTCCAAACTCTCCCAGGGGAGGGGTTCTCAAAAGGGAAAAACCTGTTCTCTCTCTCAAATGGGAAACACATAATCCTGTGAGTCTCTTTGTCTATGGCAGTGCTCGGCAAACTGCGGCTCGCAAGCCACATGCGGCTCTTTGACCTCTTGATTGTGGCTCTTCCACAAAATACCACGTGTGGGCATGCACATACAGTGCCATTGAAACTTGATGGCCCATGCGCAGGAGTCTGTTTTCGGCCTGGGTGAGTCTATTTTGAAGAAGTGGCGTTAGAAAGAAGTGGGGGGTAGACAGATAGAGAGGATGAATGAAAGGAGATAGACGAAACAAGTATACAAGATATGTGTGGATGGGAGTTGGAAGGGGTTGACCTCAGCGAATGTACCTCAATCAAAATGAAGACATTTTTAGCAAAGGCCAGCTTAGGAGTACCCTAATTAAGTTAATAACAATGTACCTACCTATGTAGTTTAAGTTTAAAAAATTTGGCTCTCAAAAGAAATTTCAATCATTGTACTGTTGATATTTGGCTCTGTTTACTGAGTTAGCCGACCACTGGTCTATGGGATTGTAAATGCTGGAAGCTTCTTTGTCTCTTCATGACACTTTCTAATTGGACCCTTTCTTATTTTATGTTCCCTGAGCTTTCCTAATTGGTCACTTTTCCCCTTATTCCCTGCATGGTATCAGTTTCAAAGTTTCAAAGCTCACCTGGTGCCCGCCTCTTCTCCTTCCCCTTATCTTGTATCATACTTGTAAACAATCTGGCGGGTGGAGCCACCTTTGCCCATCATGTATGCATTTCTCTCCCATGGGCTCCTTCTTTCCCTAATCTGCCTCTCCCTGTCTCTAAAATATTTTCACTGCAGAGAGTTCCCTGAGAGTAAAAGACTATATTTGTTGGTGCATTTATTTTCATCTCTGCATTATTTTGTGCTCCATAAATATTTGTTGTGTTAATGACTTTAAAATGAATATCATTATTAAATAGCTTAATCCAAGAAGATAGGTAGACAAAGTTACCAGTTTTTGTTTTTTTGGGTTTTTTTATTTTATTTTTGGCATTTTTCTTTTAAAAATTTTTTCTTTTTAAAAAAATTTGCATTTTTCAATTGTGCTCCAAAATAGCTAGTTTTTTCTCTGATGGACTCCATTACAAAAACTTTAAAATAATAATTACTGTTATTTTGATCTAAAATCAGAGAATTTCAGGGGTTGGAAGTTTAATTTTACAGCTTACTTTTTCATTTAATTTTACTCTGACAAGAACCTACATTAAAACCCTAAAGAGAAGTCTGGGGACATATATAAATATGAAAGATACAATTTTACTGGTTTTTTTTTTATTTCATTGTAAGATCTATGAACTTAAAAATGCAGCATTCTTGTTTTCAGAATCTTACAGGTTGACTGATAAAAGTGAGATAAAATATTTCTGACTTGCCCTGATTGGTTTGGCTCAGTGGACAGAGCGTTGGCCTGTGGACTGAAGGGTCCCAGGTTCGATTCCGGTCAAGGGCATGTACCTTGGTTGTGGGCACATACCCAGTAGGGAGTGTGCAGGAGGCAGCTGATCAATGTTTCTCTCTCATCGATATTTCTAACTCTCTATCCCTCTCCCTTCCTCTCTGTAAAAAATCAATAAAATATATTTTTAAAAATATTTCTGACTTTTTTTGGGGGAGAGTAATCAACTTTGTTTAGCTCAGCTTCTTGATTTTCTCTTAAATGTTATGTCTCTTGACAATTATATAATGCCAAAAGCACCACATTAATTATTAAGTGTAGTCAATCTTTCTAAATCTTGTGAGTTGGGAAGATGCCCGCCCCCATCCCCTTTGGGTAGGTATATCTTTAAGGTTTTGTATTCTCAGGTGTAATATTTAAAGTGAATTTTCTCTATTGGGCCTGGGGTATTACAGAAGGATTAAAGTATTGATTAGAAAAGCATTTTTTTTTTTTTTACATTTTAGCTTGTTTAAGCACCTATCAAGTGTTCATCAAAGGTAGTGAATGTTAACAGAGGAGGAAGAGATGATGACACAGATGACAATGACATAAGCAATAGTTCTCAAAACACTTCCATAGTAAGTGTGTATTATTGAGATTTTAAGTTCTCATTTTGCAGATCAAGAAAATATGTCTCATAGCAGTTAGGGAATTTGTTTAAGATTATGCAACTAGCACACAATATAATTTACATTTAAGCACAAGTCTTTATTCCTTTGCCTGAATAACCACTTTATGTTTTTAGTTGTTAGTTTAGACTTATAGGTAAATTAGAGCAACATCTAGAAAATTCTCTTATAACTTAAGTATCCTATATAATAAAAGCCTAATATGCTCAGTTTCTAGTCATTGGCTGGCCATTCAACCAATCAATGCATAATATGCTATGACCACTCAACCACTTGCTATGATGTACACTGTCCACCAGGGGGCAGACAGTCTACTGGTCAAACAGTCACTATGACGTGCACTGACCACCAGGGAGCCTGACACTCCAACCAGTAGGTTAGTTTGCTGCTGGGGTCCAACCGATTGGGACTGAGTGAGATGGGCCGGGCATGCCCTGGAGCCCTCCCATGATCCCTCCCAAGCTGGCCAACCTCCCGAGTCCCTGGACCCGATCCTGCACTGGTAGGATCCCTCAGCCTGGTCTCTGCCCTCTCGCAATCTGGGCTGAGGGACCCGCCCCCCCCAGTTGCATGAATTTCATGCCCTGGGCCTCTAGTTTTTTTTATATTAGTGGTTGTTTTTTTAGCCCCCAAAATTATCTCTTTTTCTGTTGTCATGAACTTAGCAATTTTATTGTTAATTCTTAGGACCAAGTGCTTTACTTCTTTATTAATTTTCTATGGTCTAATTATTAAGTCTCATCTTATTTTCATTGTTTCTTTCTATTTTATTTTTATTCTGATGGAGTTTTTCTAATATCTTGATATAAAGACAACTTCTTTTCATTTAAAAATATAATTGTCCTTTCAGCCTATTAATTTATTTCTGAATATACTTAAAATAATTTCATAAATGTAATATATTATATTCCCATTTTTATAATTTAATAAATGGCCTGGAATAATAATTTTGTTTCCTTACATTAAATAATTTTTATTTTTCTTATATAATTTTTTTCTAATTTTGAAAAGGCTAGGATTTGTTCAGTTTTTTTCCTATACATTAGGTATTAATTTCTACTTTTAAACCACTGTTACTGGAAAATTTGTCTTTATGAGTTTTACATTTTAAAATAAACATTTTTGTTGCTAATAAGTAATAAAAATTTGTATAGTTACATGAACATGTTAAAAATGACTTTTTTGTTGTTAAAAATTTTTATTTGCATTTATTAAATCTACTTTATTAATGGTATTATAATTCTTTATATCTTACTAGAGGCCTAATGCACAAAATTTGTTCATGAGGGGGTGTCCCTCAGCCCAGCCTGTGCCCTCTCGCAATCCGAACCCCTCGCTCCTTACTGCCCGCCTGCTCGCTCCTTACTACTTGGTTTGCCACTCCTTAGTGCCGCCACTGTGCTCCTCAGCTGTGAGTCCGGCTTCTGGATGAGCGGTGCTCCCATTGTGGGAACACACTGACCACCAGGGGCAGCTCCTGCATTGAGGATCTGCCCACTGGTGGTCAGTGTGTGTCATAGCAACCCGTTGTTCTGGTCCTTCTGCTGTAAGGGTCGCTGGGCTTTTATAGTTATAGATGTTTACTTGCTTGGATCATCATAGCATGAATATGCATATGAAGGTGTCCCAATAAAATTGTATTTTTGTGGCATGAAGTTGTGTAAACAGAAATATGAGAAAGGGATCTCTGGTATAACCTGAAAAAATTTTCCTCTGTTAGATTTGTAGCTGCTGGGCTGTTTACTTAGAGATACAGATTCCACATATCTTGATAGGCATAAAGAATAGAAGTTGGGGTATATGTCTTTCTACCAATTTTCTATCTGATTTTGTTTTGCTTGAAAAATCAAAATGTGTCATATAGAGACAGTTAATCTGTTTTCACCATGATAGAACTAAAGGGTAGTTTCCCCCTAGAAAGATGTAAATTGTTAGTTGGTATCATCAGTGACTTTTTATATCTGTGTCTCCTTGTTGGTTTCCATGGCCATTTTAATCATTACTTTCCATGTGCCTATCCTGCGCTAACCATCATTATGAGAAGTGTTTATTTTGATTAATCCTGTAGATCTCTGGAAGTGTATTTCACATCTCTAACAAATTTTATGTTATTAATCCAAGGAGATGTTAGTTTTATAAGAGAAAAGGTTCTTCGTCTTTATACAGTTAGCATTCCTCACTCTAGGAAATCCCTGAAAAAAGCTGTATTCCAAATTGTCCTGGACTTCCTTTAGTCAGGATTTTTTAAAATAGTGAATAGATGGCAATAACACTAAAAGAGAGAGAAGGAAGGGCAGTGCGAGTGAACATATACTGCACCGGCGGCAAGTGTTTGTTTTCATCCTATAAGGTGGGGATGAATTTTATTTATTGACAACTATCTAGACCAGGTACCCTTCTCTCATTTACTATGGTATTTTGTTCTAGTTACTTGATAACGTTTTATGCCATTGGAATAGTATTATTAATTTCTTATGTGAGTGGAAAGAAAAATGTAATAGTAAAGATTAATTCTGGCTTGTGGTCAGTGTAGGGGTAGAAGCCTAGAGATGATTCTGATACACACACTTTATTAAGAACATTGGATTACAGAATTCTAAGGGGAGAGTGCCTAGAGATGGTTCAATTAGTGAAAGGTTAGAAATTTTTTTTAAAGTTTGACAGTTAGGAGGTAATCTAATCATTATTATTTTTTGAAATATATTTTATTGATTTTTTACAGAGAGGAAGGGAGAGGGATAGAGAGTTAGAAACATCTATGAGAGAGAAACATTGATCAGCTGCCTCCTGCACACCTGCTACTGGGGATGTGCCTGCAACCAAGGTACATGCCCTTGACTGGAATCAAACCCAGGACCTTTCAGTCCGCAGGCTGATGCTCTATCCACTGAGCCAAACAGGTTAGGGCTAATCATTAATTTTTTAGGAATAATTTCAAAAAGATAGTCAAGACAAAATTCAGATTGTAAGGCAAAAGGAATAACTAGAAAAACAAAGTAAAAGTAAAGAAAGAGAATATGGCAGACTTCTGGAACAAGTTGTATGATGAGGAGATGAGAAAAATTGGTATGTAATTGTAGAGGTTTTGAGCCAGAAACAAAAAACAAAACAAAACAAAAACCAAAATAAATATTTTCATACTAGAAAAAGATGACTATAATTTTTTTGGCTAAATAAAGATCCAGGCTGAGGAATATGTTGACAATATAGGTCAGAGGGCAGCAATCTTTTTCTGTAAAGAATTAGATAATACATATTTTAGTGTTGCAGGCCATGTAGTCTTTTTAGTTACTACGCAACTCCTCCATTGTAGCATAAAAGCATCCATAGGCAATATGTAAACAAATAGACATGGTTATTTCAATATAACTTTATTTACAAACATAGGCAGAAAACCAGATTTGACCAGGGGCCATAGTTGGCTAACCTCTGACATAAATGGCAGAGAACTGAAGAGAGTGGGGGAGGGCACAGGATAAGGATGGTTGGGCTGTGGGTTAGCTTTTCTGTCTGCTTGTGGTATGTATATGTAGGGAGAATAGAGATAATGGTCTCGAGATCAAAATGAGGAAGTACAGAGGATTAAGGTTTTATAGGAAGATGGTAATGATTTAAAAAAATTACTTTTAGAAAAATGAGAGAGAAAGCAGATACATGAAAGAACCCAACTCAGTGTGAAAACTATGACGATGTAGAAGCTACCATCAGCACAAATGGTGATTTCCTCCGAGGTGGACAGACCAGCTGCAGGACTGATCTGGGGTTTGAGTTTTGCTGAGCTGGGACTAAAAGGTTATCAAAGATATTGTGGAGGCAATAGGTCAAATGAATAACCATTAGGTTCAAGCTGGATAAAGATCAGAAGGGGCCTGCAAAGTGAGAGAAAAATGAAGGGATTAAGGAGCTGGATATTGATCTCTGTGAGGTTGAAGAACAGGAATTTAAAGGGAATGAAACCCGTTAAGAGATTGAGGTCAAAAGTATAATGATACAGTAAATGTTCAACACATGTTTTTTGATAGATTGTTGTCCTTAGTAAGCTCACTACCTGAGGCTGACAATAAAAGAGGGGCAAAGAAAAAACATATAGAAGTTATATATTCCTGACGGCTAGTATTTTGATTATTAAGAGTAGAAATCAGTGACAATGTGATTATTATATGACATCACCCTGAGTTAATTTCAGTAAGAACAACATGAAGATGTGACAATGAAAACTTTACCTATGTTGTTCTTTTCTTTAAAAATATTTTATTTGTAATAAAACTAGTTTTTAAAAAACATTGAAGTTCGATTATTTTGCTGTACTATTATATTGTTGGAGTTCTGGTCTCAATTTATAATTCTACTTCATTTCATAGAATCAAAGAAAACAACATTGATACTCTACACTGTTATTTCTATACTAGAGGCCCTATGCATGCAATTTGTGTAAGAGTAGGCCTTCCTTCCCCTGGCTGCTGGCACCGGCTTCCCTCTGGCACCCAGGACCCGGGCTTCCCTCCAGCCGCTGGCAGGCACCTGGGATTCAGGCTTCTCTTTGGCCACTGGCAGGCACCCAGGACCCGGGCTTCCTTCGCACCCCTGGCTCTGTCTGGAAGGTCTTCTTCTGGAAGGTTGTCTGGAAGGACATCTGGTCTAACTAGCATTTTATGCTTTTATTGGTATAGATTGTTATAGAAGTTACTGTAAAGTGTTAAAAGAGTATTGGATTTAAGATAATGAAGAGATAAATTCATGGTACAAATTTCCATAAAACATTTGATCAAATTGGGGGAAATATTCTTGATGTAGAAGAAAAATAGCTACAGTTAATTAGTATTGCTCTTTAGTACTTTCTAAGTGCCGGGCTCTACACTCTGAGCTTTATATAGTTACCTGGAAAAGTTCATTGAAGCTGGAGACCTAAGTTTCATCAAAATTTGAAAATTGTGTTCTTTCAACCCTTTTCCCAAGTATGGTGTCTCACCGCCCTGGGAGTTGAAGGCATCATCTTATGTATGTTTTAAGTGGAGTAATTAGTACTCTAAGGTATGAAAGGCGGTCATTTACTTTAGGTTAGTTTGTTGTTATTTTAAAAAACAACTTTCCAAAGGAGAGGCAGCTTTTTTAAAAAATAAGTCTAATCTCTTATTACAAGAAACATGTTTTCATTAGATGGTCTCCTATAATTAAAAATTAAAGTTGGACTGCAAGATAAATGTGTTAAATTATAAGACTACAAACAGGACAATGTTCTTAAAGGGATAAATTTATCAAACTATAAAATTGTAAATGAGTGTGTGTGCAGTGAATAATTAAGAATTTTCAAAGACAATATAGACTATGTCACCAAGGGAGACCCTATTTACATATGCCAGTTGAAAAGCCGTGCCAATCACAAGCAATCTGGGCACTTACTACTTGTGTAAATTTAACAAATATTCATTTAAGTGATTTTCAGTCTTTTTGGTGGTTTCTCTAAGCATTATCAGTGTCCTTTGACTAATGTTATTTTGACTAGAGATTTAAAACTATCTTTCAAAAGGGAAGTTTTCCAAAAACAAAATTTTTACTTGCCTTTAAGGAGGAAGAGAGAGAACATTCTTCTGTATCAAGAAGAAAGGATTTAAATACAAGTGTAGGTACAGGTAGGTATGTAGGTATGGGAGCAGGAAGTTGCCTGATAACTTCAAGTTGTGAAGCTCATCTGCTGAGTATTTTGGGAGAGGGATGCAGTAGAAGACTCAGGATCCCTTGTTAGTCATGGGGGCCCCAGAAAGGTTGGTGGCATTAATCTGGTGTTATTACCAGTTCTTTTGATTTTCTCTAGTAGCATAGATACTACCCTAGACACAGAGGTAGAGAATGCTGATTGTGGAACCAATATAAGTTTGAGATATAACAATAGAGGTATGTGGAGCTGACAGATGTTAGAGGTCTGGATGGGGCTTTTGAGTATAAATCCTTTTCACTTGCCCATCCTCCTCTGATGGGGATCTGTTGTATAACCAAAAAAAGGAAGATGTAAATAAACACTGCACTACTAATATCTGAGTAGAAATCTGTTCCTTACCCATGGGTAGAGCCAGAAATATGGAGGAATAGGACAAAATGTAAGCCTCCCCTACAGCAGACTTCTGGAGAGGAATTGAGTGAAGCTATGAAGATTCTTTTAAAAAAACAAATATGTTTTTATTGATTTTAGAGAGAGAAAGGGAGAGGGAGAAAGAGATAGAAACATCAGTGATAAGAGAGAATCATCAATCGGCTGCCTCCTGCACACACCCCACTGGGGATTGAGCCTGCAACCCAGGCATGCACCCTAACGGAATTGAACCATGAGCTTCTGGTTCATGGGTTGACACTCAACCACTGAGCCACATTGGCCAGGCAAGATCTTTTTATTACCATCTGTTTGCTGTACTAGTGTAGTTTTCTCCTCCTACAGTACAATTTTATTTTTCACCAACAGTGCACAAGGGTTCCCTTTTTCCCACATCCTCACCAACACTTGATATCTCTTGTCTTTTTTATGATAGTCATTCTAACAGATGTGAGGTGGCATCTCATTGTGGTTTCTATTTGCATTTCTCTGATGATTAGTGATATTGAGTACTTTTTTAGAGGATGGCAAAGTTCTACAAGAGCATGTGGAACAAAAAATATTACTACTATTTTTGGAAAATACAATCGTCCATTTGTGTATTGTCTTTGGAAAAAAACTTTTCAGTTTCTCTCCCCTTTTTTGTTTATCATCATCATGATTTTTTTTTTTGCTATTGAGTAGTATGAGTTTTTTACATATTATGGTTTGCATATCATATATATGATTTGCAAATATTTTTTCCATTGTGTAGGTTGAATTTTCATTTTGTTGAATATTTCTTTTGCTCTGCAGAAGCTTTTTAGTTTGATGTACTTCCACTTATTAATTTTTGCTTTTGATGCTTGTGCTTTTGATGTCAAAGACTTTCCCCCTGTTTTCTTCTAAGAGTTTTATAATTTCAGGTCTTATATTTAAGTCTTTGTTCCATTTAAAGTTAATTTTTGTGAGCGGTATAAGATTAGAGTCCATCTTTATTCTTTTGCATGTGGTTATCCAGCTTTTCCAACACCATATATTGAACAGACTAGCCTTTTCCCATTGAGTATTCTTGACTATTTTGTCAAATGCCATTTGGCCATATATAAAAGGGTTTATTTCTAGGATCTTGAATCTGTGTCTACTTTTATGCCAGCACCATACCTCCAATAACTGTAATTTTATAGTCTAGTTTGAACTCTGAAAGTGTAATAGCTCCAGCTTTGTTATTTTTCAAGATTGCTTTGACTTTTCAGGGAGTTTTGTATTAGGATTTTAAAAATTTGTGTGAAAAATGCTGTTGGAATTTGATAGGGATTGCATTGAATCCGTAGATTGCTTTGCGTACTATGGACATTTTAGCAAAATTAATTCAATCCATAAACATGGGATACCTTTCCATTTATTTCTGCCTTCTGTTTCTTTCATCAATGTTTTATAGTTTTCACTGTACATATTTTCACCTCTGTGGTTAAATTTATTCCTAATTCTTTTACTGTTTTTGATGCTATTGTAAATGAGACTATGTTCTTTTTTTTCTATTTTTATTGAGCTATAATTCCCATAAAATATTATATAGTTTCAGGTATACAACATAATGATTCAGTATTTTTATATACTGTGAAATGATCATACCATAAGTCTAGATAACATTCGTCATCCTATATAATAAAAGTGTCCAGCCAGCTGTTCAACCAATCAAAGTGTAATATGCTAATGATATGCTAAGGCAGCTCAACTGCTCACTATGACATGCACTGACCACCATGGTGCAGATGCTCCGACTGGTAGGTTAGCTTGCTGCTGAGGTCGGGCTGATCGGGACTGAGTGAGACAGACCAGACATGCCCTGGAGCCCTCCTGTCCCACTCCCCAGACCTGATCGTGCATCAGTAGGGTCCTTCGGCCTGGCCTATGCCCTCTCACAATTTGGGACCTCTCAGGGGATGTCGCAGAGCTGGTTTCGGCCCAATTGCCAAAGGCCAGGCCGAGGGACCCCACTGGTGCACGAATTCATGCACCGGGCCTCTAGTCATATATATTTACAGAACTTTTTTTCTTGTGATAAGATATTTTAATATTTAATCTCATAGCAATTTTTAAATAAGCAATATAGTATTGTTAATGATAGTTGCCATCCTGTACCTTACATCACCTACATGCATTTATTTTATAACTAGACATTTCTAACATCTGACTTTCTTTACTCATTTTTCCCATCTTGGACCCTGACTCTGGCAACCATCAATCTGTCCTCTGTATCTATGAGCTTCCTTTTGTTTTGTTTTGTTTAGATTGCACACATAAGTGAGGTCACACAGTGTTTGTCTTTCTAAGTCTGACTTACTCCACGTAGCATAATGTCCTTAAGATCCATTAATGTTGTTGTAAATAGCAAGGTTTCATTCTTTTTTATGGCTGACTAATATTCCAGTGTGTGTGTGGTGTGTGTACGTGTTGCAGTTTTTAAATAATTCATCCATCATTGGACACTGAGGTTGCTTCTGTATCTTCATTATTGTAAGTATTGCTGCAATGAGCATAGCGTTCATTTATCTTTTCAAGTTAGTGATTTTGTTTTCTTCGATAAATACTTAGGTTTGTTTTTTAATTTTTTTTCAGATATTTTTTGTGTGTATAGACACACAACTGATTTCTTTTTTAAATTATTATTATTATTTTTTTATATCCTGTAACTTTACTGAATTTGTTTATTCTAACAATTTTTGGTGAAATATGTAGGATTTTTTTTCTAACTAGGATCATATAATTTTCAAACAAAAACAATTTTATTCCTTTTTTGAATTGGATGCTTTTAATTTATATTATCTTGTCTGACTGCTCTATCTAGGACTTCCAGTAATATGTTGAATAGGAATGGGCATCCTTGTCTTGTTCCTGATCTTAGAGGAAATTCTTTCAACTTTTTACCATTCAGTATAATGTTAGCTGTGACCTTGTCAGATATGGCCTTTACTATATTCCTTCAATATCCAGTCCATTAAGTATTTTTATCTGATAAGATGTTAAGTTTTGCCAAGTGCTTTTTCTGCATCCATTGAGATAATTGTTTTAAAATTTTTTTTATTTTGTTAATCCTCATCCAAGGATATTTTTCCATTGATCTTTTAGACAGTGAAAGAGAGAGTGAAGGACAGAGAGAAACACTGATGTGAGATGAACACATCGATTGGTTGCCTCCTGAATGCGTCTTGACTAGGGCCAGGGCCGGGAGGAGCCTACAACCAAGGTATGTGCCCTTGACTGGAATCGAACCTGGGACTCTTTGGTCCCAAAGCTGATGCTCTATCCATTGAGCCAAACTGGCTAGGGCAGTGATGGCGAACCTATGACATGCGTGTCAGAGGTGACATGCGAACTCATTTTTTTGGTTGATTTTTCTTTGTTAAATGGCATTTAAATATATCAAATAAATATCAAAAATATACATCTTTGTTTTACTATGGTTGCAAATATCAAAAAATTTCTATATGTGACACAGCACCAGAGTTAAGTTAGGGTTTTTCAAAATGCTGACACGCCAAGCTCAAAGGTTCGCCATCACTGGGCTAGGGTGAGATGATCATATTTTTAATATGTTATTTTTTTAACGTGGTATGTCAAATTTATTAATTTGCATATGCTGAACCATCCTTGCATCCCAAGGATAAATCTCACTTGATCATGCTGTATGCTCCTTTTAATGTGCTGTTGAATTCTGTTTTCTTATAACTTTTGCATCTATATCTATCAGAGATATTGGCCTATAGATTTTTTTCTTAGAATGTCCTTATATGTTTTTGGTATCAGGGTAATGCTGGTCTTGTTGTGATTTGACATTTGTATATCTTACTCAGTGATGACCATGACAAGTCTAGTAACCTTCCATCACTGTACAAAATTATTACCATTTCATTGACTGTATTCCCTATGCTGTACATCAAGCACATCAAACTCGCGGCCTGCGGGCCGCATGCCTCATTTATTTGGCCTGTGTTAGCCTTTGAGTTTGACATGCTTGCTGTACACTATGTTCCCATGACATTTGTACTAATAATTTTTCAATTACCAGGTGACTAGAGCAGGTTTTTTTGTGTGGTTATTATATGCTTTGACTTAGAACATTAATAACAATGGGAACATTTAGTTTGAACATACGTTTTATCTAAGAGTTAGAAAATAATTGTTGAATTTCTCTTTTTAACTGAGGTTCCTTTGATCTTTCTAATTTTATGTAGTTCCTCCATGCAATTTCTCCACCATGGCTGATTCAGGGCAGCTAAAATTCTGATGTGTTGTCTGTCAGGGCTCAAATATGGGGAGAAAGAAAGAGAGAGGGAGAGAGGGAGGGGGGAGAGAGAGAAAAATTGCAGGGAGAAGCTGTCTCCTTTTAAGACAAAATCTTGGAAGGGAGTACAGCATCACTTCCACCACACACTATTAACTGAGGCAATTCACAAAGGGCTACCCAGGTCCAAGAGGAGGGGGCACAAACTCCATTTCTTTCCTTTTTAAAAAAATATATTTTTATTGATTTCAGGGAGAAACGGGAAGGGGGGTGGGGGAGAGAGACAGAGAGACAGAGAGACATCAATGATGAGAGAAAATCATTGATTGGCTGCCTCCTGCATGCCCTCTATTGGAGATCAAGCCTGCAACCTGGGCTTGTGCCCTTGATCAGAATCAAACCCAGGATCCTTGAGTCCACAGGCCAACGCTCTATCCACTGAGCCAAACTGGCTAGGGCGAGACTCCATTTCTTAATAGGGGATGGCAAAGTTCTACAAGAGCAGGTGGAACAAAAAATATTCCTAGTATTTTTGGAAAATATAATCTTCCATAAGAATATCTCTGAAGGCAGGTAAAGACAAAAATTTTCCACATGAAAGAGGGAAGATGCTTAATATTTAAAAAATATCTTTTATGTACTTGGCACTTTATGTGAATGACCTTATTTATAGCTTACAACTGCTCTCACTTTACAAATGATAAATCAGGCTAAGGGGTGATGAAGTTTGTCTAAGGCCATCTACCTTCTAAATGGCAGAGCCAGAATTATTAAATCCATGTTTTTTTTTTACTCCAAAACCCATTATTATTATTTTTTATTTGCTTACTTTAGCAAGCAAGAGTTATGAGAGTAAAGTCCTTATTTAATCTTTTATAAACTTAAATTCTCTATTAACTACAACAATTTTTTCTGTAGTACTTCAGTATTTTATATCCATAATGGTGTATCTGTTTAATCAGCAAATGAATATTTCACTATTTTTATTACTGCTTTATGGTAAGTATAATTAATTGCTTAGTATAATAACTAGATTTATAATTATAATACCAATGGCATTGCATTATAATGTCCTGTTTACATATTAGGCTCTTTGATCAGGCTGTGGTTTCCTAGAAATCAGAGAAAGTATCTAATTCATATAAATGTCCCTACAATCTGAAATAGTAGAGAATACTATTAGAATACTAATTGTAGCAAATGTTTGATGAAAGAATAAATTGAACTATTGGGACTACATGACATGTTGTCCTTTATTTGCCAGGTTATTTGATTAACCAGAAAACTCTACTCCCTGTTTGTTATAGAAAAATGTGTATAAATGTTAAGGATATGGGATTTTCTTACCTATCTTTGAATAGTATAAAATAGACTTGAACTATAATTAATGAAATCTGTTTATTTGAAAACTATAAAGGCAAGCATTTCTTATAGAGGACAAGCCTTTAAGAATAATAAAACTCAAACATGTCATTATACATATGAGGAAACTGAGGCCTGGAGAGTTTATGTAAGTAGTGTAATTTCAGAAAAAGGACTCTCACCTACTTTTACCTGCTCTTGCACTCTTTCCCTGAATGTTAAATAGAGTGCTAGGAGAAGTCACATGTTTTTATCAGCTTTGAAAGATTTTGTTTATTGGAGTTTTATCTCTGTGTAGAGTCAAAGTCTTAGACACAGGGCAGGGCAAAAGTAGGTATAGTTGTGAGTACGTGAAATACAGAGTTTATTCTTGTATTAATTATTTATTAGGATTGTATTATTTTTCATATAAATCTGCTCCCACCCCATCCCTACGTTACATTATGTTATCATTCAACTCTATATATTTATTTTATGAAATAGCTCTCCATGGAGAAATATAAAAAGAGCATTA
This sequence comes from Myotis lucifugus, assembly GCF_000147115.1. Classification (NCBI taxonomy): domain Eukaryota; kingdom Metazoa; phylum Chordata; class Mammalia; order Chiroptera; family Vespertilionidae; genus Myotis; species Myotis lucifugus. The sequence goes on from NW_005871154.1 coordinate 4,053,177, forward strand.
AGTGGACAGACACAATTTTCACACTTACTAGCTCTGTATCATTTAGCAAAGCTTTAAATTTTTCTGAATCTCTAATTCTTTATTACAGAACTAGGTAGTTGCAGTAATTCTCAACCTGGGTCATTACAACCCTATGTAATTGTTTGGTAATGTGCACATTGAGGTAGGGTTTTTTTTCACCATAACTGGGATACTCTTGGTAATGGATAAAGCCCAGGAAGACAAATATTCTTCAAATGTGTGGGAACAAGTCACACAATGAAATATTTTCTTTACTAAAATACCAATTGTGCCTATGTTGAGAATCAGTGGGATCTTGTTCTAATTCTAAATTTTCTAATTCTAAACACTTATTCATAAGGCAAATTGCTTGTGAAAACCTGTCTTAGTCTCAATAAACCATTAAAAGGTAAATAGAATATTATTCTTCTGCCTTGAAGATAAAAAAGCAATTAACATTTTTCCTTTTTGTTTTGTTTTCTTTCAATGCGACTTTAAATTATCTTGCAAGAGTTTAAACTCTAAAGAAGACCATAAGTGAATTGCTTTGCAGAATAGATCTCTGAATCAGGTTCTAGGATGATTTTTGGAGCAATCCTTTTGAGTCAGTGTTAGATCTTCTGATAGCTCAATGTACATATAACTGAAATTACTTTCCCTTTAGACAATGCAGATGGGAGAGAGAGAGATAATGATAGAAGATAAGGTTTAAAAAGATGCCATGTGGAGCTACTTTACTAGCTATTAGGATGTTTTGCAAAGAGGGCAATCCAAGGACATGTGTTTCCTAATCATATATAAATCGGGTTGGAACTTGTGCTTAATGGAATTGGGTTTGAACTATGAGCACATCTTTCAGGAGACTGAGCAAGCCATGCTATTTATGGTCTTTAGGAGGTAAGGATGCTGACACATCCTTTTATTACTAGAACTTAAAATAAATATATCATCAGGGTGCCTTTATCCTATTGGGTGCCAGTTGTAAAGAGTGTTTTTACTGTATTTTTGTAAGAGACAAATGCATTATACTCTAATATTATGCAAAGGCATATAATAATCTTATCATTTGCTATTACAGCATAGAAAGTGGAGTCTAAATCTAACTTAGACAATCACATTTCTAAGTTTTAAAATATATTTCAGATTGTACTGACTTTTGTTTGATGTGTTTTAGCCCTGTTGCTCAAAGGTAAAATATTTTTGACTTTAGGTACTCTAGTTTGTACTTATTGTTTACATTGCTGAGAACAATCCTAGGTTTATGGTCAAAATCATTATGTATAATTCATTCAAGAAATCACAGGGATTCTTGGGAAATCTGCCTTTCTGTAGGAGATCCCTTCTGGAACTATGGTTGAGCAGAGATGGACTTGAATTTTCTGGTTTAGTTACTTGCTAGCTATGTGACCCTAGAGAAGATATGATCTTGTAAGCAACAGGTTCTGATATGTCAGTGTTTTTTTTGTTTTGTTTTGTTTTTGCTAAACTGTATGAACTCTAATTACTGTATTTAAAGAATTTAGTAGTGGTAGCCACCATCCTTGAGTTCTGTGTTTTACTTTTAAAATTAGTTTTTAAGGTTCTATTCCAGTTAAGGGCATGTACCTTGGTTGTGGGCACATCCCCAGTAGGGGGTGTGCAGGAGGCTGCTGATTGATGTTTCTGTCTCATCGCTGTTAAATTAAAGAATTTAGTAGTGGTAGCCACCATCCTTGAGTTCTGTGTTTTACTTTTAAAATTAGTTTTTAAGTATTTGTGTGAGTGAAATTGATGTGTATCAAATAAGTACTGGTAATAGACAGTAAAATTTTTAAAAAGAAATTAATGTGTTGCCTAAAGCAGAAGAAAAATTGTCTTCTGATGTTTCAAATCCAAATCTTTTCAATTTATATGTCTTCTCACTTTTCCTCTTGCTTATCTGAATCCTGCACTTAACCTATAATACATGAAGATGTACTGCCAGAGAGTTATGCTAATATTCTTGCTGATAAAAATGTTTATGGCTTATTTCTGTATAAAAGTCCTAGAGACCATTGAAAGCAATTTGCTTTACACCCCAAATCAATAAATGATTCATTGCATTTATTTTATTTCTTATGGCTCTTGATTTGATTTTTCACTGGAGTCTTATTGGTATCATTGCATTCTATTCTCATTTTAACATTTTCTTGAGACAGACTAGAGGTTTTTCTCCTTCAAGCTATCTATAATAGGTCTCTAGAAACCAATAGGTCTTATATGAGTATTCTTAAAGCCAAAGGCTGGTTTCATTCATCCTTCTTACTGTGATCTACAAAACCCAACATAATCTTATCCTTGTCCTTCCCTCTAGCTTCATCTTCTGCCACTCTTCCCTGTGTTTTAGTTCCAGAGGCCTATTTCCTGCATCTGGGCTTTAGTATTTGCCATCTCTTGTTTCTGGGGAGCTCTGCCTGTAGACTTCCACAGGACTGACTCCTTATCCTTCAGATCCCAGTTCAAATGTCACCTCCATAGAGTAGTTTTTCCTAACACTGAATTAGGAGAAAATGTCCCATCAATCACTCTTATAATGCCACCCTCTTTTATCTCATTATAGCATTAGTTAGTATTAGAAGTGTTTTTGTTCACTTGTTTGTCTGTTTTTATTATTAGTCTTCATTCCATCCAAATGATAAATGAAATGAGAACAGAGTTATACACCACAGAATCTATAAAACATAGAAAAGTGCTGCCATATGGTAAGTCTCAATAAATATATATATTCATTGAATGAATGAGTTAGGTTATATTGTGGTAAAAACCAATAGTGTCTATAGCTTATTTCATTTAAAATAAATAAACTGTTACTCTTAGAAGGAACCCTAGAAGACATCTTATCCAAAATTTTATTTTGCAAATATAGAAACTGAGGTCCAGAAGGTAGAATTATTTGACTTCACAAAGCTAGACAGTGAGAGTCAAGGTTGGAATTAGAGGTCCACAAATATGTTACCTGTAACTCTAAAATCTAAAACCTCCAAAACTTCAAAATTTTTGTATAATCTTGGCATCAAAACTTATTTTTTTTGTGTGTGTGTGGCAAAAACCCAACCTATGAGTGAATGTGAGGCTATTTATAGTTCTTTTATGTATCCTGCTTAGTGTGACTATTCACACATTTCATTGCAGCAAAACCAATACGTTTGATTACAGGCTTCTGTCCCAGATCCTGCTGGGGACTATTATGTAATTCCTGGCATTTATACTGTTAACTGTCTAAAATTCAAACATTTCTGAATTCCAAAACACAACAGACCCTAAGGATTTCAATAAGGTTTGTAGACATATTTTAATCAGGAGACTAAGATCAATTTAGTGACATGACAGGGTAAAGACATTATTTGGTCCAACAACCTTATATTGCAGATAACAAAACTGGGAAAATAAGTGGTTATGCAAAACTACATAGAGACACAGAGCAGCAAACCCCTTACTCCCAGTCTAGAAAACTTTCTATCAAATCATGAACAGGAAAGAACACCATACCTAACTCTCTTCCCTGGTTCATTTCACATAGATCATCCTGGTAATCATTGGAACAACTGCCTGAAGTAGGTACTAATATTATCTTCATATTTGGGTGAAGTTCTTTGAGAAGTTACATAAGCTGTCCAAGGTCACATAGGTATAAATAGCACATTAGAAATTTGGACTCAGGGCAGTCTGTCTCTAAAAACTGTAGTTGCAACCATGGCTTCAAATAGAGGAAACTTTCATAAGAATAAGATCATCATATGATCCTTTTTAAATTGGTGAAAATAAATCAAGTTAAGGTCTCAAAAATAGAAAGGGATTTAAAATTTTATAGTGGGAGACCACTTTTTTTGCTATTGGAATGCTAGGGTTTTCAGATTATTTGCTCAGTTCCCAGACATAGGTGATAGTAAATTAAAAATATTTAGATGTTCCCAATATACTGATTTTTCCAGGTACTCTATAAAATATGAGTTTGCCAATGGCAAAAGTCAATTGCTAAACAAAGGAAGATAGTTCTTATTTCTCAAACTGGAGTAACAAAGAAAAAAATAATTCTCCCAAATTTGAACTAAATTATTTTTATATTACTTAAATATGCCTAAAATTAAAATATTTAAGATCCATGTGTTAATAGCTCCTATATAACCATTAAGCCAAAATCAATTTACTACTTCAATGCAATCAAAACTACAAATGTCATAATTTAGTATGACAAATGATGTTTGTTGAAATTAAGTCACCGCCTTGCAGTATCCATATGGTAATAACTGCTGCTGCCTGGCTCATTTTAATTCGTCATGGCATATTACTGTGTGTTATGTAAGGCCTCAATTTCCCTGGAACTTTTCTGTTGTTTGTATTATATTTCAACAATTGTGAAATGTTAGTCCACATAGTGGTCCTTGAGGTCATTTGGACTTCATCTGGCTTGAATGCATCATTACATATTAAGTTCTCCTCTGTTCATTTTATATTATCTCAGGTTAATTGAAGTAGTACCATTTGAATCTGCATGGTTATAAATGCAGACACCAATGTGGACACTAAAATCTCTATACCACACTCAGGTAAAAGGGGGGTCATTCAGGTGAACCAGCCCATAATTCTATCGTCACTTTTAGATTGTTATCAAAAAGGAAGACCCCAAATGAAAAAGAAGTTATTATGGAGATATTGTGGATCTTTTCAGACTCCCAAAAGGCCAAGGACAATTAATTTGAGAAACACTAGACGAGCATATATAATTTTACAGATTTATCTTCACCACATTAATTATTTTCACTTTCTCTTTCAACAATCAAAGCTTGGTTTATTATTTCTTCTGAGTAGGGTACTCTGTTCTGGGCTTTGCTATTTTTGCAGTATTTTTTTAAAAGTCAGTCTCAAAGTTCTTCACCAAAGATTAGCAAAATTACTTTAGATGACAAAGCCAAACCAGAGCATCCTTGTCATGATTAATTTATTAGGGGTAGAAAGTTCCAACGTCTCAAACCCCTCATCTGAGGGGGTCAGGGTAAAAAAGCATTGTTGTCTGTGCTATGCTCAGAGCTTATGATTTAATTGGTCTCAGGTGAGATATAAGTGTTTTTAAAAGCCCTCCAGGTAATTCTGATGTGTCAATGAGGGTTGAAAATCACTGATAGTTGAAGGAAAACTATCCATATAACTCCATATAATTCTCTAATAGCATCCAACACCTAAAAGTTAAATCTGAGCTCCCTAGCATGAACTATAACAGCTTCTTAAAACCCTAACCACTGCCTTCTTCATGATCATTACATCTTAATATTCTTTGGTGAGTTGCCTCTCTCTGATTTGGATGTATATGATAATAGGGTTTATTTAAGCTCTCAAGAGTTCTTTGTATAGCTAACAGTTTATTATGGCTGGGGCAAAAGTTGCTTGCTCCTCCTCCAGTACCCATGGTAATTATTGCTAAAGATACATGGGATTTTTTTCTATTAAACCAGATTGGTTTTAGAATTACTCTCTATGCAGTGTTTCTGACAGCTAACAGTAACTGAGAAAAGTTAGTTTATGAAAGGTATCTATTTGCATTTAATGGTTTTAATATTCTTTGTAATATGATGAAGCTGTATTTTCAAATGAAATGAGTTTAGAATCGGCATGTTTAATTCCTCCATATTTTTGCCCCTTCTCAGGGCCATATTGATGAAGCCAAGTCCTTGCCTGCTAGGAAGGAAAACAGGGCTAGGATATTCATATTGTGAATTAACAAATTAATAAAAGAAAGTATAAAATCTTCTAACCAAGTTGAGTCTAAATCTGAAATAGTTACATCACTCAGGTGCCACTTAAATGGAAATTCAGGTATCTTAAGCAAATTTCATATGTCAGATCTTATAAAGAGGAATTCATATACTTTAGTTCATTAAAGTTGTACAAGAAACATGTGAATCAAGTATCATTATTTTCTTTGTATAGGTGAGGAGACTAAAATTTTGAAATATTAACAAACTTGTCCAATATAACCAAATTATTCAGTTGAGGGGTCGGGGGTGGGCAGGACACAAATAAGTCTCTAAAACTCCAAGGCAACATTTCTGATACTTCATTTATCTAACAAATATTTGTTGGGAGATTACACAATTGGATTAAATACCAACAAGATTTCTAAGCTCTGGACTTGAAAAAACGTAGCCTTCAGAGTGTAGCCATGAGGACCACATGAGGAAAGCAGCAAATATGTTTTGAAAAAAAGAAAAACATGCTGTAAGTATGAGTTATTGTTAGGAACATAATGAGCATGCATTTCTTGCCTGATGTGTATTGCTGAATAGTGTAACTCTCTAGCAGCACATTTCCCCAAGCACACTAGAAAGGAAGGTGAGCAGACAGCTCCCGCAGGGTGATGTTAAAGGAAGGCCCAGGCTGTGTTAGAAATGGAGGACATCATGCTCAGTTCTCAGGACTCAGACCTCATGAGGAAGATCTGAAATTTGTTTAAATGACAGATGCTTTACAAAAAGCCTGCCGATGTGCACAGATTCAGGAGTCCCCTTAGGAATAGGATGTAGATCGGCCCTCCCATGCTTCCCAAGGCATCTCGTTATCTCTGGATGTGTACAGGTTTATTGCTTTGTTGCCTAAGTGCTTGGGCTGACGTTCAATTTTCAGTTCCAGACATGAGTTTCCTTTGTATCAATATGAGAATATCCAGTCATGTGAGCTCTGGAATGTTACATTGAAATCATGCCTCTGCCAATAACCACATTTATGGTGAGAACCTTTCATAATATGAAGACTCCAGCTCTTCCAGTCACTCAAGTGTTTTGAAACTTTTAGTAATAACTGAAACAAACAAAAAAATTCACAGTGAACCTTATTATAGAAAATATATTCTATTTGGTTATATTAATATTTTTGTTAATTATCTGGTAGAAATAGGAGTCGATTGCTCATTTATTTCATGGATGTCCAAAGTCTATCAGAAAATTCAAGTCTTGTGTCAAGGGATGGTTATTTCCCTCATTTTGCAAAGGATATTTAAAGTTTCTGTAAGATTAGATATATGTCTCTTGGATGCAGGTCAGATTTAAGACATGTAATAAGTAGAGTATATCACATCTTGATGTATTTAGATAAAAAAATGTTAGAAGAGAATAAAAATTAATAAGAAATTCCCTTAATAAATCTATGATAAATGGTACAGGGATATCTGCCATGCAACCTTATCATAAGGGCTGCCCTCTGACCCACAGAATTGGCAGATGTGTTTTTACTACTTGTTTCTGTAGTTGGCTGGCACCAATGATTGATTTGTCCAAATGTAACCAGTTAGAATATGAGCTAATTCCTCTCCCCTTCCTGATATTTGGAATTGGGACCAAGGGATAGTCAATCCAAGCTCTGGGGCTAGACAGGAAAATGATCTGCTATAAGAACTCTGCACTCTTATTCCCAACACATAAAAATTCTAAAAAAAATAATGTAATAAGTTCAAAGTCATAAATGAAAATCCTCAAATAGGAAAAACAGGGAGAACCCAACTGTGAATAAAAAGTGAAATTGGACCCTAGCCAGTTTTGCTCAGTGGATAGAGCATCTGCCCTCGAACTGAAGGGTCACGGGTTTGATTTAGGTCAAGGGCACATACCTTGGTTGCAGGCTCAGTCCCTGGCCAATCAATGTGTCTCTCTCACACCAATGTTTCTCTCTCTGTGTCTCTCCCCCTCTCTTCTTCTATCTCTAAAAATCAATGGAAAAATATCCTTGGATAAGGATTAACAAACAAACAAACAAAAAAAGTAAAATTGGATAACACACTTGATGTATACCTCACAAACTGAGGCTCAGTGCTTCATAGCAATGATACTTGAGGCCAGAATTCCATACATAGTGGGCAGCTAGGGCAGCTATGTGTAAAGCATAGAAAATTCCACTTATGACCCAGCAGGCACTTGAAAATGACTGGGAATTCCAGTCTTGGAATCTGTAAAGCAACATACCTGATATGCCTTCTCAGATTCTCTTGGTATCATTTTTTTTTTGATCCTCAACAGCCATGATGCCACCATCTAGAAATGTAGAACTCTAGAATATTTCTTTAGAAGAACAAATTTAGAGATAAAATTATAACATACACATCAATTTAATATGATAGGAGGTAATCAGAATAAGCAGCAAATATAATAAATCATATGAGAGGAAATATAAATAATAGAATAATCTGAAAGCAACTTCAAAATAAATGCCTTTAAATTGTTTAAAGCTTGCTTGTGCTTCTCACCCACTAAGCCACAGATGCCCCTAAGTTCATGAGTGACAGAGCAATATCTGGACTCAGAAGGTGCTCTTTAGTGCCTGTCACCTGAGAAACCTAATGTACTTTGTAGCACCTCTCTGCCACACAGGCCCTGTCTCAGAGCACTCTGTGAACCTTGGATGATAGTTGCTGAAAGATGCTGGTGATTATCATGATGGAGCCTAGGGTAAGACCAGCTGGCCCATCATCTTGCCAGGGACAAGCAGCTGGAAAATCACATGGTTGATGTTGAAATGAATGAAAAGCAGGCAAGGTTAGATTTATGGTGCAGCAAGGTCATGACCAGCTGAGGCCCCTTTTCCTACACAAACACTGATGTTATTATATTGTAAACAAACAAACAAACAAAAACTACTGTAGGTGAAATTGGGCCCTAGTTAGTTTAACTCAGTAGATTCAGTGGAGAGAGCATTGGCCCTTAGACTGGAGGGTTACGGGTTCCATTCTGGTCAAGGGCATGTGCCTCTGTTGCAGGCTTGGTCCTTGGCCAATCAATGTGCCTCTCTCTCTCTCTCTCTCTCTCTCTCTCTCTCTCTCCTTCTCCCTTCCTTCCACTCTCTCTAAAAATCAATGGAAAAATATTCTTGGGTGAGGATATGAATTCTTCATTCATAACCTTGGTAGGATAGAAAACCTCCCAGAAAGAAAGGAACCTAGAGGTCAAGCATTTCGGTCCTATTGTGTACATCATCCTGGTTGGGAACAAGAATCTTCTTCTGAAGGGTGTGTGTATGAGGCAGGAGCTAGCCAAGGTACAGCAAGAGCCAAGACAACCTGATAAGTGCCTAGGCATATGACTAACTTTTGAGTGCATGGAGTGTTCAGCAAAACCCAAGACAGAATAAGGGAATTATTTTAAATGGCCAAAAGAGTGATTGTGCAGGCTAGTTAAGGAAAGAAAAATGCTGGATGCATTCTTTTGCGAAACTTCACTACAAACAGAGCCCTCATGTAGTTGGTTTTCGATGTGCTATTTATCAGTCCTACTGGATGATAACTGCCTTTTTCATTTATCTGTAATGTACCTAAGATTACAGATCAGAAGTCAGCTAGCCACTCTTTAGAAGCAAAGCATAATTACTGATGACTTCTATAACCAATATGTCTGCCCCACCAGGGTCCCTATTCTGCCACTCTAACATTGCCTAGCACTGCCACTTGGCCAGGTAGCATCAATTCAAAGAATCTCTTAATTTCTTGCTCCTTTTCAGAAAAATGGAATGCAGGTGACTTTGGTGATTCAGTTTGTAACTACTTTATATATAAACATGTCTTGCCTACCTTTTAATCAGCTACAAGGCACTCTGGAGAATGATTACTGCAGAACTTTTCTTCTAACCAGATTTTATTGGTCATGTAAATTTCAGAAATGTGCATGGCCTGAAAGGCTCAACCAAGTTCATGTTACTGGACCAAAGGTAGAGGTGTGGTTTATTACATTTACTGAGTAATTAGTGCCCCTTCATGTATATTACTAACAACTAATAGATCTATTCCAGACTTGATGTAGTAGTTTTATAAAAATGGATTTAATACTGATACTTGTTATCTTTGTTGGAAGAGTAGGGCAACTTGGTCTAGCAATAAAAGGCATTCAGCCATGGAAAACAAAGAAATAAACACAGCCTTTATAGGTTAGTTAAATAGTAGACAAATCTTAATCCTAGCAATTGAAAGATAGATGATAATTTCTCAAATATAGTATAAGAGAATAATAGGAAATGTAAGGAGAACTTAAAAGACATGAATAATAGAAGGAGAAATAGTGCCATGGCTAAAAATAGGGTAGAGAGGAGAGAATAGAGAGGAAAAGGGGAAAAAAGCGATAACTTTGGAGGAGATAGTGTCTGAGAATTTCCAGAAGAAAGACATGATGTAATCTTTAGATTAAAAATATACAAACTTCCAACCAAGGAATAAATAAAAACGAAGCCATACCCAAGCACAAACTACAGATCATAAAGAATAAAGAAAATCTTTGTGGATAGAAAAAAAATTATCTACAAAGAAACAGCAAGTGGGCTTCCTGACACAAACTCCAAGAGAAATCAGTCAGGCTGAGCTGGTCAATAGAGAGGAGATGAAACCTCAGAGTAAAACAAATGTATCTTCTTCTTGTCATGTGCATGGAGAAAAAGAGCAAGCCAGTCAGCAGAGAGAAAGAACGAAGCAGACACCTCTGGGGAAAACAGAGGGGACAGGTCAGGAGAGAGAACAGTTTGTATTCTTAATGATTTCTCAGGACCTGCCCCATCCCTGGGAAGACCTACCTGTCCTTGGCTTCCATAAATAGGACATAAACTTCCAATAAAATCCATCACTAAAATCTTTTTTTTTCTTAAATTACTTTAATTTGGGCGCTGTTATTTCTAACCAGAATGTTAGTAAGACACTCTGTCAAAGGGTCTGAAGATTAAAACAAAAATTCAAATTCATTCAGTATTTATTGAATATTTATATTAAGTGGGTGTGTTTCCAGGTGGTGATGGTGGTGGTGATGGAGTTGAGGTGGCAACAAGAAGATGTGAGGCCATGCACATGTATTTAAGTACTTAAGTAGCTTACACCCAGTAAATAGAGGGGAATATGTACGCCTGACTTTAATCTGTGACAAGATTAATATTGGTGAGGACTATGCTGATCTCTGTTAATTGATTTTACCAATACTCATAGCAACAGCTGAGGGTTAGAGAGCTAAAGTGACTTCTCCAAGATCATACAAGTTAGTAAATTGTGGAGCTGGGATTTTACCAAAAATTTGCCTAACTCTAAAATACAGACTTATCCAACCTGAGACCAATGATTATATCTATCAATCATGTGCCAAAGGCTCAGTACTTTTACAAACATTCTCTCATTTTATTTTTACTCTATGTATGAGACTGCCATGAAAACTCTATTTATAGAAGAAAAAAGCAAAGCAAAGGTTAGCATTTAAAGTAAATTGCCCAGGGTTATCCACTTAGCAAATGGTGAAACCACAATTCAAATTGGGGTAAAGTGAGGGTTGCACTCATTCTCTTCTCACACACAACTCACCACTGGTCTTTCAAAGCTCACTGGTATGGGATTCCAGGGAAGAAGAATCTGTCTCTATGTTTGCATGAACCCTAAGAATACAGGGGACATGTATTAATCTCCTTAAGAATTTTTTTCACCAATGTTATCTCCACTGCTATTAGGAGCGGCCTTAGGTTCTGCAGCTCAGCAATCTCATAGCCAGGGAGCACAAGGCCAGTTTTCTTCAGGAGCCCCCACTCTCTAGGAGTGATTCTATGGTAGCCTTTGGGGAGTTGAAGAGTGGAAGTTGGTAATAGCTTCTCACTGCAAACATTACACTCCCTGATGATTTCCCCCATGGCTCCCCTGTTCTTATTTTACTGACACTGAGGGTGGTTGGTGGTGTGTGGCCAGAACTAAGGAAATAGCATCTTTATGTCATCCCAGGAGAGATGTTTCTGTCTTAACTGTAGGTAGCTAGCTGATTACTCAATTTCAGATGTGGTATATTTAGCACCATTTTTTCTTGCCTTTAATATTGAGCCATAGGAAAGGTCCCTCTCAATGTACCATTTCAATCATGATGCAATGACTTATTAGTTGTGTTCCATAAACTTTGAGATGGAGGCTATATGAAGAAATAGTGGAGATGAGTAGGGCTGGAGACAGGGAGACTAGGGCTCACGTTTGTAGCAAGGGTAAGAGAAGCTAAGCCTGGACCACATATTTTGCAGTTCTAAACCTATCTCAAATTTGGACCGAAAGAGCCAAAATTTTCAGCATTCGATTTTGTCACGCTAGTCCCATTATGGGACTTTGAAATGTCAGTTTTCAAACAAACTTTTTTCCATAGACCCCTACATTTTAAATAAGGTGCCTCAGGAGATGGAACTACAGAAAGAGATGGAAGGAACGCCAATATGTACTTTAATCACTCTTTGTTCTTATTTTAACAACTACTTATTAAACAGTTACTGCATGCCAGGCTAGAATCTGGAAACATATTTGTGAACAAGAGTTAGCTAATGGAGTTTATGTTCTAAGGGAGGAAACAATTACTAATCAAATAATCACACTAGTTAATGCATATAACACACCTAGTTAAGCCCCTTGAAGGAAAGCATACAATTCTTTTAAAGACTTTTGAAATAATTTAACTAGACCTATAGATCAGAGAAGCCTTCCCAAGAAAGGGACACATGAGTAAGTTCAGAAAAGATGAGTGGTTAGCTACATGAGGTGATGATTGAGAGGGAGAATGAAGCAAGGAAGGGGACATTTCAGATAGAACAGCAAGTGCAAAGGCCCAATCATAGAAAGGAGAATACGTTTAAAATTTAGATGTTTGTATGGCTCAAATAAGGAAAGAAAACTATGAGATGAGGTTGGAGAGATGACTCTATATGAATAATGGCCTGCATACCAAGTTATTTAATTTTGTCTTTATTATAATAATAAGTTATAGCTATTGAATTATATTGAACATAGGAAGAGACACTATAGATTGACACTTTAAAATTAAACATTATTTTGAGACCTAGCTTCATATGCAATTGTAAGTAATAATATAGCAAGATCGTATATACACTTTTCTCAGTTTTTCCTAATGGTATCATGTTGTAAATCTATAGCACAGTATTACAACCAGTATATTGACATTGGTACAGTCAAAATATCGAACAGTTCCATCAACAACAGGATCTCTCTATTTTTAAAAATATATATTTTTATTGATTTCAGAGAAGAAGGGAGAGGGAAAGAGAGATAGAAACATCAATGATGAGAAAGAACCATTGATCGGCTGCCTCCTGCACGCCCCCTATTGGGGGTCAGGCCCACAACCTGGGCATGTGCCCTTGACTGGAATTGAACCTGGGACCTTTTAGTCCACAGTCTGACACTCTATCAACTGAGCCAAGCCAGCTAGGGCTCATGTTGGCATTTTATAGTCACACCCACTTCCTTGTTGTTCCATCCTGTATTTAATCCCTGGCAACTACTAATCTGACATCGTTTTTATAATTTTGTCATTTCAAGAATGTTATATAAATGTAGTCAAACATTATAGTCTTTTGGATTAACTTTTTCCCCCCACTCAGTATAATTATCTGAGTTATCCAGCATGTATCACTAGTTTTTTTTTTTTTAAATTGATGAGTAGTGTTCCATGATATAGATGTACTGCAGTTTGTCTAACCATTCACCCAATGAAGAACATCTGGGTTGTTTCCAGTTCTGGCTATTACGAAAAGTTGCTATAAATATTCATGTACAGGTTTCTATGTGATTATGAGTTTTCTTTTTCTTTTTTTCTGAGATAAATGCCCAGGAACATAATTGCTGGGCCATATAGTAGTTACATGTTGAGGTTTTAAAGAAACTGCCTAAAAACTAAAAAATCTACTCTTTTATGAAATGTTTTAGTTTTCATTTTAGATTCTTATCAGCAGTGTTGAGTGACATTGAACTCATTTATTAGTTCTAGAAGTTAGGTTATTTTAATAGATTCCTTAAGATTTTCCATGTAGATAATCATGTCATCTACAAATAAGGAGAGTTTTATTTCTCTCTTTCTGATCTGTATTCTATTAACTTCCTCTTATTGGCTAGAACTTCTAGGATTATGTCAAATAAGAGTGATTAGAGTGGGAATCCTTGTCTTATTCCCAACTTTAGGGGGAAAGCATTTAGTCTTTTACGACTAAATAGTATGTCATCTGTAGGTTTCTTTAAATGCTCTTTATCAAGTTAAAGAAGGTGTCCTTTATACCTAGTTTTAAAAAGTTTTTATCATGAATGTGTGTGGAATTTTCTCAAATGCCTTTTCTGTATCAATTGATATGATCATGTGTTATCTTCTTTAGCTTGCTAATGTTGTGGATTACATTGATTGATTTTTTTTTAAAATATCGAATCAGCCTTGCATTCCTGGAATAAACCCCATTTGGTCATGGTGTGCAATGTATATATTGCTTACTTCTCTTTGCTAATGTTTTATTAATGACTTTTGCATCTATTTCGATTAACGTTGTAAAACGATTTTTTTCTACCTATGAATTCCAGGTTGGATGTAGGATCCAGTTAGAAGACTATTGGGATAGTTCACATGAGATATGATGGTACCTTGGACTAAATTTGGGATAAGCAAGAAGGAGACTAAGAAAAGCAGATTGATTTGAGAGATATTATAAGAGAAATTGCAAATCTGTTGATACATTGTGTATGGGGGCTGAGAGAGAAGAACATGTCAGAGATGACTCCTAGATTTTAGTTGGTACACTGAGTGGCTGGAGGTATCATTCACTGTGTTAGAGGACATTAGAGAAGTTCTGGAGGAGAGGATGGACCATGTGTTTATTATTGGATGTAATGCCCCATCAAGTATCTAAGTAAAGCTGCCACATAGGCAGCTGGGAGCTCAGAGCAGAGGCCTGTGTAGGTAGTCATTTGAGGTAGCAATTGAATCTGTAGATTTTTGAGCGCAATTACATAGTGAGAAGAGATTGGGGCCAACATCAACATCCAGACAAATAGGAATAAAACCAAGGCAGTGTGGCATTATGGAAGGTAAAGGTAGAAATATGTAAAGTATTCCCAAGAAGAAAAGGCATTTTCAACAATATAAAATAATGCTTAGAGGACAAGTAAGATTGGAACTAAACCATCCATTGGATTTTGTGACAAGGAGGCCACTAGTGAATTTAATGAAGGTTCTTTGGGTGGAGTTAGAGGGTGGAAGCCTGAATGGAGTGAAATATGAGTGGGAGGTGTGGAAGTAGAAACAGTGCATATTGAAAACCATTTCAGAATTTTGGCTGTGAGGGGGAGGAGAGAGGCAGAGCAGTAGCTGGGTGAGGATGTGGGAGTCAAGGGAACATTTTTTCATTTAAGGTGGAAATTGCTTATATATGTTTGAGTGTTGCTATATTGGGCTTCTTTGTAAGTTTTCATTTATGAAGGGTTTATAGGACTTTTAGAAAATGCCATCGACTGTTTCATAGGCAAAATAGAAAGTGTGAATCATCACATGGAACTTGGGGCTTTGGTGTCTATAAAATTCCAATCAGAGCTAAAAAAAAAATGTAAGTGTTGGCTCCTCTAAGCTGGATCTAGATGCAGTATCTGTCATACCTACCCAGTTGTAGAGCTAGACTTATTTAGGGCTACTCAGTAATGCTTCCTGGGGCCCCTGTCTTATTTGAGTTTGGCTTAGTGGCAGGACCACCTCCCTTACAACTATCATCCTCAAGGTGCTGTGTGTCTATAATCATTTACAAAATTTTTCAGTTATGCACATAAATTCTATTTTTTTCTGCACAGACAGTTAATATAATATAAAATATGATACTTTCTCAATATATTATATTGAGAAAGCTGCTACACATGGAAAATGTTTGCTTAATCCTTTTTGTTTTAAATCAATAATAGGTCTATGCTGTATTTGTTGGAGGTTAAAAACATTGCATCCTATTTTTCTTTAGGTTTAATAATTTAAAATATCTCAACTAACATTAAACATGTATTAAATGTTGCATTATTAGTGCTACAATGAAAGGATCCAGATTCACATGAATTAACAAATA
Organism: Myotis lucifugus; assembly: GCF_000147115.1. Lineage (NCBI taxonomy): Eukaryota > Metazoa > Chordata > Mammalia > Chiroptera > Vespertilionidae > Myotis > Myotis lucifugus. The sequence continues at coordinate 4,069,044 of NW_005871154.1, forward strand.
CCATGATTTCCAAGGAAATAGAGCCTAAGAGTATCCATGAGGATATTTTCTGCAATGAAAAGCTCAGCTCAAATTGACTTTAAATACAAGAAAAAATTTTATACATATAACAAGAGGTCCAAAGAGGTTGGGTCAGAAGCTCAAAGGAGTCATTAAGAATGAATTACTATTGCTTTTTTTTGTTTTGTTTTGTTTTATCTGTGCAAAATATTATGGCTTAGGTCTGGCTCCCTTCTTGGTTCCAAGATGGTTGCCTGAAGCAATTCAAGCAAAATATTGCCTTGTCCATATTCACTGAGAGTAAGAACCACACCTCCAGTATGATTGAACCACCTCAGATCACCTGGCCATCTCCAGATCAGCCACTGTTACCAGGGAAAATGTGCCAATAGGCTTAGACTAGTCAGCATACACCCCTTGGAGCTAGTAGGGTCAGCTTCTCCTTGAGTTACATCAAGGACAGGTAGATACTTGAACAAAATTACAATTCCATTTAAAAAGAAGGAGGAAGCACAGGTGATGGAAAAGCAGCCAACAGTATACTAGTATTCTATGCAGATACATTTTAACTGGGTTAGGAAGGAATGAGGAAGGTTCAAGGCTTGAAATCCATATGGACTGGATGGGAAATCCAAACAAGGGAATGAATGCAAAATGGGAGAGGGATGCTCTAAAAGCAACATTTCCTTCCCTTATCTACAGAGGGTCTGACCTAGACCTTAGCATCAATTAAAAGTAAGAAATGTCTAAGAGTATTGATATTCATGGTAAAAAATTAATAATATATTTGTTTCTTAAGTCCTGTGGGGCACATTTCTAAAAATAAATAAAATCACAATTTAAAAGGTCAAGGGTAGCTCAACAAATTTGTTACCTGGCAACATACCAGAATGTTTTCTTTACTGAATTCTTATCATAGAAAAAAATAATACATAAAACATTTTTAATAATAAGTAGAAGATAAGAAACCCTTGGACTTTGGCTGGAAGAAAGCCACTAACTTACTCTGGTGCTTGATAAAAATACGAGGTCTCTTAGAAATGACAGGAAATGTATTCCTTGCATCATATATCCTGCTTACACATGCAGATACACTGTAAAGTCTGTTGATCAAGCTACTCAAGTGATATGGTTTATTGTTACAAGTGTATGAGGTTTTGTGTTATGTGTTGCCCATTTATCTATCCAGAGCTGATATATCCAGCCTTGTAGTCACTATACGCATACCAGTAGCAACTGTTTTGGTTAATTTGATTAGTTAAATTGGTATTAAATATTTTCACTATCATCACTGCATCTACCCTTCAATTCACTCATTGGTTTTTAATCCTAATGATCTCTTATTTTATTTTTCAATTATAGTTTGCATTCAGTATTATTTTGTATTAGTTTCAGTTGAACAGCATAGTGGTTAGACAATCATATCCTATATAATAAAAGCCTAATATGCAAATTGACCAAACAGCAGAACAATTGGTCTCTATGATGTGCACTAACCACCAGGGGGCAGGCGCTCAAGGCAGGAACTGCCCCCTGGTGGTCAGTGTGCTCCCACAGTGGGAGTGCCACTCAGCCAGAAGCTGGGATCACAGCTGGCAAGCTTAGCAGAGGTGGTGGGAGCCTCTTCTGCTTTTGCTGCAGGCAGGCTATAAGGAGCCAGGGGTCTGGACTGTGAGAGCCCTGGACTGTGAGATGGATGTCTGACTGCTGACTTAGGCCCAATTCCCCCTTTGTGTAAGGGTTGATGCTCTACTACTGATCAACACTGTCCAGAGCTCCTGCTATTTTTTTCCCCAGTCATATATTATAGGGGACTTCTCTTTCCATTACTGAAACCCTGGCCTGGAGGGTCTGATGCAGGGCTAGGACCTCTGACTCCTCAGGGGGAACCTCTACAGCAGTGGTTCTCAACCTTCTGGCCCTTTAAATACAGTTCCTCATGTTGTGACCCAACCATAAAATTATTTTTGTTGCTACTTCATAACTGTAATGTTGCTACTGTTATGAATCGTAATGTAAATATCTGATATGCAGGATGGTCTTAGGTGACCCCTGTGAAAGGGTCGTTCGACCGCCAAAGGGGTCACGACTCACAGGTTGAGAACCGCTGCTCTATAGCCAAGATATTTCTCCTACTTTTTATCCTCCACACCTGGGCATGGGACTAGCCACTTCTGTGTCTCCACCCCTCCTACCAGTCTCCATGTGGCTTCTTCTTTATATCCTTAGTTCTAGACCTTCTGTTCAGCTATGTTTGAGGCAGTTCTGAATGATGGTTGTTCTGTAGTTTAGTTGTAATTTTGATGTGATTGTGGGAGGACTTGAGTACTGCATGCTGACATCTTGACTCTCAATCAATTCACTCAGTTTTTCAGAGCACACATATCAAGGTTCCACTATGTCATATATCAGGTTTTGGAGATACAGAGATGAAAACAAAATACCATCAGCCTTCAGCAACTTTATGTAGGGAGGAGGCATACATAAAAGTCAATGCCATATTATGTGACAGTTCTTATAGTTCGGCCACATTCAAGGAGTTAGGGGAGCATAGAGGAAGACATGGCTAAGTCAGCTAGGTTCAGTCAGTGAAAGTTTCGTTGAGGACAGGATATTTGAATTGCCTCTTAAAGAGTCATAAAGAGCCCTAGCTGGTTTTTCTCAGTGGATAGAGCGTTGGCCTGTGGACAGAAAGGTCCCAGGTTCGATTCCGATCAAGGGTACATGCCCAGATTGCGGGCTCAGTCCCCAGTTGGGAGCATGCAGGAGCCAGCCGATCAATGATTCTCTCTCATCATTGATGTTTCTATCTCTCCCTTCCTCTCTGAAATAAATAAAAATATTTTTTTAAAAGTGAGGAATGAAGAGATGATGGGAGTTAGAAGTAATTTGTTAGAGTTGAAGAAAAAGATGTGAGCATGGAAGCACTGGAAATGAGGATGTTAGAACATTAAGAAATCTGAAGAGGAGAGGGATCAAGAAGATGCAGATACTGTAAGACCACGAAAGGAAGACAATATGAATTTGTCGAAAATTCAGATGATTTGCATATTTTCAGAGTCAATTTCTTCTGCTGCCAAAATGTTTGGGCAGTCAGTTATTACCTCTACTTCACAAGGAATATCAGTTAATATTGTTGGTCTATGAGTGACCAAAAAATCCTGAAAATATATGGCGTAAAATGTTTGATATAGACAGTTCAGGGCAGATATAGCAACTCAAGATGCCATTCTGAGTCATTCTCCTTGAGCATTTCTACTTTGCTGAGCTCATCAGTGTTCTGTGTTCCTCATGAGCACAGATGGCTTAAAGATCTGAGCATTGCACCCAAGTTCCAGGTTAAAAAAGAGGAAAAAGCAAAAGGCACATTCCAGTTAGGTTTGCTGACTATGAAGGAGCATTCAAAGAAACTATGACTTTCATTTTCATTTTATTGCTCAGGATTGTAACATTATCATCCCCATATGCAAGTGAAGCATGGAAATTTATATCATTAGCTAAGTACTATTTGTAAAGAAAAAGCAGGATAGACAATAGATAGATAAGTATCAGTCTGCTGTATAAAGAATTGAGGTGAATTCAGGAATTGAGCAAAAAAGAAAAAAAAAAGAGGGAGAAAAATCATGGACTTGGACAACAGTGTGGTGATTGCCAGGAGAGAGAGGTGGAGGGAGGTGGAGGAGGATAAAGCAGGGATAAATGGTGATACATGGAGACTTGACTTGGGGTGGTGAACACACAATTCAGTGTACAGATGACGTGTTGTAGAATTATGCACCTGAAACCTGTATAATTTTGTTAACCAATGTCACCCCAATAAGTTCAGCAAAAAGGGAAAAAAGTGCCCAGAACTAGAATATGGGCCTTGGCTACTTTCCCTGAGTCACAGTGTTCTTCTCTAAAATCTGCGAGTCATGGTCTCTGACAAACTTCTCTTAGTTGGTTTGTTGCAAGAATTAAATTAGATCATTTTATTTATCAATAAGTCTATACCCGTGTATAACTTCACGGGTGATCTTGTTTATTTTAACCAAATCTCATCTAGTCGATTCTTAAAATCTAGTTTGCATCTTAGTTACTTGGCGGGCTTGTTAAAACACGATTTCTGGGTTGTAACTCCAGAGTATCTGATTCACTAGATCTGGGGTGAAACTTGGGAATTTATCGCTCTTATTGCTGATGCTGTTAAGTGACCAGACTTGCAAAACTAGACAAAAGGGGATGGAGATACAGTACCTTTGGATTCTTTCTAAGTGTAGTCAACTGAACATATGCCTTGCTCACAAAAGGTTTTCTCTTCTTTATTTCTTTCTTTCACAAAGTTAACATCAGGAATGCTACTCCAGGAATGGGTGTGTGCGCCACTTAAATGCCATATCTTTTAAAATCATATTGCAGTCTCACTGGTAAATTCCATTATGATGGCCATTTTATGAATGAGCACATTTAGAAAGTGAACTAAATTACCTAAGTTCACAGTACTAATGACTGCCTGAAGTGGGATTCGAAAGGCTGTAGTTTCCAGTTTCCAAGGTCTTAACTACTATATATAATACCACCACATGCCAGTAAATTGAATGACATAGAAATGTCACCTCTGGGAAGGAGCAATGCTTTCCTTAAAAACACTTATGACAAGGATAACCTCTTGCATGAGTCACATTCTATTCTCCCTTTCAAAGATATATTTTTTTTTAAATTTCTAATTGGTCAGTTTGGTGTTCTGCCTTAGTTCAGCCTGCGTTCTCAGCTTTGCCTCTTCCTTGTCCTCTGGTCTATATGGGAGAATACTATCCATGCCATTGATATTTAATGAAGATAAATGGGTTTTTCTCCTTTCAGGTTACGTTAGAGGTAGGCAAAAAAAAAAAAAAAAAAGGCCAACAGGCCAAATACAGCTTCCTATGTTTCTTACAGTTACCAGCTAAGAATGACTTTACATTTTGAAATGGTTTGGGGAAAAACAACACAAAATAGAAAATTATTTCATTACATGTAAAAATTATATAAAATTAAAATTTCCAATCCATAAATTGTTTTATTGGAACATAGCTATTCTCATTAATTTATGTACTGTCTATGACTACTTTGCACGTTAACAGCAGAGTTGAATATTTGCAATGGAGACCCTAGGGCCCCAAAGCCTAAATATTTACTATCTAGATTTTTTACAGAAAAGTTTGCTGGCCCCATTTATTGATAACTATGTTTTTCACAAGCTGTGCTAGGAATACAGAGGTGTACAACACTCTCCTCAAGAAACTTAGGTCTTTCTTATCAACATGGATCTTCATTGATTTTTAAATTAATAAAGAAACTTGATGTTAAATTGTAACTCTGCTTTTCTTTTGCTGATCCTTCTTTTCTTTAATTTTTAACCCCGTATATTAAGAGAGATTTACAGACATGAGTTAGCTAGATAAGCAAATACCTCCTATCCAGGGATCTAGAAAACTACATGTTACAAGGGGTATTTGTTGTGTTTACTGTGGTTCAGATACTTCTTGCATCTGTGATTTAATTCCCACAATAGTAATAGGATAAAGGCATTCTCATATCACACTGCAAATTAGAGAACTGAGGCTTAGATTGCCCAATATTACAGCTAGGATGAAAAAAACTGAACCCAGATGGTCTAGCTGCAAAGTCTGTTTTCTTAACCAGCTGGGAGAGGGGAAGATTTAAAAGGATCCATGTTTAGGGACATATCATGAGAAAAAGTGAGTGGGCATATTTTGAATAAATCCAAAGTTTGGAAGTTGTACAAAGGTAGCATTTAATTTAATATAGGTAAGAACACTTAATAGACCTACCCATTAAAAGCAATAGGTTATCTTCTGAAGTAGGTTAATGTAGGTGTTCAAGTTAAGAGCAGATATCAGGTATACCTACTTAGGGTTGAGAAGTTGGACAATGTAACCTTAAAAACTTACCTTTTGAGCCACTGAAGAAAGCTTTCTAGCTGTTCAGAGAATCAATGTAAATCTCCACAAAGCAAAGAAGAACTCAAGGGAAAGAACCTTAGAACAACATGTAATGGACAATAGCTCCTTTCAAAACTGAAGTTAAAATGTATTATTGTATGATGTCAATTGCTTGGAAAATGTGGAAAAGTAGATTAAAAGACCCAGATTTCTATAGGAACTATATTACTATAAAACCTAAAACAATTTATTGAGAACCTGCTATACCCACAACCCAAGTGACCACAAGGCCACAAAAATCTTGTGTCCTTCAATGAAGATCTACTAATATAGATCTTCATTTAATAATACAGTGGCTAATTTTGTAAGAAGTACAGGTAAAAAACAAAGAAGTATAGATAAAGAGGTCTTTTCTGAGATGATTGGTTAGTGGGTGGTACGGAATTAACACTTTTCTCTGTGTTATGTGTCACTTGAACTAAGTATGCTTTTCTTTACTCTGAGTCTGTGGAACCAGAATTCATCTCTTACTTATTAGTGTCAGGTAGCAAGAAATACAGTTTTCTCCCCATATATAGGTTTATTTTTAGTGTTTGTCTGAACTACTTCATACTAAGATGCTAAGTGCATTAGAAATATAAATTCTTCCTTGTTTCTTTGGGGATTTTATTTTTTCTTATCAGTAGACATTCCCTCCTACATTCTTCCTTTAGTCAGTGTCTCGCCTACATTTTCTCACAAAGCCAAAAGCTTTTTCAACTTCCTTTAATTTATTCAGTAAAACAGAAAGAAATGTAACAGTAGAAGTTATATGTAGTAGTAGGCTGATTTTGAAGTTTTTCTCTAGGTCATTTAACACAACTGCAGGGCATTCCACACCATCAAATAATTGCTGTTATAAACTAATTAATACATTGAAGGAAAGTTATTTAGGAATTATTCTAATTTTATTTCTCTCTGTCCACAAATCAATCTATTTCAACATTTGAAAATCTCAGCAGTTTGTTCTTAAATTAAAATCTCATTTGCCTGAGATAGATATTAGGAAGAAAAGGGCCATTTTCTCCTATATTCTATTAGCTTCTGGTTCTATGATTGTTATTTCTCTACAATAGTTTTATATCTTAACTTTAAGCCTAATCTCAACTTTTATTTTAATAACTCCCAATGGAATCATGAATGTTATATAAATTTTAAAGCAGATGTTTAATCCATCATCCTATTTTTATCCTTATCTCTATATTTCCTTTATGAGAAATGTGACATGTCTAACTTGATTGCTTACTGTTTGCTAAGCATACCCCAAACTTTCCTATGTGCTTTTGTTGATTTTTTTTATCCTTTTAAAATTCCTGAAGGACAGGTTTTCACTTCATGTTTTATTGTATGTAAAAAATGGCAAACATTGGGAATAAACATTAAATTTCTCAAAAAAATATGCCATCTTGCCCTGTCTGGGTGGCTCAGTTGATTGGAGCATCATCCTGAACACCAGAAGGTTGCCTGTTCAATTCACATACCTAGGTTGTGGGTTCAATCCTGGTAGGAATGTGAATGGGAGGCAATCTCTCTCTCTCTCTCTCTCTCTCTCTCTCTCTCTCTCTCTCTCTCTTTCTCATCAAAAAACATATCCTGGGGTGAGGATAAAAATAAATAAATAAATGTAATAATGCCATCTTTGTATCTATGAAGGCACAATGCCTTCAATTCAAAATTTGTTCATCCTTCAGATACTAGAGCCCTGGTAGGGTCAGATACTCTGATCGGTTAACCCAGCCGTGGGAAAACTACGGCCCGCGGGCCGGATCCGGCCCGTTTGAAATGAATAAAACTAAAAAAAAAAAGACCGTACCCTTTTATGTAATGATGTTTACTTTGAATTTATATTAGTTCACACAAACACTCCATCCATGCTTTTGTTCCGGCCCTCAGGTCCAGTTTAAGAACCCATTGTGGCCCTTGAGTCAAAAAGTTTGCCCACCCCTGGGTTAACCTGTAGAAATCAAGCTTCTTTCTATCCCAGTGTACTTACAATGTAGTGAATTGCAATCTTCATAAAACTTTGATATAATTTACTTTTTGGCAGACTTGGTATATTGCTCAACAGCCAGAAGGTCTATTCCACATTCCTAAATAAGTTTCCTTCCTATGGTTAATATACCACAATTGGTAATTATTATTTTGATAAATAGTATATTTTTCCTAAAACATTTATTTTAAAAAAATAAATGTGCAAATACAGAAAGGAATATTTGGGGGGAAGTTTGATGTTTTCCTGCCTGGTACTTAGGAGGCACTCAGTAAAAAAATATTGAATGAGTAAAAGACTGAAGGGCAGATGAAACTCTTGTACATCTGGAAAAAACTGGTCTTCAGGGTAGAAGAAAAGAGAAAATGAGTGTAGGGACTTTCCTCCAGAGAGAATGGAGAAAGCTCTGAAAGAAAAAACTAGTGAGATTTGCTTTCAACCTCTTTACAATTATGCCTCATGTTGGCCAGAGGGAAGGCAAAGAAGACATATTTCCTATTGGTATATCTGAATCTGAGTAAATATAATTTTTCAGCATGACATAAAATGTAGTCTTCTACAGACATCTGATTTCTCTAGACTCAAGAAAAAAACACTCTATTTTCTAAGTTGACAGTTTTCTCTGTGCTCCATTGAGACCAAAGAGTCTTCCCCAAATGGAGTCTCAAATTCTTGAAACTGTTGTAATTGATGGAGATTTTTAGAAAGAGGTTTTTCTCTGAATTTCCCCATAATATGTTTCTTGCAAGACACTGAAAGGTAAGAGAAGAGAATGAGGGTCTTTCAGTTTTGGGTGAGGAGATAAGCCATAATTTAGTACCAGAAAGCAGAGATTAGCAGGCTTTATAAATGTAGCAGCCCTTTACCTAGACTTCCCTGGCCCTGAGTGGAGGCTATGCCTGTGTGTTCACCTTGGATACTGGAATGGAGGATGAGGCAGCAAAGGTGACTAAATTACAATTCTTTTTAGAAAAAATATATTTTTATTGATTTCAGAGAGGAAGGGAGAGGAAGAGAGAGATAGAAACATTAATGATGAGAGAGAATCATTGATAGGCTGTCCCCTTTATGCCCCACACTGGGGATTAAGCCCACAACCTGGGCATGTGTCTTGACTGGGAATTGAACTGTGACCTCCTAGTTCATAGGTCTATGCTCAACCACTGAACCATGCTGGCTGGGCCCCAGTTCTTTTTTTGATGTTACTACCTAAGTATTGTTAAGTAATGTTCATTCATGAACCAAAATTACATCAAGGCATTATGGGTAATGTGATTTGTGCCAAATCAGAAGAAAGAAGGGAAGACCATCTGCACTTTTTCTTGCAAATGGAGAATAATGTTTAAGTTTTTTATTTCTAGGCTTTAAATAGAGAGACTTTCAACCAAAGCCATTATTGTACATGTATATACTCTCTACACATATAAAAGCCTTGCTCCAGCAGAGAACTATTTTCCCCAGAGAACTAAAGATTAAAGGCAAAAAAACTGCTTTTGGAAATGTTGAAATTACATTTAAAATTGTAACATTTATTAGTTATTGCAACTCCATAGGCTAATCAGAGCCTAGAAAACAGTGTTTTCATCTCAATGCTGCCACTAAGATGTTGGGTGGCCTTGAATAAAATCAGAAAATTGCTCTGTCTTACTTTCCCCACATAAAAATCAAGAGGTACAATAACTTGCTGGCAACACTGAGAAATTAAAGGGACAGTTATTTCCAAGCATTTTAACATTTATAAAATCATACAATAGTCTTCAAAAATATATTGGTTGATTCCTGATAAGAAAATACATTCCAATAAAATTGTTTTTTAATGTACAGAAATATAGAAACTAAAATAAAAAATCTTCATAATACTACTACCCCCAAAAGGCTCATATTGGAGGTCATGAACAGACTCCACAAGATCCATAAAGACCCCGAGGCTTTAGGCAAATTTTCAGTGTATTGGCCTTGTAAGTGTTCAAAGCTTTCATCATACTCTCAAAGGGGAACTTAACTCCCTAAAGTTAAGAACCACTTCACCATGCAGAAATAACCTCTGTTATTGTTTTGGTATATGCTCCCCCTCCATTCTTTTCAGAGCACACACAAACCATACACAAGTATGTATTATAAAATATGCATTATGTTATATATGGTATTACATACACTGCATATTGTGAATATTGTCCTATGTAATTTTATTCTAAAAACATGATTTTAACAACTGCATTATAATAACCTGCATTGATATTCCATAACAATTTTCATTTGTTCCCTTTTGTTTGGACATTTCAATCATTTACATGTTGCTACTATAAATAAATCTTTAAAGACTTCTATTCACATAAATGTTTGTGTGTGTTTTCATTCTATTGCACAATTGCCTAAAAGTTGCATCTTTGATAATTTTATAATAATTACGGTTATTTATTGACTTTTCTAGATTATTCCACTGGAGTTTTGATTGCTCATTCTGAAGATAACACCCTGTGTAAACTTGGTTTTTAGAAAATGCCAGTTAAATTTAATAAAGCTGTTCAGTTTATATGTTGTCTGCTGAAACAATGAATTTTATGATTGTAGAAGTGAACTCCTGTGATATTTTTTCCAAGTTATGCAGTTTTCACTCTGAGGGTATTGCCTTGAGAATTTTTCCAGTCAGGAAAAACTAACATTGGTAGGAAACTGAAATGATATGACTCCTTAGTTTTACGTCTTAACTATTTTCTGCTATATACATTCTTCAAGTAAGGTTTATTAAAAGAACCATTTGTCACATCTAACATTAGCAGAGAAATACTGAAATAAATATATAATTTTAGTCCATCTCTTCTATGAAATAAAATAGAATTAAACCATGGGCAGCAACATATCTCCTATCGGCGAGATTCTCTTGCTACAGAGAAATATATTTTTTTAAGAATTTATTGATTTCAGAAAGGAAGGGAGAGGGAAAGAGAGATAGAAATATCAATGATGAGAGAGAATAATTTATCAGCCACCCTACCTTCCCCCGCCCCGCACACTCCCTAATTGGGGATTGAACTTGCAACCCGGCATGTGTCCCCACCAGGAATTGAACCATGACCTCCTGCGTCATAGGTCGATGCTCAACCACCGAGCAACACTGGCCAGGTGGGAAAAGATTTATTTTGATGTGTTTCCTGCTTGAAAATATTTGTCCACACTTGCTTCAGACAGCAACCTCCATTTATTTTATATTTATTTTTAGTCTCTTCTACCAGGGCTGCCTTGGTGTTTTTGACCTTTTCAGGACTTGTGGATGGTCCATTCCTTAGTAAGTAATTTTTTACTGGCAACCAGCATATTTTATTTATGAAGTGACCTTTCCAATTCTTGTTTTTTAACATGTTCCCAATAGTTGCCTTATTCTTTACAAAGTGAGGTACAGTCCAAGATTTTGCAATTTCCATACCAAAGTAAAAAAGGATTTCTTACTTTCTTAAAAACATTGAGCAGGAATTGCAAGCATTATGTTTATAATCTGTTGAGTCCTTTGGAAGTTTTTAAAAGGATGTTTCTGTTCTGTTTTTCCATTTAATAATTATAGTTGCCTATAGGCGATTTTGCTCAGTAGGTCCTGCCATTGCCTCAAATTCATCAAATCCAAGACTGATTGAGGGAAACTCATTGCTCTCTTCTCCTCCTCTCAGTAGAACTATTGGGTTTCCAGTCTCCCAGGCTAGAAACCTCAGTTCTTCAGGAAATACAGCCTCTCTTTTATCCTCTGTCTTTATTAGTCTTCTGCCCCAGATTGTCAGAAAGTTAAAAATCCTGTCTGGTTTTTCCATATATCATAAAAAGTCTCAGAAATGTCAGAAATGTGATGTTCTAATTCCATGTCCTTCATTTATATGTGACACAGAAATATTTTTAAAAAATGTGTCTTTATTGTTGAAAATATTACAGATGCCACCCCCCCTTTAATCCTTTCTAGCCTGCACCTGCCCACTGCCCCAGACCTTCACCACACTTTTGTCTGTGTTCATGGGTTATGCATATATACACATCAGTTCTTTAGTTAATCTCAGAATTTAGAAAGACCAAGGATAAGCCCAATTTTTGGTCCAGGATAAAATTGTAACTCCATATACTGTCTGCCACCAAACCTGCCTCTCTAAAAATATCCTCCAACTTTAATTCTCAATAACACCCCTCCTCGTCACTTGCCAGGATTATGTCATAGCCTTCCAGATGGTCTTCTTGCCACCAATAGACTCATCTTCAATCTTTCCTTCAAAACACTTTCCAGTTAACCCCATCAAAGAGCCACATAAGTCATATATTTCCCTCCTCAGAAATAATAGCTTTTTACTGCTCGGTAGTGGTTTGAAACCATGGCCCCATAACTCTTGTCTTCTGCTTTCAGTTCTTCAGGACATACATCCTGTCAGGAAGACAGTGAGGAGAAAGTTAAGTTACTCGGTTCTGGCCCAATCTCTGCTGAAATCAAAATGGCCTTGTTTTTATCAGAATTATATACTGGGTAGTTCAGTTTGTTCCACACTGAGTGAAATTATATGGTTCTTGTCTTTCTCTTATTTCACTTAGATAATGCAAGCTAAACAGACACATAGATAGCATGTGGACAGCTCTGGCTGAGGGGGTTATTAGAAGGGGTGGAGGGATTGAGCAAAAAAAAGAAAAGAGGGAGAACTCATGAACATGGACAACAGTGTGATGACTGTGAGGTGAAGAGGGGGGTTGGAGACAGAAGAGGGCATAGAGGGGGTAAATGGTGATGAGAAAAATAAAATTTAAAAATAGATAAAACAAAAAATAGAAAAAATAAAATATAATAGTATTTTATTTAATAAAAGAAAGACATACATGTAGGGGCTTGTTCCTAATGCACATACAATGAAATATGTTTATTTACATTAATTATATTAATATGTATTATAAACTTATATTACTATAAGACCTTTTCAATTTTTAAGCTAATTATGATGAAACAAGAGTAAACATTAATATTGCCACTAGGTAGTATATAATATATACCTGTTAGGTGCCCCATCAACTATGCATCTAGTTTATTAAACATTTATTGAGGGAACAAACTAATATTTCTTTCTCCCAATCCTACAAAGAAGATCTATTATCTCATTTACTAGTAGGGAAGCAGACTTAGGAAAGTTAAGTGAATTTGAAATGCGGTCTGCCTGATCCACAAGATTCATGCCTTTTCCTGAGACAGATTACATGGGGACAGGAAGGGGATAGAAAATCTCCATGTTTCTTTTCAAACTTTAGACAAGAGGCCCTCTCTTAGTCACCAACCTCCTCACGCTCTCCTGTTTTATTTTCCTCTGCTGTGGTCTGAGACGGTCAGTATGTTCTCCTCATCTTTAGTCACTAGAGAGACTAGCTTTAGTATTTGAAATGTATCCCCTCATAAATGTAGCTATGGCATGGAACTCGGTTACCTGGCTTCTCACTTTTCATAGGCCTTTCGCCTTTTAAGGTTTTATTGCTAATCACTGTGGAGAAACAGAAGTTAACAGATGAACAAAATGGAGAAGTTCCAAATTATAGACTCTTAAATTCCTTCAGTCCTGACAAGCCCTTGTGCAGAGCATTTGAATGACTCCAAACAGAGCCGCACAGATATCTGCCTCCAGATATTGCAGTTGGTCTTCACCAAGGCCCTACTTATCCTTTACTTCAGTGAGGGTGTTGTATTCCTTTCCTGTGATGGTACCTCTTACCAAGTTGAAGGTACAACTCAGAGAAAATAGTTGATAGCTCCTTGTGTAGCATAAGCAGTTTCCATCTCTGCAAACCTCCAGCAAGAAAAAAAATCCACTACACCTCTTGCCTACCAAAATTTCCACTTTCAGTTAATTCGACAAGTACTTTTTTGAGTAATTACAATATGTCAAGGACAGCACTAGCAATTTCCATTCAAACTTGAAAGGACATAACTCCTACCCACAATGAGCTCACATTTGAATAAGGGAAACAAATAAATATACAGTCAATATAATACAGTTACTATATTAGCAGTTTCCTGTGGAAACCTTAGAAGATACAGATTTAAATATTTCAAGTGAAGAAGGGAAGGCTTCATGCAAGAGATTGCATCTGACATTTAAAGGATGGTGACACTTGAGGTAGCAACTGAGACTTGGAAGACAGGTACGAATAGATGAGTACTCAGAGGGCAATCCAGACACATGCAAACACAGAAGTCTGGGATAGCATAGAAAATTTGGAAAACTTAAGTCATTCAGAGTTGCCTAATAATTGAGGTGGGGAGTTAAAGGAGATGGAATCTTACAGGTAGCAGGGGCAGAGGAGCAATGGTGATGTGATTATATTTTATATTTAGGAAAAATTACCTACGTCTTCTCATAATCACGTGATGGCAGGTAGAGCGAGTAGTTGAACAAGATCAGAAGTTTTTCTAAAGTTTAACAATGTGGGCTGAAAAAGAAGCAACCTATTGGGAGATGCAGAAGTCTGACCCTGGATCTAACCTGAACTCATTTAGTGCTATGTTGGATATAATTGGGTTTAATGTTTTCCCTGAGAATCTGTGCTGCAGGATGTACTGGGAAAACTTGCAGAGTTTGCCAAACAGTAGTAGGAACATTACTGCAATCTTGTGAAAGATTTAGGCATCTTATGATCTATTTATAGCACATAATGCACAGGGTGCTGCATAAATATTTTTACCGCATAAATAATACTAAAATATACACATCAGATTTTCCTTCCAAGAAGATTCTAAATTGTTTGGACTGAGATTGTGGATATAAAATAATTTTCTGACTGTCCCTTAGGGAATTAATCACACTTCTTTTATGTATATATGTTTGTTTCCATAATATTGTGTTCATATATGTATTTATGATATATTGGGTTATATTTATTTTGTTTTTGGTTTAAATGGCAATCTCCACATTAGTTTTAAAATCTCAAATACCTGAAGTAGACTTCTACATCAACTGAGTTTTAACCTGAGCCTCTTTTTATCTGCAAAATAGGTATCATCTTACTTGCCTTTTATGAAATATTCAAGGACAGGTTCTAGTAAAACATATGCACATTCTTAAATCAGTGCCTGCACATTTCATAGCCAATCAATAACTATTGAGTGAAAAAATTAATGCCTTAAATGCTCTGTGCTGTAGGAAATGTCTCCTTCACTTGCTCCACACGCAGCAAAGGAAAGCCTTTTCCTGGGTCTCCGTTTCATTTAGAAGTTGGAAATGAATATTTTGGGGACATGGAATTGGACCCAATGATAGGGCCTACATTGACTTTTCATCATTGGTAGTGCATTTACTAATGAAAATTTAGTGATGGTAATGAATATTGCTTAAGAATAAAAGCACATTCAAACTGTAAAGATCAATTAACCAAAGTACAACTCCTTAGCAGAAGAAATTCTATGAAGATGCCAAGGTTCAGATGTTTAAAAATTGCCCTGGATGTTAGACATGGATTTTATTTTGGTGGGCAAGCCAAAGAGGTTTTTTTAAAAAAAAATATTTTATTGATTTTTTTACAGAGAGGAAGGGATAGGGATAGAGAGTTAGAGACATCAATAAGAGAGAAACATCGATCAGCTGCCTCCTGCACACCCCCTACTGGGGATGTGCCTGCAACCAAAGTACATGCCCTTGACTGGAATCAAACCTGGGACCCTTCAGTCCACAGGCTGACACTCTATCCACTGAGCCAAACCAGTTAGGGCGGACCAAAGATGTTTTAAAGATGATTTCCAACCATATATGTTTCTGGTATATACATATACATATATATATATATATATATTTTAATGGGGAGAGGCTGCACACATAGAAACTGATTTTTTTCCTTTAAATTATAAATTAGTAAATGAAGTTAGCTTTCTTAAATTTTCCTTATTTTAATAGCTATGTTTCCTATTAAGAATGATTCCATAAATCTTTCATTGCTAATAATTAGCTTGATTCAGAGGAAGCATATTTTTGTTTGCAAAATTTATATTTTTAAATTAATGCAGATAAGAAATGTGAGAAGGACAGAGGTCCTGTTTCTTAAAGTTTCCATGAACTTAATGATTGACCTTCACCCAAGACGTCCTTCAGTTTCCCCCCTATAGTGTTATGGGCCTAGACCAGGTGAGCTTCAATGCTCTGTACAGTTTGGATGCTCTGTGATGCTAAATTGCCTGCAGTGTAAGCAGGGATGATGATGATTATGAGGATGGTGATGGGTGCCTTTGAGCTCTTACCATGTGCTGTAAACTGTGTTAAGTGTAGCTATGTGTGCTGTGTGCCTTCGCCGGAATCATCTGAATATATATCTCTGAGGTGAAATTAAGTTGTTAAGAATAGCCATTTTCCTGTCTTTCTAAAAATTTACATTTCTACTTTTTAAAGAAATGTGTTCTTAATCTAAATGCAAAGAGGATTACCATAATAATTCAGGTTGTCTCTGTGAGAGTTCATGAACAATGAAATTAGAGTTCTTCCACTGATGCCTTACTGTAGCGCTTAGGGTGGGCAAACGGGTTATTCCAGGGTTTGACCCTGGCAGCTCTGACTCTGATGTGACCCTGGTCAAAATGCTTCATGTGAAAGGGCATATCTGTGAGTCTTTGCTCTTAAACCACAATATAGTGCAGATAAATTTTGCTCCGATTTGATTCTGGGCCCAAATGCTCAAGAATTAACGTGGGTGTTAGACGTTTCCAAAAATAGGCATATGTTACCATAGACACATTCTTTAAATATGTCAGTGGTGCATTATTGCACAGCAACCCTTAAAGCCTTTCAAAAAAGTTGTATTTTCTGTGATTCTGAAATGATTTACTTGTGTAAGGTGATTAGATATTTGAGGTTTGGCTGTGAGGTGGTCCTCAGATGCTCCTGTAGAGTCCTGTGGCACCTTATTATGGGAGCCATTGCAATTTTCTACATAGAGAATATTTAGAACACAAGGGATAAAGGATAATGAGACTGTCTAACTACTCCAAGGTAGTCTTGTGGCTTTACTAAAGATGGAAACTTGACAAGGCAACTTTAGTTGAAACAAATCATTGTTTCACCCCCTCCTTGCACTTTGGGGAAAAGAAATGATCCACTGCTGGATTATTTTGCTCTCAAAAACCAAAGGAAAGAAAGAAAAGAAAAGGAATCCTTGGCCATCTTTCCCATATTCTTTCAACTTGTTATCACTACTGTTGTATGTATTTCACCACACCACGAGGACTATTGTAACAGATGACTGTAAAATACTTTGTGTAAAGGAAATTCTATGGATGAGAGGAGAGAATACTATACTAGTGAGCATATCCTGTGCTAAGCAGTGTGTGTGTTTCTTATCAGATGTGTATTGACATGCTTACCTGAAACTATTCTGGTGATTTTAGAAACAGGAGAAGACAAGGCCTCTGTAGTCAGTAAGCCTCCTGTGTTATCTCTGGTGATCCTCATAGTGAACATGCAAATTTGGTATTGTAGTATCTTTTATTTAACATTAGGAAACCCAAGGCCAGGAGAGCAAATAATTTACCCAAGCTTAGTTAACCAGGAAGAGGTGGAGCGGTATTGTATTAAAGGCCTGAGTGAAGCTCTTTCACTATATCCCACAGTGTATTTCACCTCTGCTTTATCCATGGCAATAGGAGAATTGAATCCAGTCTTTTGAGTTCAAGTCCTGGCTCCATCTCTACTACCGGTGTGAGCTGGGACAAGTTAAATTACCTCATGGAATCTGCTTTCTTGTCTATAAGATAAGGACAAGAGTATGCTGACCTCCAAGGGTGGTTCAGACCTTTGTGTGATGATGATTATGAAGCACCTTGTATGTGCTTCGTTGGCACATTGCAGGTCCTAGGTAGTTGGTGCTGCCCTTGTGGGTGTTAATAATCTAAGGGGGAAATACTGAGAAATTTTTGTGGTTGTCAATGTGTCTGTTCATTTGTGTCCTCAATCTGAAGACTATAGCATTTGTCAGTGCCTTAGGCTATTGGAGCAGTGATGCAGTGGTAGTGGGGCTGGGGTATGGTTGGGGAGAGGTAGGTTGTATAAAGTGCCCTTGGAACATGTATTTAGGGGTAGTCTGGGCATGAGCAGGGCTCTGGACTTCTTCCTTCCATTTTAGCTGCAGGCCCTTTATTTTGTTTGTCATTGTAAATGACTACTTATATGCTTTTGTTTGCAGAATGTTTTTTTTAAAAAACACTGCCTTTAAATCAAACTTCTTTGGGGGGAATATATTTAGAAATTTTCCAATAATTTTATTAAAATGTATATCCTGATTATTTACTAGTATTTTTGGCTCATGATAAGCATTCTATAAAGGATAGTGAATGAATTCATAAACTAATGGCTAGACAAATAGGTACTTACAAAGCATCTAAATGAATGCATACACATGTGTGTGTATAGCTGTATGTATGTATATATGAAATCCTTGGGTTAGAATTTAGGGGTAAGGACAGTAGCTAAGCAAGAGCAGAACTAAGAGTGAGTAGGAAACAGGAGAAGGTTTGGAACTATGTGTGGAATCACAGCTGGATGCTAAGACCCAGGCTTTGGGCTAGGGCTGATTCCTCTGCCTTGCATTTATACCATACGTTTTTGCTACAGACAGCTTTCACAACAGGCTAGTGAGGTGGGTAGGGCAGGCATGAGCTACACTGGTGTGAGACCCCCACTGTTAGAATTTTTTACCCACCTGTGCTATCAATTATACATTCTAGTCAAACATCCATGCTGAAAATTCTTTTCATCTGAGCTTGTGCAGATTGTGTGACAGACAGGCACCTACCAAGCAGAAAACCACAGAAGTCCTATGTAAAGGCTTTACTCACCTCCTGCCAATTAAGGAGGAATGGAGCTTGAGCCTGCTCTCCTCACTGTTGCTCAAAGTCCCATTTCAATATATCTTTCACCAAAGAAACAGCAAATTCTCAACAAGGGAAACACTGCTTCATAAATATTGAATAGTGCTAGTTATATCTGACCTGAGAGAAACCTCAACTTGTTATAGGACTGTATTTATTAGCCCTTAGCTCCTGAGTATTATACATGTGGAGCTGTGCAAGATTTTGAACAATGCAGAATGTGAAAATGTCATTATCCTAGTTAGCATTTTCATCACTATCAAAGGTCGGCATTTAAGGCTCTTTTTTCTTGGATTGAAATGAAGAGATGATAGATGAAAATTGAAAGTCATACCCTTAGAAGAAATGTTAAAAAAATTGACGATTGATTGGAGAAATAAATGAGATTACATTTAAAGATAAGGAGACTTGGCTCTGGTCAGGTGGCTCAGTTGGCTGGAGTGTTGTCCCTTTTGATTCCTGCTCAGGGCACATATCTGTTGCAGGTTCAATCCCCAGTCAGGACATGTACTAGAAACAACTGACTAATATTTCTCTCACATAGATTTCTCTCTCTCTCTCTCTCTCTCTCTCTCTTTCTCTCTCACCCTCCCTCCCTCCCTCCCTCCCTCCCTCCCTCCCTCCCTCCCTCCCTCCCTCCCTCCTTTTTCTTCTCTCTAAAACCAATAACATATTCTCAACGGAGGGATTCATAATAGTGTAGGACCTGAGAGGAAAATCTGTCAGGTTTCTGAGAGAATAGAAGACACCAACAGAAATAAAAAGAGCATGCAGTCAAATAGAATTGGATTCAAGTCCCCTCTTTGACATTTGTCCTTGGACAAGCTGTTTGCCTTCCCTTAATGTCTTCATCTATAAAGTGTGGACAATAGTACTTTTTTTAAAAAAATGGGATGCTATATGTGAAATGCCTTGCAAAGACCTGGCACATAGTAGATACTCATTAAATATGTATTCTTATTCTTTCCCCCTTGCAAATATTTCAGAATCCCCACTCCTGTAGAACCAGTCTTTTAAATCCACTAATTTATGTGCCTTTACTTACTGAGGTCTTTTCTTTCTCATTATCTATGTACATTTCCACATTCCTTCTTTTTTATTGTAATTTAGATGACTTTATTCTACTCAAGTTTTTTCTTAATTGAGATATAGTTGACATGCATATATCATTATATTAGTTTAATTGTACATATAATGATTCGATATATGTATGTATTATAATTTAGTCACCACAATAAATCTAATTAGCTTTCATCAACATATAGAGTTAGCATTTTATTTTTCTTGTGGTGAGAGCTTTTAAGGTCTCTCAGCAACTTTCAAATATTCAATACAGCATTGTTAACTATAGTCATCATGCTGTGCACTGCATCCCCATGACTTATTTTACAACTGGGAATTTGTACTTTATGACCATTTTTTTTCCCATTTGGTCCATCCTCCACCCCTCACTTCTAGCAATTTGTTCTCTGTATTTATGAGTTTTCTTTTATCTGTTTGTTTGTGTAGATTATACATATAGTATAAATGAGATAATACAGTATTTGTCTTTCTCTGTCTGACTTATTTTACTTAGCATAATGCTGTTGAGGTACATCCATGTTGTCACAAACGACAAGGTTTCCTTCTTTTTATGTCTGAATAATATTTTGTTGTCTATGCCACATTTTCTTCATTCATTCATTGATGGACACTTAGGTTGCTTTCATGTCCTGACTATTGTAAATAATCAGTGATCCATGTTCTTCTTTTTGCTTTCCATTTCTCCCATACTCAAGAGAGCATCTTCCCCGTAACTTCCTATATTCATGAGGATTTCTTTCACATTTTGATCAAGTTCTCCTTTTTCTGTGTTCCTTTCCTGGACCACCAAGTAATATTACCATATTCCTACTCTGAGCATGCATCAGATGTATTATATTTTATCTCTTATTTAGTCCATATTACTACAAATCTTATAATCATTTACTATTTTCCTTAATAAATATGGTACCAGGCTCTGTGCTAAACTCAAGTAGTCTGAAGATAAAAAAATAATAGTCTGTCTACTCAGTAATTCATAGTCTTCTTGGGTAAACAGATACAAAGACAAATAATTACAATCCTATATAATAAAAGTCTAATATGCTAAGTGTCCAGTCAACCAGTCATCTGTTCAACCAATCAAAGTGTAATATACTAATGATATGCTATGGCCGCTCAACCGCTTGCTATGACGTTCATTGACCACCAAGGGGCAGACAGTGGACTGGTCGACCAGTCGCTATGATGTGCACTTACCACCAGTGGGCAGACACTCCGACCAGTAGGTTAGCTTGTTGTTGGGGTCCAGCCGATCAGGACTGATGAAGAAAATATGTCTCATAGCAGTTAGGGAATTTGTTTAAGATTATGCAACTAGCACACAATATAATTTACATTTAAGTACAAGTCTTTATTCCTTTGACTAAATAACCACTTGATGTTTTTAGTTGTTAGTTTAGACTTATATGTAAATTAGAGTAACATATGAACAATTATCTTATAATTTAAGTATCCTATATAATAAAAGCCTAATATGCTAAGTATCCAGTCATCGGTTGGCCATTCAACCAATCAATGCGTAATATGCTAAGGCCCCTCAACCATTTGCTATGATGTACACCAGGGGGCAGACAGTCTACTGGTCAACTAGTCACTATGACATGCACTGACCACCAGGGGGCCCGACACTCCAACCAGTAGGTTAGTTTGCTGCTGGGGTCCAACCGATTGGGACTGAGCGAGATGGTCCAGACATGCCCTGGAGCCCTCCCAAGCTGGCCAACCTCCCACATCCCTCCCCGGCGCCTATCGTGCACCTGTGGGGTCCCTCAGCCTAGCCTGCACCCTCTCGCAATCCGGGACTCCTCAGGGGTTGTTGGAGAGGCAGTTTCGGCCCCATTCCGCAGGCCAGGGCGAGGGACCCCACTGGTGCACAAGTTCATGCACTGGGTCTCTAGTTTAAGTATAAGTGCTCTAGGAGGTGTTTGAAAAGAACTATAAATGCATATTCTTTCATGCAATTAAATTATATGCTGTTAAATGGTAGGGCCCTGTTTTTTATTCCTCCTCTATAATCCTTCCTTAGAACATCTAGCTGAGTATTAAGTAATTATTACACATTTATTACTTTGAATTCTTCTGTGGAGAGCTTTAATATTATAGAACATTTTTTAGATGCCTGAAAGAAATCACCATTAAGATTCCGTATAAAGCCTCCAGGCCCATGGAAACTCTAGGAATAAAAATAGAACCTTGATTCACTTAGAATCCATCATTTGCATTTGTGAAGCAAAAGTTCCTGGACATTTAAGCAAAGTTAGACTATCTATAATTTTGTCTCTGTTGGAAAGGCTGTGTGACAAGCCAGGCTCAGAAACGGGAGCCCGCAAGGTAAGTAGATACCTCTTTCCTGTAGGGCTGGTTAAAGGTCCAATATCAAAAGCACACCTAAGGGAGTACATTTTGTTCCAACTGATATTCAGTGTAAGTTTGTTGTCAAGAAAAGTTGTCTTAGAGTCCAGAGTTTGGAGCTTGGGTGTGTGGTCAATTTTGTGGAATCATGGATGTTTATTAAGAATTGTCAAAGTTTATAGTTAGCCAGGAGTATACTAATTCTGTTATAAAGAATACCAAGCCTACAGACACTTAGATATTGGCCACTGAGATTTTGTAAGCAAGATAGGGTCTTTTAAAGGCACTTATATTGAACAGCCAGCTAGAGCTTGCAAATAAGAGTTCTCACAGGAATTCACTCCATGTTACATCACCCTGGTGTTTTATTGACATGGAGTTTCTACTTCCTACAAGACACATATGTGTCTCTCTGGCTGCATACTGAGCTAACTTTGAAGACTAGAAATAATGGTGATTGAAAGATCACAGCTTATTAGCTTAATGTTTGCTTAGCCTTTTGCTGGAGCCAAGCACAAACAACCCAGAAGCAAATTTGGAAGCCCTAAGTTCCAGGAAAGAGTTTTTGACCAAGGGGGCTAAATAAATGATGTGCATTCATGTGGGATTCTATAATCAGCAAGTCTTGTTAAATGACCACTGAACAGGTTTTCCATGTACATAATATAAGCATTTTCCTATAGGATGGGATTGGAGGACTCTCTAATTATTCCTCCTCCTCTCTAGAATTCATTCCTGTGGGTTCTTTGAATGATTAATGAACTTGGGGTTGGAAATGGAAAATTGAAATTTGCTGAGATGGGGCAGGGCAGATGAATAAAAATGCAGGAAAAGTACCCAGTGCATAATTTTTTCAGAAAGCAGTCCTATTATTAATAACTACTAATATTTGTTGAATATATTTTGTACATTAAATACAATATTAATTCTTCCTATGTATGAACACAGCATATGTTTCCACTTATCTGTATTTTCTTCAATTTTTTTCTTTAGTGTCTTATAACTTTCCAAGGACACGACTCTTAAATTCTTGGTTAAAAATTTATTACTAGGTATTTTATTTATTTATTCATTTACTTTTAATTTCAAGTTTTTTTGTTTTTATTGAATTTATTGAAGTGACATGGGTTAAATAAAATTATATAGGTTTTAGGAATAAAATTCGATAATAATTATCTGTGTATTGTATTGTGTGTCCAACACCCCAGTATTTTATTTTGATATAATTGTAAATGGGATTGTTTCCCTTTCTGATAACTCATTTTTCGTGTATATAAATGAAATGATTTCTGGGTATTTACTTTGTATCCTGCTACTTTACTGAATTAATTTATCAGTTCTATTAGTTTTTGGTGTAATCTTTAGAGATCTCTATATACGGTATCATGTCATCTGCAAATAATGAGAGTTTTCTTCTTCCTTTCCAATTTGGATACCTTTTATTTCTTGTCAAATTTCTGTGGCTAGGACTTCCAGTACTATGTTGAATAAAAGTGGTGCAAACAGACATCCCTGTCTTGTTCCTGGTCTTAAGGGAAACACTTTTAGTTTTTATTCATTGAGTATGATATTGGCTGTGGGTCATTACAATGTTGATACTACCCAAAGCAATCTATAGATTCAACACAATTCCTATCAAGATTACAATGGCATATTTCACAGAACTAGAATAGTCCAAAAATTTCTATGGAACCACAGAAGATCCAGATTCATGGAAACCCTAGGAATAGAAATAGGTACTTAAATCCACAGCAATCTTGAGAAAGAAGAACAAAGACTAGCCACAGAAATCTTGAGGGAAAAGAACAAAGTTAGAAGAAGTATGCTACCTGCGAAGGTCATAGTAATCAAAGAACATGGTACTGACATAAAAACAGACATATAGCTCAATGAAGCAGAATAGAGAACCTAGAAATAAACCAGGCCTTTATGGTCAATTAATATTTGATAAAGGAGTCAATAGCATGCAATGGGGTAAAGATAATCTATTAATTAAATAGTGCTAGGAAAATACGTGCAAAAAAAATAAAATGAAACTAGACCAATCACCTTCTTACACCATACACAAGAATAACTCAAAATGGATTAAAGGCTTAAATGTTAGACTCAAAACCATAAAAATCCTGGAAGATATTATAGGCAGTAAAATTTCAAATATTTCTTATAGCAATATTTTTTCTGATGTATCTCCTTCGGCAAGGGAAACAAAAGAAAAATAAACAAATTGGATACATCAAATTAAATAGGTTTTGCACTGCAAAGGAAACCATCGACAAAATAAAAAGACATCCCACTGAATGTGAGAACATATTTGCCAATGATACATCTAATAAGAGGCTAATATCCAAAACGTGTAAAGAACTTACAACACTTATAAAACTCAACACCAAAAACCAAACAATCCAATTAAAAAATGGGCAGAGGACCTAAATAAACACTTCTCCAAACAGAAAACAGAAATAGCCAATAGACACATGAAAAGATGCTCAACATCACTAATAATAAGAGAAATGCAAATTAAAACCACAAAGAAATATCACATCACACCTGTCAGAATGGCTATCATTCAGTCAACAAACAAGAGTTGGCGAGGATGTGGAGAAAAGAGAACCATTGTGCACTGTTGGTGGGAACGCAGATTGGCATAGCCACTGTGGAAAGCAGTATGGAGTTACTTCAAAACATTCAAAATGGAACTGCCTTATTATCCAGCAAGTCCATTTCTGGGAATATATCCAGAGTAACCTGAAAGACTAATTTGAAAGAATACATGGACTCCTATATTCATTGCAGTGCTATTTATATAGCCAAGATTAGGAAGCAGCCCAAGTGCCCATTGGTAGATGAGTGGATAAAAAAGTTGTATAGTTGGCACAACCTTTTTATCTATATAATAAAAAGAAAATCTTACTTTTTGCAATAGCATGGATGGACCTGGAGAATATTATGCTAGGTGAAAATAGCTAATCAGAGAAAGACAAATACCACATGATTTCACTTACATGTGGAATCTAATGAGCAAAATAAACTAGCAAACAAAGTGTGTTATCTGGGGTTCATGCTTCCACTTAGGATACTAAGGGATCAAAGTCCAGTGAGTATAGGTCTTTTGTTTGTTTGTTTGTTTTTGATGATATGTGGCATTCCAGAAATCCCACAGCAGTCGTGCACTGATGAGATAGGTCTTGGTAATTTCCACATAATTTTTTGTAACTTAAAAATGTTTGCATTTACTCACTGAGGTTAGACACACCAACTTCCTGCCAGTCTTGATACTACATGCAAAGCACTAAGACCCTTTTCTTATTGGACCAATAGATATGCAATCAACTCAGTGTAATGAAAGAATGCAACTCCCTGGGAGTGCAGAGGAGTGACCCATTTTGCTTGACAGGGCGAGGGAAATTTCAAAGAGGAGGTGGCATTTGAGTCAGACATCAAAGGAATTGGCCTCTGCCTTCAAAGGCTGAGCAAATCAGCTCAGAATAACAACACCTGAAAACAAACAATCCAATTAACAAATGAAGTGGCCTTATACAAATTACTGAAAGGTGGACCATAAAATAGCTTAATTGTCTTATAAAGCTCTGCTTTATTTTTAAGTATCACACATAATGTAGACTAAATTATATGTAGGCGCTGATAAATGAGGTAAGAAAATGAGTGCAATTTAAAACCATGAAGTTATAATTAGTAATCACTTAATGGTATAGGAAAATATGCTGAGACTGTGTAGTATTGCATTGAGAAAATACAATACAATAAGTATAGTGGTTAAGAGCATGCTTAAGATTATGGAATTAGGAAGGTTAGACTTGGATCTTGTACTTTCTGAACCTGGGTAAATAGTTGATTTTCTGTCTTTGTCAGTAAAATGGAAATCATAATTGTATCTCTCCCTTAGAGTTGTTGTGAGGGTAAAATTGTTTAATTCATATAAAGAGCTTAGGATAGTGCTTGGCACCTAATAGACATTTACTAGATGTTCACTATCAATATATTTGAAAGAAGAACATGAATATATGAACTCCAATAATAAAGACACATGAAAACATGATAGATTTAGCATTCAAAGTTGATCAAGACCCACTGTCGACATTGGTGTCTAATACACTTGGTTTCAAATTTGACCTGGGTTCATATATAAGCTGTTCTATTTCCTACTGGTAGAACTGTGAATAATTTACATATAGTTAATGAGCTTCAGTTTTCTCTTCTGTAAAAAAGAAGGCTAATGATACCAATATAATGCTTAGCTTAGATTCTTCCCACCCTTCCTCCTACCCTCCCTTCTTCCCTTCCTCCTTTCCTTCCTTCCTTTCTTCCTTCTGCTCTTTTCCATGTGGAGTTGCCTTTCTTGTGAAAAGCTTGCTATTTAAACTTTCTATACAAACATTCACCTATTGTCAGGAACATTGTTCAGCTTTTTGCTCTGCTTGAGATTATTACCAGAGTCAAAGAGACCTCCAGTGAAGTGTCTGGGATTGTAAATCAGTTATTAGACATAATTGTGAGAACCATGCAGATAAGTGGTGGTAGGTGGTGTGAAGAGCTGCCTGGCATCCTCAGCCACAGCCTGGCGCCTGGTTGTCGGGGGTTGGCAGCTTCCCCACAGGACCCTCTTCTCCTGGAAACACGGACCGCCTCCCATTCCCTATTAAGCCTTCTTCTGCTGTGCTCTTTCGGGGCCTCAGAATTAAATTTCAGGCGTACCCATGTGTATCCTCATCACGGCCAAATGTGCTTTTTACCACTTGCCAAACCAAAGATCAACTAATGGGTATAATGTGCCCGTTTATAAGTTATTCTCCTACAATGTATTTTTTTTAAACTTTTGGCACTTGGCACCTTTGTGAGTTAGTAGAGTGCTGGCAGATAACCAAACAATTACAGAAGTAGCAAATATTCACAAACTCCAGAAATCAAGTCCCATTTGGCAGCTTCACTTGTGGAGAGAGCAGAGGTTATTTATATCTATGATTTTATATATATTTACATATATATATATATATATATATATATATATATATATATATATAAATTTATATATATCAGAGAACCGGTGCACAAAAATTTGTGCACTCTGGGCGGGGGTCCCTCAGCCCGGCCTGTGCACATTTGAAGTCCAGGACCCCTTGGGGGATGTCCACCTGTTGACTTAGGCCCACTCCCCGGGGGATCAGGCCTAAGCTTGCAGTCGACATCCTTCTGGAAGCCAGGGAGCCCTCAGGGGATGTCCAACTAAAGGCTTAGGCCCCCAAGGGATCGGGCCTAAACTGTTAGTTGGACAGTATTTGTGCTGGCACGGAGGTGGGAGAGGCTCCTGCCACCACCTCTGCGCTGGCCAGCCATGAGCCAGCTTCTGGCTGAGTGGCACTCCCCATATGGAAGTGCACTGACCACCAGGGGGCAGCTCCTGCATTGAGAGTCTGCCCCCTGGTGGCCAGTGCGCATCATAGCAACCGGCCATTCTGACGTTCAGTCAATTTGCATATTAGCCTTTTATTATTATTATATAGGATGTCCCTATTTCCCCCCTTTTGTCCCCTCTACCCAGCTCTTGCCCCCTACTTCTCTCTGGCCATCACCATACTGTTGTCTGTGTCCATGGGTTGTGCATATATTTTCTTTGACTAATCCCTTCTTTAAATTCACTTCTTTAAATTTTTATTTTCAGATAAGTTCTTATAACTGCACTATTATATATTTTCTATTATATCATTTAGAATTAAGATATTTTTTAATTTAACCCTTGTAAATTTTAGTACAATTTAATAAAATTATGCTAGAAGCAATTAGGAGATTTATCATGTACTGCAGATACATTTAAATTAATATTTTATTAATTTTTAATTTTTTAATATTTTAATTTGAAATAATCTCATACATGTAAAAAAACCTATAAAGTACTACAGCATATTATATGTACCCTTCACCCAATTTCTTAGGTGTTAATAATTTAAACATAACCATTATACAACTAACAAAATTTGGAATATATTTTTCTTATAATCTCTTTAATGTTACTTAATCCATTTACTTTGTTTTTGTTAATCTTCACCCAAGGATATTTTCCCATTGAATTTTAGAAAGAGTGAAGGGAAAGGGAGAGACACATTGATTGGTTGCCTCCTGCACATGCTCTGATCGGGACTGGGGATCAAGCCAGCAACTGAGGTACATGCCTTTGACTGGAATTGAACCTGGGACCCTTCAGTCCACGGGCTAATGCTCTATCCACTGAGCAAAACAGGCTGCAGCTTAATTCATTTACTTTTAATCTATATGTATCTTTATATTTAAAGTGGGTTTTGTTTTTGATTCACCCTCATAATCTATCTTTTAATTGGTGCATTTATGCCACTGACTTTCAGAGCGCTTACTGATAGAGTTACTGCCATATCAGGCGGCTTCTGGGGCTTCCGGGGCGGGCCTTTGGCCCCCGGGACTGGATCTGATCATGAGGGCGGCAGGCAGGCTGCTTCTGGGGCTTCCGGGGCAAGCCTGCGGCCCCCGGGACCGGATCCAGTCACAGGGGCGGCAGGCAGGCGGCTTCTGGGGTCGCACATGGGGGCCTGGATGGCGGTTTGCACTGGCGGCTTGTGCTGTCCCGCCCTGCCTGCAGTATGCAAATTAGCCGCCATATTTGTTAGTGGTTAATTTGCATATCTCGCTGATTAGCCAATGGGAGGCATAGCAAAGGTACGGTCAATTACCATGTTCGTCTATTATTAGATAGGATATATATATATATATATATAGAGAGAGAGAGAGAGAGAGAGAGAGAGAGAGAGAGACCATATTATTATGACCACCCCATCAGTACTTCATTGGGCCACCTTTTGCCTTCAATACTGCGGCGATTCTTCTTGGCATTGATTCCACGAGATTTTGAAAGGTGATGCGAGGAATCTGACACCATGCCTGATGAATAGCACTGTCCAGTTCTGTGAGATTCGATGGTTGTGGAACCAGCTGCCTGATGGCTCTTTTAACTTCGTCCCACAAATGCTCAATTGCATTGATATCTGGTGATTGTGGGGGCCACCTAAGCATGGTAAAGTCTCCCTCATGTTCTTGAAAGCACTCCTGCACAATATGAGCACCGTGGCATGGCGCATTATCTTGTTGGAAGAAGCCATCTCCTTTGGGATACGCCATCAACATGATAGGATGGTCTTGATCAACAACAATACTTAGGTATGTTGTGCTATTCAGACGTTGTTCCACACAAATTAAAGGGCCCAAATCATGCCAGGAAAACATGCCCCAAACCATAACACTGCCCCCACCAGCTTGAAGAGTTGTATTCATGCATGTGGGGTGCATGCTTTCATGCTGTTTCTGCCAAATTCTCACTCACGCTGCCATCTGCATGATGCAACTGGAAACGTGATTCATCGGACCACATGACTTTTTTCCAATGCTCGACTGTCCAATCCTTGTGTTCTTGTGCGAATTTGAGACATTTTATCTTGGTAACTGCGGACATCAAAGGTGTTCAAACAGGCCTTCGGCTGTTTTGTGACACTCGCTACATGGATCCGAGCGTCAATAATCATTCCACGTTCAAAGGCTGTTAAATCATGTTTACCCATATCTTCAGAAAAAAAATCACTTCTACTGTCATGGTAAACAACCTGCTTCCCTATTTATAATGGTCTGGCCCTCTAGAAACTTCAGTGCAAAATTATAGCTAATTTGCCTACAAACGTCAGGTGGTCATAATAATCTGGCCACTCAGTGTATATCATAGTCTTATATTCTGTTGGTAATTTTGTTGAATCTGGCTTATGGAATTAAGTATATTAATAGCATTAGTTCTTCTGAGTGCCCTGCTTCCTAAATAATTTTGAGAAGCACTGCCCTATTTCATGAAGTCTAGAATCCTCTGCTTGGGGCTGTCAAATTAAGTTATTCTCATTTATTAAGAGACCATCTGGTATTATGATTAAAAGAACCAGCTCTGGGGTCCAACTGTCAGAATTCCAGCTCTGCCACTTACTACCCGTGTAACCTTGGGCAAATTACTTACCCTACCTGGGCTAATGCTGGCTCACCTGTGAAATAATAATAAGACCAAGAATTGTTATGAAGATTAAATGGATCAGTACTTGTAAAGTATATAGAACAGTGACTGGCACAGAGTAAGCACTCAACCATATTACTGACTACCTGTTCTGTATCAGGTATTGGGCAAGATACTGCAATGCAAAAATGAGTATTTTCCTTCCCTCATGAGCTTATAGCCTAGTACGAGGGTCTGTAAACCATGGCCATAGGCTATATCCAGCCCGTCATTTGGTTTTGTAAAGAAAATTTTATTGAAATACAGCCATGCTCATTTATTTATGTATTAGCTATGGTTGTTGTCATGCTTCAATAGCAGAATTGAATAGTTACAACAACTATCATGTAGCCTGCAAAACAAAAAATATTTACTAACTGGCCCTGTATGGAAAATTTTTGTCAACCCCTGACTAATGGGAAAGACAGACATATCAACGAATAGTATTTTATGCAGTGTGGCGGATAAGCTCAGCATAGTGCCAAGCAAATATTTATCAATTGCCTGCACTGTGCTTGATAATGTTTCAAGTGCTGGAGATATAGCAGTGAAAAAAACAGACCGAAAGAATTTAATCCACACAGACCTGGGAGCCTAATGGGGAAACAGAGAATGAATGAGATAAATGAATAAAGCATCACAAAGGTCAAATAGGAGCCCTGGTGTTTTGGAGTAGCAACGCACCAGTGTCCAGTGGGATTATGGTACCTGAAAGCAGTTCCCACCCAAACCTGTTCAGTCTTAGTCACTGCTCAGTAAAGTCAATCCCTTTACCAATCTTAGAGTACAGTATGCTGCTAGTACAGGCCCTGCAAAGAAAAAGTGCTTAATAAAGATTTGTTGAATGAATAAAGGAATCATCATTCTTTGTCCTATTTACCCTGATAAGAAATTCCTCTCTACTTCCTACTCATTCTTCAATGTCCACATCAGTTGTTTTTTTCTCTCCTCTAAGATGCCTCCCTTGAGTATTGTTCCTGGATCTCCCCATTCTTGAAATTCAGATTTCTATTTATGGCCCAGTGGTGAAAGCCTCTAGATAATAGAAAAAAAGGAGGTCAGTGCAGAAGTTCAACTTGAGGTTGTTCTTATAGGAAGGATAGGATGAGAGTACGTGGAGGATTATAGGTAAAAGCTTTGTTGAGTGTTGGGGATTCACAATGACCAAGACTGACATCAGGAGAAAAGCAATAAAATCAAGCAGAAAGAGAAACGTGATAATTCACGATACATATGAAGAGAGGCAGGTTAGAAGAGTGTGTGCTCATGAAAGAGGCCCAGAGATAAAAGAGACCTTGGTGCCGAAACCGGTTTGGCTCAGTGGATAGAGTGTCGGCCTGTGGACTGAAAGGTCCCAGGTTCGATTCCGGTCAAGGGCATGTATCTGGGTTGCAGGCACATCCCCAGTAGGAGATGTGCAGGAGGCAGCTGATCGATGTTTCTCTCTCATCGATGTTTCTGACTCTCTATCTCTCTCCCTTCCTCTCTGTAAAAAATCAATAAAATATATTAAAAAACAAAAGCGACCTTGGTAAAGCTGAGGAAATTGAGACACTTCAATTGACTGGAGCATAGCATTGGCGAAGTGCAGTGGTGAGAATAAAGGATATATTAGAAAACAAAGGAGAACCTTGTAAACTATGAAAACAAGAAACCTTTGAATGAACTTTAAGGAATTATATACTTAGTTCTGCATTCTAGAGAGATCATATTGACTGCAATGTAGAAAGTAGATTAGAATAGAACATGATTAGAGGAAGAATGACGACTACTTGCCAGGTGCTAAATTTTTATTATTCCACTTAATATTCACAACTGCCCTGCAAATTAGGGATCATTAATTCCATTTTATTGATAAGAGAAATGAAATTCAGAGATTAAGTAAATTGTCCATGATCACAAGGCAGAAATGTGGATGGATGAGCTGAGATTTTAAATTAGGTTTCTCAAGAGGTAATCTGTACTTTTTTCTGATTAACCCCTAATATCTCCCCCTGCATGGCATAGTGGGGAAAGAATGAGGAGTTGGCTAGATAAAGAAGGAGGGAAAAGTATTTTAGGAAGAGACACATATATATGGAGAAGTATAGCATGACTGTGGCATTAGGAATTTAGCAGAAGAAAGAGCTAGAAAAATAATGGTGGGGGGAAATAATCAAAGACCCAGAGAGCATTTGGATGTTATATAACTGATGAAAGGGAACAATGAAATTCCCCAAACCTCACCTGCAAGCACGTTGGGAGACTGGTGGCAATAAAGTTGGAGAGGGTAAAAAGGCTCAGTCCCTGGAGGGCCTTGGAGACTGTTGACTTTAAAATTTAGAATAGGTTATAGTGGCGAGTGGGCAAATGACTTTTAGGTGACAGTTGGTTTCAGGTTTTGGGGTAGATTATATAGCCCTTTCAGCCATGTGGCTCTGGGTCTGTTATTACATAAACCTGAAATTTTGTGTTTGACAAGTACAGTGGGGCCTTGACTTACGAGTTTAATTCGTTCTGTGACAGAGCTCGTAACTCAAATTACTCGTATGTCAAATCTTAAAGTGAATGAGTGAGACAGGTGATGCTGGGCTGATGTTGTGGCGTTCACTGTGACGTTCGCTGCGCCAACTAGTGGTGGGGTATCTGAAGCTGGCTCGTAACCCGAATTTTAGCTTGCAACTCAAAGCAAAAAATCGGCCGAGAGATGGCTCGTATCTCGAAAAACTCGTTAGTCGGGACACTCGTAAGTCAAAGCCCCACTGTATCTTAAATATTATCATCTATTTTTCATGTCAAATCCCCAACCCCTGAGCAAATTGAAGATAGAGGCCTAGCCACAAATCCCAGGCTGTGTGCTCAGCCCTTTTAATACTACACTGCAACACTTACCTCTTGGTGAAGTTTAGAATTAAATGAATTTCTAAATTTAATCTTGAGGACCAAGAAAAAGGTCACTCTAATGGGCCTGGTAGAGGTGGGTGATGCATTGTACCTCTTAGATTTCTCTGGATACTTAATGGCTGACCCAAAGTACATTGGGGAAGAAATAAGCATAATTAAACTGATACCCTGAGAGAAGAGTGAAAGTATTTAATTATTCAATTGTTTATTTCCAAAGGGCACATTATAGACTTTTCAGGTTACCACTTACGGGCAAGGAACACTCAAGAGAAAATTTATAATTGTGTAGTTTCTACATTCACGCTTTCAGTTACTGGTTTCCCAATAAGTGAAGCTCAGTCAAGTATTTTCAAGAGACAGAGCAGTAATACGTACTCATAAAGGTTTAAATGCAGGAAGAATAAAAGTGAGTTTCTATGTGTATTAATTTAGTGCTTATATACATTTCATAATGGTCTCCTTGTGTATGCATTCTTTAAATGAGTCACATGTATTTTTGAATGTTTTTTATTCAGTCTTAGATATGTAAACTTAAAGAATCACCATTATAGGTATATAAAATATATACTTTCAAAGCCATAGTTGTATAAGTGAGGACCTTTGCATAGCTAAAAATTGCATTCTGGTCAATATTTACAACAGGGAACTATAATGAGCAAATCAAACATTTTATTTCTGTTTATGCTTCTGGTCTTAATAACTAGGATCTACCTTGTTTACAAACATATAACATATATCAAGTGTTTGCTATTTCATCTTCTCCTCACAAAACACTATAAAATACTGTTACTCTAAACTTGAACATGTGTTCTGAGTTTTGAAGTTCAGACTCATAATGCTATGTATCATACAAACTTAATTTCTCACATTTAAAATGCTGATAGTTCTTCCTACACAAATGTGTTGTAGGGATTAGAGATAATGCTTAAAAGCCTCTCAACATGGTTCCTAGCATATACTGGGATCTTCTAGATGGTAATGAAGACTTGCAGTATAAATAGAGGCATCATTTTTAAAGTGCCAGTTGTTTCCTGATCTATGCAAGGCTTAATACAGATGTGCTTCTGGCAATGATGGGACAAGCAAGATAAGCATGACACGTTTATGACCTACTTGTCCTTTGCCCCCTCTACCCTCACCCAAACAGAAATGGAGAGCTCATTGTCAGCTGGTAGAGTCTATCTTACATATTGTCTGAAATAAGGCAAGATGAAAGTCAACTTTTTAAAAAGTAAATTTAAAATAAATAATTCAGCACGTAAGGAAGTAATGTCCCCAAATTACTAAACCCACCTTTTACTTTGAGTAATATGTCATTTATCACCCCCCTGCACACAAACTTCCCTAAAAATTCATGTTGCACTAGCCTGTCTTTGGGGGCATATTTATAGATCACACACACACACACACACACACACACACACACACACACATGAGGTATGGGTATGTGTGCGCGAGTTTTTATGAACAGGGGAGCAAGAGAGAAACAAAGAAACTGAGTCCACAGAGAAAGGAAGATGTCTTTTCTGTCCACCCTGTGTACTCAATACCTACTTACTACATCGTCTGACACAAAGAGCACTTAGTAGGTACTCAGTAACTGCTAGTGAACGCATACAAATTTATAGGCATTTATAGTACACGTACATATGTCCATGAATATATGAAATTCGCCTCCCCCTTTCAGGAAGCCTATTTGTCATTCACGGTTTTGTCACTGGATAAGTCAGGAAGAACAGGCGATCTGTGTTATATCTATTTTCAAAAGCTCCGTATTTTACTTTCCTAGTAATGAGACTGAAATAGCCATATTTGCTCTGACTAGGGTTTGGAATAAGGCAACACCCACAGTCAGCCAAAAGATTTTTTTATTAATCTCATAATTAGGACTTGTATGAATATTGAAAAAACAGTATAAAATCTAGCAAGGATCAAGAATATTCTTAGCACAGTGCAGATGCTCCAAACTTTAAAAATGCATAAATGTGAGTGACAGTTGAACAGGTTGTAGTCTAATTTTAGAGTCAACCAAGTGTGAATAATAATATATTGTAGGAAGCATTTACTAAAAGCTCTACTCAGTATGACCCTCCTGAACGTGACTTCTTGAATAACAGCAAGGGAAACAAGAACAGAACCAGTGACTGTTTATCAATTATGTATTGTATGCCAGGCATCTGTGTGGTATTTTCCATTCCATATTTCAATTAAATTGCACTGCAATCCTATGAAGCAACTCTATTTTTCTTATCTTACACACAAGGACATTGAGGCTCAGAGAAATTATGTAACTTACTACTTGTAACTGGTGGATTCCAAGTCAACGAACATTCAGGGAACAGATATGTATTTTGTATCTGCTAATTTCCTGACTCAGTTTATGGTGGTGGGCAGAGAGAAATGGTCTCTACCATCATGCACATTACAGATGTAAGCATACGTGCTTCTGACTTTGAAGCCCTTGAGCCTATATGAATTAGTCTGCTCCCAAACAGGTTACTGCTTAGGGTAAAGCTATGTATTTATACACCCTGGGCAGGTAGATTACAAAACTTCCTATTTTCATTTGAAAACATAACAGTTGAGATAAACAAATTGAAGAATCCTTACTTTCAATGGACTCATTCCAGCCCTGCCCTGGCTTTCTTTGGTCAGGTCTCCTGTGGGCCCCATTTTTCTGCATCCCTGTCATCAGGGTTCATGTCTGGAAATGCACCGTAGGCTGCAGAAAAGCGGGCAGCCAGCAAGTTGCTTTCAAAGAAAAGATTCTGCAGAGAAAGTTACACTCTGAAATCTAGACTCGGAGTGACTTACTATGTAGCAGAGAGAGAGGAAACTGGAAAGAGAACAGAAGTTAGCCTGCAGTGGAAGGTCTCCCGGCAGCGTGGGAGAAGTATTTGCCATGGCAACTCTTGCATCATCCTGCAGAGGTGGCAGGAATGACTCGAGGGGAAAGGAGGACACCTCTTCAAGTCCCATCTCTCATATAATAAAGCTGGAAATCCCATAAAAAACAAAACTGGATACAGTAGGAAGGACACTTCTTGCCCCCTAACCTGATAGTTGATGTTATGATAACAGACTAAGTTAGTTACCTAAGGACTCAGTCTGCTTTTCATTGTCACCTGCCATTGCTCTAGGTCAGGTGACTTAATACCAGTTTGCCTGTTAATTCCTTTGTCTAATGAGTGATTTGCCTACATTCAGGGTTCCCATGTAATTTTTCCTCCAACTAAGGATATTTTTTCCTTTCTCTTTTTGTTCAATTAAATTTTTTTTCAATTACAGTTTTTATTCAATATTATTTTGTATTAGTTACAGCATAGGATAAGGCCATTTTTGAAAGTATAAAGGGCTGTTTTTATTGAACTGGGAAAAGGGACTAAACCCAGTGCTAACCCTGGTAAATTGGGACAAAGGGTCATCCCACGTAAAACTATTCTCCACTTGCTGCAAGTATTTGTGGAAATAAATAAAGACTGCCCAGATGGGAATAAGCAGAAGATATTTATTCAGAACTTCCTATATAGCAAGAGAGTCAGCTGCCATCAAATGGGTTTAGCAGAAAATTAAAAGGAGGTTTGGGAGTGGGAACAATTCATAATGGAAAAAAGAGAAGGCTTCAGATCTGCTCTGATTGGAGATTGTTGGTGTGGGGAGACTAGAGGTGCAGGGAATTCTGTGTGATTACTTTAGGGGTATATTTGGCTATTTCTGGCCCTGAGTTGGAAGCAGGGGCAAAAAATAGGAAAGCTCTCAGGTATTGATCCAGCCGTGTGGTTTCGACCAGTTCACGCAGAGTTTGTATGTCAAAGATCTACTGTTGTCTATTCCCAGTGGTCGGCAAACTGCGGCCCCTTGAGTGTGGCTCTTCCACAAAATACCACATGTGGCGCGCACGTACTGTGCGATTGAAACTTCGTGGCCACACTCAAGGGGCCAAAGAGCCGCATGTGGCTCGCGAGCCGCAGTTTGCCGACCACTGCCCTAGTCATTGTCCACTGGCATACTCAGTCTCTAGTATTGAATTGCTTGCTTACTATACTATCTTTGGGGAGTTTTAAGGAGACTATCTAAGTTGCCTAAGATCACTTCCAATGTCATGTTGTATTTTTAATAAGCATTTATTAAAGTTGCATCATTTGTAGATAATTGCATTGTCTTATATTGTGTGTGTCTTTCTAATTTATCTGTATTTGAACAATTAAAGGAAATTTTAGCCTGTCTATAAACCTCCCATTCTATAATTATTTTGAGTATGTTTGATTTTATTTTTGGGACTATTTCAAGAGATATAAAGCCACACACGCAAAGGGTTTGTATTTCAGATAAATGGTCATTAGGCAACTTTTCTTATATAGATGAAGCATTGCCCCTAATAACCTTGTTGTTCTCATTCCCTGTCTATTCGTACTTAGACACCCACCCTGGCATAATTGAGGAAGAATAATTGGCAGGTTTGAGAAGAAAGTAGCAGCTACAGATGTGGCCAGCTTTGAACTCTTTCATGTGAATTGTGCCAGAGGAAGAACACAACACATTTATGAACTTTAATTCTGATTATATTCTAGTTTTAAAGTCTAATTATGTAGTAGGTTAGGTAAATTTGTATACCTTTACAAGAAAGAAAATATTACCCATAGTGATCTGTTGGCTGAATTTGTATGTTTGATGTGAAATGTAAAGTTCTAGAAATCTAAACAGTTTAAGTTATTAGTGGCAGCCAGTAACCAAAGCAAAACTCTTAGAAATAAAAAAAGAAGAAAAAAAAGTATTCAGAATTGGTAAATAATGAATTGGAGAATTTGTGACTTTTTAAATTATTTCCCATGCTTTAATCTCTTAGTGGTCTATGTCCATAAAATCTGTATATATTAACTCTATCAAGAATAACAAATGATGCCTTTTATTTGATTGACTCATGCTGGGTATCTATAGACCTTATACTAGCAAACACAATAGCAAAATAAGGCAATACCTCCATTCATAAGAAAATCATGGGTTCTTGAGTGAGATGGCTTTTGTACTAGTTACATAATTTGTCTGAGCCTCAGTACCAGCTGATGTAAAAAAATGAGCAAAATGCATATTCATAACCTGTGAAGGGAAACATACACTGTTTGTTGCTGCCTTTTCTTGAAAAAGTACAGAACTGGGACTCACGAGACATGGATTATAGTCCAGTTTTATGACTTCAGAGTTTTCTCATCTATAAAATAAAAGATTTCTGCCAGGTGCTTTCCAAGGTCCTTTTTACCTTAAGTTTCTTGTTCCAAGAACACAAGGACAGCACAATCTGATTTCAGTCATTCACTATACTTTTAAAACTAGTTTTATATTTCTAATTTGTTATGATATAATTGCTTTTCTATTATTCTTTTTCCCCCCCATTGATTTTGGAGAGAAAGAGGAAGGGGGACAAAGAGAGAGAAGCATTGATTTGTTGTTTACTTATTCATAGGTTCATTGGTTGCTCCTTGTCTGTACTCTGAACAAGGATCATACCCACAACCTTGATGTATCAGGATGACACTCTAAGCCAGCGGTTCTCAACCTGTGGGTCGTGACCCCTTTGGGGGTCGAACGACCCTTTCACAGGGGTCGCCTAAGACCATCGGAAAACACATATATAATTATATATTGTTTTTGTGATTAATCACTATGCTTTAATTATGTTCAATTTGTAACAATGAAATTGGGGGTCACCCCAACATGAGGAACTGTACTAAAGGGTCGCGGCATTAGGAAGGCTGAGAACCACTGCTCTAAGCAATTGAGCTTCCTGGCCAGGGCTTGATTTTCTAGTATTCTAACATCACTTTTATTTATGTTCATCTCCAGTTCCTACCAAAGAAATGTCAAGTCTTTTCACTCAGGAAACAAAATTCTTGTCACTAACCTAGGTATTCTAGCCAACCAATCTGCCTGTCAATTCCCAAATTCCATGAACTGTCCATTTAACGCTTACTTTTCCTTACAGTGTTCCCTTGGCAAGAAATGCCTTTCCTCATGCTTTAGTTATTAAAATCCTTAGTTATCAAATTCCCAATCATCCTCCAAGTGTTAACTGCTCTATGTATTCTTCCTTTGGCCTCTCTCTGCCAAGAAACCACTCATTCTCTGCCTTTTCCCTTAATTCAGAGTATTTCTCTTAAGCACCTAGTGAAAAATGCATATGTTTTGAAACTAGAGAGCCTTTAGTTTGAATTTGATTCTATAATTTATTTTCTTGTACGGCCTTGTAATTTGCTTAACTCCCAGGTGCCTCCCATTCTTCACCCACTAAATGGGAACAATGAAAGCTACCTAATGGCATTGTTTTGCATAGTTCATAAGTTAATGCATGGAGAACCTGAGAAAATGCCCATTAGTTGCTTGATCATGATCTGTCCTGCTCTTACTTTTTTCCTTATCGAAGTTATCTAGATAGTTATTAAATTTTTATAATTAATTTGAAAACTTCTAAATTTAAAGATTATGTCTTATTATTTATTTTACAGCAACTTATTACAGTCCCTTTACAGTTGCAAAGTTGTTTTTCTCACTCATTTATTATTTTTAATATTAAAATTCATGGTCGTTATAGAGAAATTCAGGAATTCAGAAACTCAAAAGGAAGAAAATTTAAACTATCATAATCCTGTAATTGTAAGATAACTACTGCTGTATTTTTATTAGACATTTTTCTGTGTCCATGTGTACACTTGTTTGTACATGTGTATAAAATATATATATATAATATATATAACGATTTTTCCAAATAACTTATTCTATTGAACGTATACTCCATTAAATTTAAAAATCTTTATGAGTCCCATTAATTTATTTAACTAATGATGAAATTCCACTTAATCAACCTTTGCTTAACAATAATGCTTTGTCATAAGTTCCTATAAGTAAAATTCTCAATTAAAAAGATACATGTATTTAAGTCTTCAGTTTCATATTATTCCTTCCCATGCACTTGTATGTCAATTTCCATTCTAACCTATAATAGCACTACAAAATAGAATTCACCAACATATTTAGTCCTCATCAAAATCTTTGTAGTAGGAATTGCTATTCCTATTTTACATATTTTAAAATGAGGCCAAATGAATTGTTAAGGAACCTGTTCAGGAACACATCTAATATAATGGCAAAGCTAGGAATTCTTATACATAGTTCAAAGCCTAACATTCTTTTTCTATATATAATAGCTTCATTCGTTCATCTATTCACTTGCACATTTGACATATGTTTTGAGTGCATAGCTAGATGGTAAGGATATTGTACTGAACACAGTTCTTAAGATCATAGAACTTAAAAACTGGCAAGGAAAGTGAACATGAACTGAATAAGTAGCTAGTTCCAAATTATAGTAAGGGTACAAAAGTAAAAAAAAAAAAGTACCTGACCTAGAGTCAAAAATCAGGGAAGGATTACTTTGAATGGAGACCATCTAAGCTGAGACAGGATAGGTAAGTATTTTCAGCTAGACATGGGAGTCATTTGGGGTGCAAGTAGAAGGGAAAATCTTCCAGACCAGGGTTTCTCAACCTCAGCATTCTTGACAGTTGGGGCTGTATAGTTCTTTGACATGGGGAGCTCACCTGTGGATTGTGGGAGGTTTAGCATCATTGCTGACCTCTACCTAGAAACCTATAATACCCCACCATCCAGTTATAAACAATACACTTCTTGCAGGGGGAGAATCACTCCTGACTGAGAACCACTATTCTAGGCTTAAAGAAAAGTAGTTACTAGGGGAATATGGTAGTTTCTAGGATTTAAAACAAGTTCATGTGACTGGAGAATGGAATAAGAATTGGAAACTGGCTTCAAATGAAGCAAGGCTCATACTATGCAGAACCTTGAAGGTGCTGGTAATTATTTTGGGTCATATTTAAATAGCACTGGGAGTCAGCAAAGCTTGTGAATGTGCCTGGCTGGGTGGTTCGGTTGGTTAGAGCGTTGTCCTGTACACCAAAAAGGTTGCAGGTTTGATTCAGATTCTGGTCATGCCACATATTTGGGTTGTGGGTTCCATCCTCATTCAGGGCATGTGCAGGAGGCAAGAGATCAATGTTTCTCTCTCACTTGATGTTACTTTCTCTCTCCCTCTCCCTCTCCCTCTCCCTCTCCCTCTCCCTCTCCCTCTCCCTCTCTCTCTCCCTCTCCCTCTCCCTCTCCCTCTCCTTCCCTCTCTCCTTCCCTCCCTCCCCCTCTCATCAATAAGCATATCCTTGGGTGAATGACAGGATGGCATAATTTAGGTTTATGTTTAGGAAAGATCATTTTTAGAATTTGGGGTTAAAAGTGGATTAGAAGATGTCAAAAGGGAAACATTTGGGAGGCTTCTGAATTAACCTATATAAGAATATAGATAATTACAGTGGATATGAAGAAAACATTACAGATTCTAGAATATTTAAGAGAATTAGAAGATTTAATAATTGACTGTCTGTTGGAAGGATACAAAGGAGCTTATCAAAGTTGATTACTGGCCCTAACCGTTTTGGCTCAGTGGATAGAGCGTCGGCCTGCAGACTGAAGGGTCCCACGTTCGATTCCAGTCACTTTGGTTGTGGGCACATCCCCAGTAGTGGGTGTGCAGGAGACAGATGATTGATGTTTCTCTCTCATCAATGTTTCTAACTATCACTTTCCCTTCCTCTCTGTAAAAAATCAATAAAATATATGTTTTAAAAAAAGTTGATTACTGGATTTCTCACTCATGAAAGTGGAAGGATGGAAGTATCATTCAGTAAAGTAGGAAAAGTGGAGGAGGATGAAGTTTCAAGAAGAAATTTAATGTTTTTTGTGATCATAATGAGTTTGAGGTGCCAATAACATATTCAGCTACTCAACAAGCAAGTGGATAAATGACCTGGAGCTCAGGGAAGAAATGTACATTAGAGAAAGATTAGGAAAAACAAAGAAATAAAAAGATTTGGAAGTCATCATCATACAGGTGGTAAATCAGTAACAGAGAGGAAAATGAAAAATTCAAAAATATGTGCTAATTAAACAACATACTTCAGAGCAACCAAAAGGTCTAGAAAGAAACCAAAAGGTAAATAAAAAATAATATGAAAATGGGAACATGGAAACACTATATGTCAAAATTTATGGTATGCAGCAAATGCAGTTCTATGACACATGTTGATAGCAATAAATGTTTACTGTAAGAAAAAAAGAAGGAACTCAAATAAATAACCTATTTTTTCACTTTAAGTAACTAGAAAAAGAAGCACAAACTAAGCCCAAAAATAGCAGTAGGAGAGAAATAACAAATATGAG
Organism: Myotis lucifugus; assembly: GCF_000147115.1. Lineage (NCBI taxonomy): Eukaryota > Metazoa > Chordata > Mammalia > Chiroptera > Vespertilionidae > Myotis > Myotis lucifugus. The sequence continues at coordinate 4,111,517 of NW_005871154.1, forward strand.
AAATATATAAAATATAGACTTGAAAAATAAGAGAAAAGATAAACTAAGACCTGTTTTTTTGAAAAGCTAAAAAAATAGACAAATTTTTAGATAGAGCAACTAAGGAAAAGAGAAAGAATTAAAATAATTTAAATCAGAAATGAAACAAGAGACTTTACAGCTGACACTACAGAAATCAAAGGATCATAAGAGTCTATTATGAACACTTAAAGCAAATTGGGTGACCTAGAAAAAATGATTAAATTCCTAGAAATATATAATCTACCAAGACTGGATCATGAAGAAATAGAAAATATGAACGATCAATAACAAGTAAAGGAAATTGAATCAGTAATCAGCAATTTCCCAACAAAGGAAAGTCCAGGAACAGATGGCATCACTGGTGAATTCTACCAAATGTTTAAAGAAGAATTAATAGCAATCCTCAACCCTTACAAAAAATTGAAGAGGATGGAACACTTCCAAGCTGAGTTTATAAGGGCAGTATTACCCTAATACCAGAGCTGAACAAAGACAATCTGAGAAAAGAAAGTGAAAGGCTAATAATATCCCTGATGAACATAGTTGCAAAAACCCTCACAAAATACTAGCAAACTGATTTCAAGGGCACATCAAAAGGTCATACACCATGGTCCAGTGGTATTTATTCCTGAGATGCAAGGATGATTCAGCATACACAAATCAATACATGCAATGTACCACACTAATAGAATAAAAGATAAAAAAATATATGATCATCTTAATAGATGCAGAAAAGGCATTTAACAAAATTCACCATGCTTTCAAAATAAAAAGTCAACTAACGAGATATAGAAGGAATATTACTCAACATAATAAAGACCATATACAACAATCCCACATCTGACATCATACACAGTGGTGAAAAACAAATTTTTTCTCTAAAATTATGTATAATATGGGTTTTCACTCTCTTCACCTCCTTTCAACATTATACTGGAATTTTTAGCTCATGAAAGTAGGCAAGAAAAAGAAATAAAGGGCATCCAAATCAGAAAAAAATAAATAAAATTCCCTCTTTGTAGATGACATGATCATATCATATTTAATAAAAGGGTAATATGCAAATCAACCAAATGGCGGTACAACCAATTGCTATGACGCACGCTACCAGGGGGGCAGATGCTCAACTCAGGAGTTGTACCCTGGTGGTCAGTGCGCTCCCACAGAGGGAGCGCCGCTCAGCCAGAAGTCGGGCTCATGGCTAGGAAGCACAGTGGTGGTGGCGGGAACCTCTCCCCCCTCTGCAGCAGCGCTAAGGATGTCCAACTGCCGGCTAAGGCCCACTCCCTAAGCCGGCAGTCGGATATCCCCCAAGGGCTCCCAGACGGTGAGACAGTGCAGGTCGGGCTGAGCCCCCCACCCCCCAGTGCATGAATTTCATGCACCAGGCCTCTAGTATATATAGAAAGTTCTAAAAGACACCACAAAAAATATTACATTTAATCAATGAATTCAGTGTATTTGCAGGGTACAAAATCTGTAGTATTTCTATATACTAACAATGAAATATCTGAAAAATAAATTTAGAAAATCACATTACAATAGCATAAAAACAATGAAATATTTAACAGTAAATTTTATCAAGGAGGAAAAGATCTGTACATTGAAAATTATAAAGCATTGATTAAAGTAATTAAAGAAGACAGAGATAAATTGAAAGATATCCTGTGTCCATGGATTAGAATAATTATTGTTTATATAAACAATAGAATGGTCCATGCTAACCAAAGTGATGTATAGATTCAATGCAATCTGTATCAAAATTCCAATGTCAGTTTTTGCAGAAAAAACAACCCTAACATTTATTTGGAACCACAAAAGACCCAGAATAGCCAAAGCAATTTTGAAGAAGCACAAAGCTGGGATCATCACACTTCAAAGTTGTATTCAAAGCTCTACTAATCAAAACAGTATTGTACTGGCATAAAAATAAACCAGTGAAACACAATAGTGAACCCAGAAATAAACTATGCCATATACACTCAACTAATCTTCACCACAGGCATCAAGAACACAATGGAAAAGGATAGTCTGTTTAATAAATGGTGTTGGGAAAAGAGAATATCTCCATGCAAAACTCTTATACCATACACACACAAAAATCAATTCAAAATGGATTAAACACTTTAAAAAAAGAATTAAAATTATAAAACTTCCAAAAGAAAATACAAGGAAAAAACTATTTGAGATTGATCTTGTCAGTGAGTTTTTGGATATGACACCAAAAGAACTGGCAGGAAAAGCAAAAATAAACAAATGGGACTAAATCAAACTAAGGAATTTATGCTTAACAAAGAAAAAAATCAACAAAATTAGAATGGCAGCCTATGGAAAGAGAAAATATTTGCAAACTATATATCCAATGAGAGGCTACTATCCAAAATATATAAAGAACTCACTTAACTCAACAGCAAAAAGATACATAACCCATTGAAAAAATGGGCAAAGGATGCCTTACTGGTGTAGTTCAGTGGTTGAACTTTGACCCAAAAATCAGGAGGTTAGGGTTTGATTCCTAGTCAGACATATGCCCAAGTTGAAGGCTTGATCCCCAGGCAGGAGTGTGCAGGAGGCAGCGATCAATTATTCTCTCTCATCATTGATGTTTCTCTCTCTCCCTCTCCCTTTCTCTCTAAAATCGATATAAATATATATATATTGAAAAATGAGCAAAGGAGGTAAGTAGAAATTTTCCAAAGAAGTCATGTGAGTGTCCAACAGGTATATGAAAAATATTCAACACTGCTAATCATCATGGAAAAGCAAATTAAAACCACAATGAAATCACCTTATACCTGGCAAGATGGCTATTATCAAAATGTCAAATAATAACAATTATTCACAGGGGTATAGGGAAGAGGGAAAACTTGTACACTATTGATGGGATACAAATTGGTACAACCATTATCGAAAACAGTATGGATTTTTCTAAAAACTATCATATGATCTAATAATTCCTCTTCTGGATATATACCCAAAGGAAATGAAATCAGTATATTGAAAAGATATCTGCACACCCATGTTCATTGCAGCATTTTTCAAAGTAGCCATGATACAGAAACATGTCTGTCAATGGATGAATAGTTAAAAGAAAATGTGGTATGTGTACCTATAATAATAAAAACATAATATGCTAATTAGACCAGACGTCCTTCTGGATGAAGCTGGGGCTGTGAGAGAAGCCCAGGTCCCATGTGCCTGCCGGCAGTCAGAGGGAAACCTGGGTCCCAGATGCCAGAGGGAAGCTGGTGCCAGCAGGTGGGGGAAGGAAGGCCAACTCTTGCACAAATTTCATGCATCAGGCCTCTAGTCTATATATATAAAAGCCTAAGCGACTGGTCAGCCATTCAACCGGTTAACCGGTCACTATGACGCACACTGACCACCAGGAGTCAGTCAACTTGGACAGACGAAAAGAGAAACAAGCTATTGAGTCTATGCAAGATCGCAAGCAGGCTGGGCTGAGCTGCAGTTCGCATTGAGAGGCCAGGCCATTGGCTCAAATTCCACCGCTCCCTAGGCACCATTCTGGAGGCGCAGTGTCCCCGAACCTCCGTCAACCCTTCTGGCAGCCGGGACCGAGGGACAGAGGGAGGGAAAAAAGAGACTACAGACTCTGTCTCTAGCGCCTTCCTCCTCCTATCAGACCAGAGCCACTCTAGGACTTGCAGGACAGAGTGCAATGTGGATGGCTTCACTGCACAGCTACTGCGATTTCCCGGTCTGCCCTGGGTGCCCCTCGGGCACTCACACCACTTCTCTGAGCCTTAGTCTGAATCCCTAGTGAGGCCGTGGGAGCTCCGCTCTAGGGACTCACTTCTCCATAGCTGAGTGCAGCAGACCAGGAGATGCAAAGGACAGCAGTGGAAGACAGGGGCAGATGCTCAGCTGACCGGAATGAGCGGGGCCAGGATGAGTGGGAGTGGCTCCTACCCGGCTGCCTGCTGCTTTGTGCACTACCACATCCCTCAGGGGATGTTGGATGCTGGTTTCAGCCCAATCCCCGCAGGCTACGCCAAGGAACCCCACTGATGCATGAATCTGTGCACCAGATCTCTAGTAGTTAATAATAATGTATTATATAGTTGAAGTTTGCTAAGATAGTAGATATGACATGTTCTTACCACAGAGACACACACATACACAGGATAATTATGTGTTGGGAAATTTTAATTAGCTTAATTAATCATTTTACATTGTATATGTATATCAAACAAGTTATATATGTTAAATTATATAATTTTTCTCAATCATCTATCATATATATAAAAGGCTAATATGCAAAGTGTCCCTTCAGGAGTTCAACCGGGGGACTGGGAGTTTGATCGCTCACTATGATATGAGCGGACCACCAGGGGGTGGCATGGAATGAAGGAAGGCCCAGGCCGGCAGGCAGCAGGGGGAAGAAAGGTCCAGGCTGGCAGCCGGAAGGCGCCAATTGGCCCTGATCACCGGCCAGGCCTAGGGACCCTACCCATGCATGAATTCCATGCACCAGGCCTCTAGTATATGAAAGCCTAAGTGATCGTTTGACCATTTGTCCTATAGCTATGATGCGCAATGACTACCAGGGGGGCAGATGCTCCTACCAGTAGAGGAGGGAGCCTGATTCCCTGTGGAATTGGCTGTGGGTTAGGTTGCTGCTGGGGCATTGCCAGCCCTGAATCTGGTTCACCTGCACCCCGGACCCAGAGAGGAGGGATGAGGGAGCCGCTGGGCATCTAGGTCCTGGGTGCTGGGCCTGCAGGAGGGGTCTTGCAACCTGGGACCCCTCAGGTGATGTCGGAGAGCCGGTTTCGGCCTGATCCCCACAGGCCAGGCCAAGGGACCCCACCGGTGCACTAATCTGTACACTGGGCCTTTAGTACCTAAATAAAGCTGAAAAAATAAAGTGAAAATAATCACATTACATACTTTTTTCCAAAAAGTGATTCTACGATTAGCAGAGAGTGTTGAAACTTAGTTGTAGTTTTTTTCTTCTTTATTTCAAGCTGCTCATCAATCTATTATGAAAAATGAAACAATCTTTGTGTGTAAGGGAACTATTTTTCAAGACACTTAGGTCTTTTGCTCTTGAGAAGCTTAAAATGGGGTTAAGGAGATGAATCTTCAGCACAAAAAGCAATGTGAGAAGAATACAAGGCAGTGTATAATCAGGTACCAAATTGGGCAATGCAGACAATACATTCCATAGACACTCAGGAAAAGATTCTTTGTGGGTTAATGTTGTCAGGGAAAAATCTCACAATAAGATGGGCCCTGATCTGATCCTTAAGAGATGATAGGAATTTCAGATAGTTCTTCTCAAAGCCTTTTTTTTTTTGTCCTCTATGTAAAGTATGTCTATCCCACTTTCTTTCTGTTCCTGAAAATTAGAATCAGTGATTGTTGGGAAGCCCATGTTCTTAGATTTTTCTTTCCCAGAAATCCCGAAGAGAAGGCTTTTACATTTAAAGGGATATGTAGAAGCTCTTTAAGACTGTGCAGTATTGTTCAGTAATTCTGGTGGGGAATTTAAGGGATCTTCGAAACTATGTATTTCTAAAGTCACATTTATTCTCATGCTGAATGTTTAAGTAGTTCTCAATAGGGCTAGTCTATGCCCTTGTGGATGCTCAACTGGCAATTTAAACCATTGTGAGGCTGTTTTTTGGGTATAATAGCAATGTGGGCATGTACTACTGACAAGTCGTGGACAAGAGCTGAAGGGAGGTAAAGGCTGTAGGAGGCACTCCCACACTATAAATAATTGTCCTTCATCCTAGACTTTGAAGTATCTAACTGAACATTCCTTTATATGAGAAACCTAAATAAAATTACCTGAGCCCATGATCTATCTCCATTTTACATATTTAACACAAAGCATTTCTTACATGGACTTGATAAACACTGAAAATTTCAACAATACAATTTCCCTGTCTCATAAGGCATCATTGTTTATTGTTTTGCTTAGAAATTTACCAATAGTTTTCACCAGTCCAGAATATTATGTCATTGATAGCAATGCTGCTTGAGATGTTTGAATAATCCAATATGCTGCTTGAGATGTTTGAATAATCCAATATGCTGCTTCTGTTTATATATGTGGGTGTAAGCCCTTTTCCATTTAATCATGAAACTGGAGTTTTGTCCGAGCATTTAAATCAAAATACTCTTTTTAAAACATTTTAACTCTTCCCTGGACAGATAGCTCAGTTGATTAGAGTGTCATCCTGATATGCCAAGGTTGTCGGTTCTATCTCCAGTCAGGGCACACACTAAAATCAACCAATGAATGCATAAATAAATGGAACAAATCAATGTTTCCCTCTCTTTCTCTGTCTCTCTCCACCTCTCTTTCTCTCAAGTTAATGAATAAAATTTTTAAAATGTCAACTCTTTTACTTATTTCTTTTATATGTTATATTGAATTTTTAAATCCTATGTAAAACTAGGTTATAATTCTTAATGTTTATTATGACAGTAAATGAGGCATTAAAATATTTGTATATAAATGGACTGTTATATCTGAAATAGTTAAGTATCAGAGTCTAGGTACTGAGATTTTGAGAAATTTTTTCTGAGCTTTGGAATCAGAAGATCTAGTGTTTCAGTTCTACCTCTAGCTTCTGTACAAATCTGAGCAATTCATTTAATCTCTGTGCCATTTTTCCTCACTGAATACAAAGGGGTGATGGCAATATCTTCAAGGCAAATGTGAGGATCAAGAAACAAATGGGATTGATATCTACTTTGTGAACTGAGGCATGCATATATATAGCAGTATGTATGACAAAGAATACTCAAAGCCATGAGATTGCAGTCTTCTTTTTTATTTTATAAATATATTTTTATTGATTTCAGAAAGGAAGTGAGAAGGAGAGATAGAAACATCAATGATGAGAGAGAATCATTCATTAGCTGCCTCTGGCATGCCCCACACTGGGGATCAAGTCTGAAACCTGGGTATGTGCCCTGACTTGGAATCAAACTGTGACCTCCTGGTTCATAGGTCGATGCTCAACCACTGAGCCACCCCAGCTGGGCATGCACAGTCTTCTTGTCTTATTAAGTCCAGTGTTCAGAAAGTAGTATGAAACATTATGACAAATGCAGTGATCATGTCAACTTGAATTTAACATTTACATGAATTTTAAGATAACAAATGAAACATTAAAGATATCCCATTTTGTTTCTATAACTGCAAGGGCAATCAATGTATTCTTTTCTGCCTTTAGGAATACTTCAGTGGAAAATCATCAGAAGCTCTGAAATGCTTTGTACTTTGTAATCAGTTATTATTATCTCAATAAACTTCAAGAGAATGCAATAAATTTCAGTGATATTAGAGCAATTCAGGGATTATTAAATAGTCAAACTTCCTGAGAATTAATTCTCTTCAAGGCTAATTAGTAATGATAAGGAAGTCCTAGAAGGTCTTCAAACCCTTCCAGGGTACCTTCTAGGTATTTAGAAGTTAGTCAAGAGGAATGGTAACATTTTTATCATTCTGTTTACCTCTATCATTTCAGTCTTCTTTACACTGAAACTACCACTGATTAAATTTCCTATGTACCAGGCAGTAGGCCAAGCAATTTGCACACCTTATTTATTTTAGTGTTTACAACATCCCTGTGAAGTAGGATTGTTATCTTTATTTTATAGAGGAATACTCCATGGTAGAGAGAGGTTATGTAAATTGCTCAACATCACACAGCTGGAAGTGGCAGAAAAGGAATTGAAACTCAAGTTGTTGTTATTATTATTGCTTTTCTCCTAAGTCTTCTAAGAGCTATTAGTTTCTAAGAGGGAATGGATTCTAAGTTCTAAGAATGGATTTTAAGTTGTAGCCCTGGTTCTCAAACTTTAGTTTACATGAAACTCACCTGTAGGGCTTGTTAACTCCGATTCCTGAGCCACATACCTAGGGTTTCTGATTTGGTAGGTCTGGGCTAGGACCTGGTAATTTGCATCTTTAACCAATTCCCAGTTGATGTTGATGCTGCTGGCCCCAAGACCACACTCTGAGGGCCACTGCTAGATACTGTAGAGCAGGGATTGGCAAACCACAAACTAAGAAATGGTTTTTACATTTTTAAATTGTTGAAGAAAATAACAAACATAATATGTCCTGACATGTGAACAGTATGTGAAATTTAAATTTTAATGTATATTAATAAACTGTGGTTGGAACACATTATATAATGTCTATGGCAGCTTTCTCTCTGTAAGATCAAAGTTGAGTTACTGTGACACTAATGGTATGGCTGGCAGGCATAAAATGTTTGCTGTGTGAACTTTACAGAATCAGTTTATCCTTCTTCTCCCTAATTCTCATTCTAGCTGCACATTAGAATTACTTGAGAAGCTTTATAAAATACTGATATCTGGGTTTCACTGCCTAAGATCCTGATTTAGTTGGTATGGAAGATAACCAGTTGAGTCCTTAACATTTAAACATATCTTCTCTGTCTTGTCTAAATAAAAAATAAAATAAAAAAATGCAGGCAAACCTACCAGAGTTATTCTGCCTATAAGAAATGACTAGGTAATCCAATCTCCTTATTTTATAAGGAAAATATACAAAAACATGAATTATTTGTCCCTGTTGACATTGTTGCTATTATTATTGTATTATTAGCTAATTATAATTGCATACTGCTTTAATAGTTTTTAAAAATTTATAAAAATATAGGTAATATTCTAAAAATTATTACAAACTTGTCTTAGTCTGTTTGGGCTGCTATAACAAAATACTATGGACTGGGTAGCTTATCAACAACAGAAGTTTATTTCTCACAGTTCTGGAGGCTGCAAGTCCGAAATCAAGATGCTGGGCCGATTCATTGTCTGGTGATAGAGTCCAGTGTGTCCTCAAATAGTGGGAAGGCAAGGGACTTTCTGGGGTCTCTTATATGAGGACACTAAACCTATTCATGAGGACCTAATCACCTCTCAAAGGCCATACTTCCAAATATCATTACATTGGGGATTAGGTTTCAACATGAATCTGGAGGGAACACATTCATTCTATGGCAAGATTTATTGTAAAAAAGAAGACGAAGAAATTGGGGGGACAGGTGAGAGTAGGTGGAAGAGAGTGAAGGTGGAGGAAGGAGACTCCCTTAGGGTGGAGAACACATCCTACAATATACAGATGATGTATTATAGTATTGTACTGCTGAAACAGATACAATTTTAGTAACCAATGTCACCCCAGTAAATTCAATGAAAAAATAAATAAAAATAAATAGGAAATATATGTAGATGTCAGGTTCTAAACTCAGTGCCATGGGTAAAAATCAGCTAGAGTTAGGTTTGCTCCATTGTCACTTTTTCACTCAAGAAGCAAATAAAGTAGTTGGCTTGTGTTTAAGGGCCACGCTTTAAGAAAAAAATAGATCACCCATGAATTCCAGGTAGATGTCACACACACAGAATTACATGCATTCCAGGTAGACGTCTATATCACAAGAGGCATGCAGGAACTAAGTGAATTCAGGAAAAGGTAGAGTCCTATCCCCATATCATGGCCATCCCCTGACCCGTGCTCATTGAGAGCATTAATAGGCAAATCCCCCAATCCCCCCACAAGTCCTAGAATGTCCTCCCTTCCTGGGTCTTTATTTCTCTCATTCACACAGAGGATAGTTGGATAAATAGTTCATTATGGGGAGGCCACCATAGTGTATAGAAGGGTATAAAATGAATATGAAAGGTAATGTCTAACTTATCTTCCTAAACCAAGTTCTAATCCCCAGTAATCAATGTTATCAAAATTTTATACACACACAAACACATTCACCTACTATAATTATATATGCATATACATACAAATATAGGCAAACTATACAAACTCTTAAGCAACCTTATTTTTTCATTTACATTATAACTTGAAAATCTTTCTATATAAGAATATGTACCATATATGTTTGTAATAACTGCATAGCATTTGGTGGCATAGAAGAGCTGCGATTTTACAAATAAGCCTTTCACTAATGGATATTTACATTATCTCTATAAAGACTATATATATATATATCTATATATATATATATATACACATACCCTTTCCTATATCTATATACCAATCTATACTTAGAATTAACTCCTAGGTATTTTATATAGATTACTTCCAATAAGTTTTCACTAATTCATGCATGCATTCCCATTAGTACTTGATATATCAATCAATTAAAAAATCTTTTTATTTTTTATGCTTTTCTCTAAATATGAATGAGGCGGAGCATGTTTGATGTGTTTTGTGGTCTTTTGGTGAATTGCCACTTTGTGTCCTTTGCCTTTTTTAAACTTTATTTTATATTTTTATCTGTTTATAAAAATTATTTGTATTTTAAGAAACTTTCTCATTAAGTATGTTGCAAATATTTTCCCAGTTTGTCATTGTATATCATTTAGCTAAACGGAAGTTTAAAAAAAAATTGTATATAGTTACATTGTTTACCTTTTCTTATATGGCTTCAGTCTTCCCTCCAATATCAGATATACCCAAACAAAATCCATTTTCTTCTAATATGTTTATGGTTTCAATTTCCATACTTAAATCTTTGCTCTATCTAGACTATTGTGATGATGGGAGATTCATCTTTTATCTTCTCAATGACACTGTTAAAGTATTATCCCCATTTTATAAATCTCCATTATACGAAGTATAAAAGAAAGGGTCTAACATGGAAGTAATTTTCCTGTATTCTTTGCTTGTGAAAGTTAGAGCTTAGATTTACTATGCTGCTTCCAAAATTATGTAGCCAGTTATAATTTCCTTCAACAATAACAGATGTTATTCTGTTAGCATGTACATGGATCTGTTAAAAAACATTTGCCTAAAAATAGAGAATACTTTTTAGTGGGGCATTGTCATTGTAATTAATGCCTCATTTCCTGCATCTGTAACTTGAGACTAGTAAGTCAGCTGTCCTAGTACACTTGCAAAAATCAGCAATACATCTACAGGTGTAGCCCATGACTGCACTGGGAGGCTGTGGTCTGGATAAGGGTATATGGGAGTTGAAGTGCATCTGCAAGTCTAAGAGCCTTTCTTTAGAAGGTACACACACTAACACTCTATCTGAAGTCCTATCAGGAGAAGCCCTCCCGGTGCCCTCCAGGAAAACCTGCATGTGTGTTTTCACCTGTAACTTCACCTGTGAACTGTTCTGAGATTTGTAACATTTCCCAGTTCTTCTGCTCTCATTCTCCTGGGTTATCCAAATACCCTAGGGCCGTGGTCAGCAAACTGCAGCTCTCGAGCCACATGCGACTCTTTGGCCCCTTGTGTGTGGCTCTTCCTAAGCCTTAGTAGCACCCTAATTAAGTTAATAACAATGTACCTACCTATATAGTTTAAGTTTAAAAAATTTGGCTCTCAAAAGAAATTTCAATCGTTGTAATGTTGATATTTGGCTCTGTTGACTAATGAGTTTGCAGACCACTGCCCTAGGGTCTCTTAAAATAATAAATACAAAGATGTAAAGTTGTTCTTTTCCCACAATTCCTAATAGAAAAATATAACAATTTTTATTCACAGATTAAAATTAAAAAAAAAAAACACCTCTGACCCTCCAATAAAATAGGCATTTAAAAATTCTCCTGTGATTTTCATGACATCAAGTTGCTGTGTTTGGATTCATTTATTGGGAAGAGCTGCAGGGAACGTGACCTGCTATGACCTCAGAAGAAGAAGGTGGTAACTGACATTCTTGGTTCTGCATTTGAAAGCCATTAGTAAAAGTTGTGGAATGATGAGAGTTGGGCATCCATGTCGCGGATTTTTTTTAATGTCCTGGAAGTCACTGGTTGTGTTGCAAGTGTTTGTAATTTGTAATTACCTAGATTTATCTGACAGAAGGAACTGGGAATCAAATTAGGTAGCTGCCTTCTTTTACGATTCTAAAGAATCTCCAGTTTAAGACAAGATTGCCTTTTTTCCTTCCTAAAAAAAGGCACAAACAATGACAGCCCAAAATAGCTATTTAGTCAGAACTGACGACACTTTCTGAATGCTTGTCATTAGAGAGAATTAGAAAGCCCTGCCTTTCTCCTCCCTTTAATTCCTCTCCCTTAAATACCTTGCTTGCCCCTGAAGCTGCCTCAGCTCATTGCCCAGGAGAAATGCCCAGTAGCTCTGCCAGTACCTCAGCACCACTGCAGGCTCCAGAGGGGAGGTGGCTTATGCAAAACACATTAAAGAAAAATCCTAAAAGTCACTGCAGCTTTTTCTAGTGAGTTATGCTGATCTTCCCTGTCGCTGTAAGCTGATGGGGAACGTTGTGGCAAAGACATAACCACTCTTTTTCCTCCCACTGTTTCTGCTGCAGTGAGAACAGTTCATTTCTGCGTGCATTTTGCCAGAGAGCTTTAGAATTCTAGCTGAGCATTAGGGCTTCCAAAGGCTGGAAATAAGAGTTTAGAACGTTAAATTGGAGTTTGTCCTTTGGCTCAGGAAAAATTGAGTTAATTTGCAGCATTCGGTGCCTGACAGGAATGACAACAGACAGTAGGATCAGACGATGGTTTTAAATCCCTCCCCCTCCCCCCCCTTATGGATTCATGGGGGCAGAAGCTTTTATTTTTCTCTCCTGCTCTCTCTGCCTTCCGGAGCCAGCTGAACACATTACATTCAGCAGCAGTAGCTACTGAATCCGTGGTTATGTTATCTCTGGACTCTTCCCTTTCATTCCGAACTCATCCTCTATTATTGGTTGTCATATACTAATAAAGCTTCATTTTGGAAAATTGGGTGCCTGTTTTATCAGTGATCCTGGCAACTTTAGCTACCCCGGGAAGATGTGAGTAGATATCTCAGGACAGGGAAGTGAGAGAAGGTGGTACTTCTCAGCCATGTAACTGCAGATCACCCCAGGGGAACCCAGCTTACATTTTAGGGGACTTTATGAGACTGTGATCTTTTGGTCTCAGTCCTATTTCACACTGAAAAGCAGAATGAGAGGTGTTTGCAGTGATTTGTAGTATTTGCCAAACAGGGTGCTGCATCAGAATAGCCTGGAATACAGTGCAGAGCCCTTATTCAACCTCTACAGGGAAAAGGGTTTCCTCTTCATTTACAGTCTGCCGGATGCGATCCCCTTGTAAAGTATCTAATAGGATAACAGCAGAGCTCTCCAGAAACATAAGTAACTCATTGGTTAAATTTCAATTCTTCACCTTCCTCCCCCCTACTCCATCCCTCCTGGGTGAGCTCATTCCCCCCTCCCGTTTTTTTGTGTTTTTTTTTTTTTAACCCAGTGATTTAAAATGCTAGAAGGAAAAAGCAACTGAAGTCTTAACTTTCAGATGCTGAATTCTCGGCTAATTGAAATTACTGGGCACACTGCTATATATAGCCAATGAAGAGATGTTGAGCTCTCACTCAGTGCCTTCAAGACATGTCGTTTTGTAGTCAGAGAAAGCAGAGATCAATGCATTTTCAAACTGACAGAGGGAACGGATGCTCCTTAGTAGCACATGCCCAGGACCCAGTGTGTGGGGCTTGCGCTGTGCTGAGAAGCTGAATACCGGTCCATATGCTCCTTATTTACTGCAATGTTCTTTGCATGTTACTGTGCACTCCGGACTAACGTGAAGGTAAGAGGAGGCGAGCCGGCAACTGGGCACAAGATACATGTTAAACCAGCTGCAGAAAATGTCTACCTTGTGTAGCCTCAGGACTTTTCGGATTGCTGGCTGAGCAGGCAGATTATTACAGGTGGTTGCAAGGGCTTTGTTTTATTGTCGCCGTGCAGCCTCGCTGGGGGAGCATGTTGGAACGCCGCTGGGAAGTGACCTTCAGGTTTAACTGTTTGTAATTCAGGTTCACGCTCACACTTGGGGGCTGGAGTGGGGGGAGGAAAAGATGAAAATTATGTAGGTAGGCCAGAACCAATAAATCAGAGGGTGGGGGGAGAGCTATAGAGCATGCTTTAGGGGAGGATTGAAAGACTTTCTTTTTAAAAGTGCTGGGAGCTGCCTGTTTGTGCAGCCTAATTGTTTGCGGTGGGGATTACACGTAGGGGCTGTAATGGCATTAGGACGGGATCTGTGGGATAGCTGATCACCCTGTCCGTACAAACACAGCATTATCCTTGGAAGTTGGTGATATTGAGCATACACATCCTCAGCTCTGTTTGCTTTGGCTGCCCGGGTGCCGTTGCCAGGCGTTCTCACCCCACTGACATTCACTTGCTGTAGCTAATGAGGCTCTGAAGTTGAGCCTAAGTTTGGGAGATTTACCCCTTGTCAGGAAGGACTGTGATATTATTGGAGAGGTTTTCTGACACTGTTCATTCAGCACTAAGCCAGTCAGACAGGCCAGCTGTGGAATTCCAGTTGCATAATTTGAAGTGAATTACATCCTCTGTTAGCATTTTGAACTTGTATTTTCGAAGGAAGTTCAAAAGGAAAGTAATTGCCTCTCAGGAGAAAAAATTTGAAGGGCAGTTAAGATTTAATACCTAAAGTAAGATCTTAAAAATATATATCCATGGAAAGCGTTTCCTCATTTTATTTAACTGGGGGAGTATTTTAATATGCCTGGGTACTGAAGTTTCATTTCCTGTGTTTACAAGTTTTATTAAAGAACTCCCTGCTGCTCCCCTTTTGTAAGCCTTTTTGTTTTCTATTTGAATTTCAAACAGGTAGTATTTATGTTTTGATGACCAATTCTATTACAACCACAGTCGGAAGCATTTCTGTAGATCATTTTGCAGACTTCTGCAGACTTTACTTTTTACTACTCTTAAGGTTAAAGTCAGCAATCAGTATCCCCCATACAGATAATAAGCAACATAAAAAAAGCTATTTAAAACCCTAAGGACAGTGCCCAAATATCAACTTGAATTTCTCCATCACCACCCCTTGTTTCAAATTTTGGGTATGCAATAACACTGGTTTGTAAGCTCATGAATTTTAAATGTTTCCCTCCTTATCCTTTTTTAAAGAGAAAACTGCTTTTTTTTCCAGGGAAATCGTCATAAATAATTTAGATGAAGAGATAATTTTTTAAATATTTCAGAGGTGCAGAAAAACCCAAGTCCAAAGTTCCTTTGATATGGGTTTTGAGAAATTCCCTTTTTACTCTATACTCTGTGGCCTTTGAGGGGGTAGCTTTAAATTTTTCTTACTTATATTCATAAGCAAAGGAATGAAAAGACTTTTACCAACAGTATCTTAATTCTGATGACTTTTGGATAATAAATTCTTAGTCCGTACTTTGGCTAACCTGTACTGAGTGATGTAAACTTTTCTATACATTAATCAATAGAAACCCTGAACATGTACATTGCCACGTACAACATGTATAACCTTGCTTTGAATAGCTCAACTTCAATGTTAACTATGTTTATGCCCTTTCAATAATTAGTTTTCACACTTCCGTGCAAATGTTATTAGGTTTATCTTTTTCTTCTGAGATAGCAAGTTTTGCAAAAGAGTTCGCAATTACATGGTCTGATATTTTACCAAGTTTTCGCAATAAAGTCTTACCTGATGTTTTTATTTTTGTTTTATTTTATGTTATAATTTTAAAGTATTTGATTTTATTTTCATTATGCCCAGAATTACTTATTTACTTGGTTCTGGTAAAATCTCTTGTATAGTTTGTAGCTTTTCATGTTGCCATGTTTTAACATGATTGGTGTTCCAGTGACCCAAAACTTTCAGATGGTTAACATTCAAAGGATAGAAACAGCTCTTGTCTATTTTTTCTGCACTCACAATCTCTTAAACTAGAATGATTGCTTTGTGGATTGGACCTTTTTTATTATAGTGAAGTCAAAAGGATTTTTTGACAGTGGTATGTTTTAATATGTCTCATGTTTTCATGTAAAAATGAAGTCATTACATTTGGAATGAATATGCATGTATATCTATGTGTGCACACACATACATTTACAGATATCAGAATGTGACTTATGGGTCATCATTTATTCACTCATCTATCAAAAATTTTTGGAAGGACAACTATGATTTATGCACTGTGCTAGAGTCTGTGCACCTAAGCTCCATAGAAAATAATCCTTGCTTTCAAGAAGCTTCCAGTCTTGGAAAGGACACAGACACATAAGCAAGTAAGAGGTGTGAAGTATTACAGGACCAGTAATGAAAGTCTACGCAGGACATTGTAAGGACAAAACAGAACAGAACAGAACACTGGCTAATTTTACATGGACTGTGATGTCACCTCTGGGTTGAAAGGTTTCCCGGTGAAGTCACCTCTGGGTTGAATTTTGACAGCTAATGGAGTTTTGCCAAGCAGCCTGGAGTGAGGAAGGTATGCCTGGTAGAGGGAATGACAAAAGCATGGAGTTAAAAAGCAGAGTACTTTGAAGAGTTGCAAATAGTTTGAAATGGATGGAGCATGGGGTCTTAGAAGACTGAAGAGTGAACTAACAGGGTCTAACAAATAAATGCCAGGTAAAGCCAATACTGTGGGAATTAACTGGGCAATCTTCACAATCTAATTCTGTGTTACTTTTCCACCTGTTTCTAGAAAAAGGGATTTCTACAGAAGGAAAAAAAATGAAAACTTCTAACCAGAGGGTATTATATATGTTCTGTGTTTTTCTTGTCAACTGTAAGTTGTTTAAATTTGATCAACATTCATAGCATATTGGCTTGAGTTTAACTTTTTAAAGAATATGATTACAACAATCTACTCTGATTCTGTTCACACACAAAAAAAGTAATGTGATCCTTATTTAGGTGTACAATTCCTCTTTCATCTCAGATTGCCTTTGTTATACACAAAGTACCTCTGTAATAAAACATATAGGAAGCTTGTTGCACCAGATGTCCATATCTTTTTTTGTCTATAGAAATGACTTTTTGAAAGTAATGATTTTGATGCAACTAACTTACATTCAGGTGATACCTGTTGCTTTTCTGAATAGCTTTATGTTCCTCGCCTCATTATTTCCCTCCTTTTGTCCTGCTACTGTAAACATACCCATATACAGTCATAAACCCACAATCTCTGAACGATGAATGGCAAGTATGAGATTCATTTTACAGGTAAGAAAACTAACACAGAGAGAGGAAATGGACAGTTCCTCTGGTTCACAGTGTGTGTCAGAAGCAGATTTGGTAGAGATGTTTCCTGACCCCTGATTTACTACCTTATTTAGTAAATCCTGTTGCCCACCCCATAGATTCAATAATTCTGCTTTTATTTTTAAAATTCCTTGAGGGTAAATATAAGAAGATTTTGGAAAAAGAGTGTAACAGAATGTTTTTAAAGCATGGGTTTTTGTTACTCCAAAAGAACTAATTTTGGTTTATCTTCCCCATTTATTACATAGACATGCTTTTGTTTGCACAAGAAACTTTCTGAATTAAGTATTTTTAATGTCTATAACAAGGATGATAGCTATTATAAGAATGATGTGATATAAGATATGGGGACACTGTATAAAATGTTCTTAGAATGTAGTAAGTACTCAGTTTAACTCATAATTGATAAAGCTGAGGCCACAAAATAGGAGAAGACTTAAGGTTTGCCTTCAGTAAGAATAGTGTTAAGAAATTCTAGGATTTGAGCCCAATTAAAAGATGTCTGTGATTAATGAGAAATGCATTCAGCTATAAATTCACCTTTCCCACCACTCTCAACATCATTACCACACATGCACATATGCTAACATGTAAGCTCTATAGAAGTCAGGATTTCCATTTGTTTCATTTACATCTATATCATCAGCATCAAGAACAATGTAGGCACATAGTAGGTGTTCAATAAATATTTGTTAAATGTTGCATCATGTCCCAGATTTCTCTTTATTACGTACTCAGCTTCTTCCCAGATTTATTTATTGTAATGCTTGTTAAATTATTTTGAGAGAAAACACACACACACACACACACACACACACACACACACACACAATACCATGGTCTTTGAAATCACATGGGCGTGGGTTTGCATACTAGGTCTGGCAGTCACAAACCACTCGCACTCAGTCACATACTGTTTTGGATCTGCACAGCCAGGTTGTAGAGCTAGGTTGGAGGGAATCTATAATTCAAACTAAAACAATTTGTTGACTGCCTAAACACTCCAGAATTCAAACTTTCATCATGATCATTTATACTGAGTTTATTCTGTGAAGTTCCTCGTTTCCAAGCACCCCACCCTTTTCTGTCTCTGAGCATTTGCTTTGTGCAATGGGCTTCCTTTCTCTGCATGGCCATGTTCTGTCTAAATTCTATCCTTCCTTTAAGAACCAGTACAGGGTGTCTGTCTTTCAAGAAATTGACCCTAGCCACACTAACTCCCTTACTTTATCTCTCCTTTGATTTAGTGAGTGTAATTTCTCCATCATTCAGGGAAATAAATCTTATATGGCCTTATGGCATCACTTGCAATATTTATCTTACATCGCTAGCTAATTTTTATTATGTTTTGGCATTGCCCTCATCCCAACTAGATTTTAAGCACTCTGAAGACAGGAAGTATATACTGTTTTCTTCATTTATTTCCTTTAAAATGCTTGATTTACTGTTTGAAAGGAAAACTTTCAGAAATTCTATCTTCTTATGCTGCAGATGCCTATTCTTTGCTAGAGTCCATGATACATCCCACATATCGATGCTTTTAATAAACACATTATTTGTTGTAGGCAGGTCTTGGAATCATGAATCAGAATTTTGGACAGTGTGTATAATACCTATGGTTCATGCAAATCAGGCATGCTCCCTCTCAGAGTTCCAATTGAATAATTATCTCTTTCCAGAGGTTAATAAGGTACTAATCCCCCACTGGGCCCCTAAATTATGGCCTCCTAATGGTTGTGAGCCTACTTAGTATATTGGGTTTATAATACCTAAGCCTACTCAGTATATTCAATTTATAATTTCTGATGAAGCTATTTAATTCAAATCCTTAAAAAATAATATAAGGAGTTAATTAATAAAGAAAAAAACAGCACAACGGACAATAGCAATAATAGCTACAATTTGTCAAGCTCTTACCATGAGCCATAGACTACACCAATAACTGAGCACAAGTCTTCAAAACACTTCCCAGACTTATGATGTAAGCATTATCATCATCGTTACTTTATAGAGGAGAGAAATTGACATTTTGAGGAAAAAAATAACTTGCCTAATGTCACACAACTAGTAAGTGCTTATAAAGGTAGCTTTTAAGTCAGTCAGGTCTGTTCCACTTAAAACCTTTCCAAAACTTCCCTAAATAAATAATATAGTTATATGAACTATAACTAATTAATATATTGAAGACCACTAAAATATTTGTTAATAAGGTAAGGAATTAAATAATAAAATTACATGTTTTACATAGTATGACCTTACCATTTCTTTTTACTCTTTCTTTTTTGTTTTTCTTTTCCATTGAAGTATAGTTGGCATACAATATTATATTAGTTTCAGGTGTACAACATAGTAATTTGACATTTATATACCTTGCGAAGTAATCATTACAATAAGTCTAGTAACCATCTGTCACCATACAAAGTTATTATAATGTTATTGACTATATTCCTTATGTTGTATATTACATCTCCGCAACTTATTTATTTTATAACTAGAAGTTTATGCCTTTTAATCCCCTTCACCGTTTTTCCTCCTGTCCCCCTCCCCCTCCCCTCTGGCAGCCATCAGTTTGTTCTCTATGGCTATGAGTTCATTTCTGTTTTGTTTGTAGATTTCACATAGAAGTAAAATCATATTGTATTTGTCTTTCTCTGTCTAACTTATTTTACTTAGCATAATGCCCTCTAGGTCCATCCATGTTTCACAAATGGTATGATTTTTTTTTATGACTGAGTAATATTACATTGTATATATGTACCACTTATCTTTTGATGGACACTTAGGTTGCTTCTGTATTTTGGCTATTGTAAGTAATGCTGCCATACACATAGGGATGCATTTATCTTTTCTGATTAGTGTTTTCATTTTCTTAGGATTATTATCTAGGAGTGGAATTGCTGGGTTTCAGGGTAGTTTTATTTGTAAATTTTTGAAGAACTTCCATACTGTTTTTCCACAGTGGCTGCACCAATGTGCAATCCCACCAACAATAAAGGGAGGGAATTTATTGAGAACAAATCCATTCTCCTGTTCTATATCTATTCTTATTTGGTGATACCATTTGCATGCTCATCAACACTTGTTATTTTTTGAATTTTTTATAATATCCATTCTGACACAAGGGAGGTGGTATCTCATTGTGGTTTTGATTTTCATTTCCCTGATGATTAATGATGCTAAACGTTTTTTATGTGTCTGTTGACAATTTGTATGTCTTCTTTGGAGAAATATTTATTCAGGTCCTCTGTTCATTTTTTAGTCATTTATTTTCATGTGTTGTGTTAATTCTTTATATATTTTGGATATTAGCCCTTTATCAGATATGTCATTTCTGTTTCTTCTTTGGAGTTCTCACTGTGTTCGTCCATTCTTCTCCCTAGTTCAGTGAGCACCATTATGACTATTACTTTTGACCGCATTATTTGGTAGACTGCTTATCTCCATGGAAGAGTAGCTTTCTGTAGAAGGTGTCCTAGGTGGTCCAGTAGCACAATCTCCCTTGGTCACCAGAGCCAGGTGCTCCAGGGGTGTCCCCTGTGTGGATTGCATGCACCCTCCTGTTATGGTTACACCACAATTGCTGTGAGCATGCTGGTGATCCAGGTGGCCCTTTGGCCCTGCAGCTGTGAGTCCCAGCCATGACTACTGCAAGCTTGTTGATGAGCGTGGTTGAATCCAGGTGCAGCTGTCTGTGAGGCCTGGCCAGGACTGCTGAGGACCTACTGATTGATGGGGCTGGACCCTCAAACTCCGCCCCCCACAAAAAAAACCCCACAAAAAACAAACAAACCCTGGGGGGAGCTGCTTTGGAAGGGAATCTCTTAATTTCCTGCTAATAAATAATGGTTAGAGTCAGAGCATGAGGCTTTCTTATGTATTCTCCATTCTTTCATCCACCAAGTATTTAATGAGCATCTATTATGTGTCAAGCATTGACCTAGTTGCTAACAACACAGGGTGGAACAAAACAGACACTAATCTGCATCCTTATAGAATGTATATGCTATTAAGCTAGGTGAGCAATAAAAAGGAGAGATAAGTAAAATATGTCATGTATAATGATAAATGCTAAAAAGAAACAAAATATGGAAGGGGTATCTAAAGTGTGAATGTGGGAAGGGATCGAAGTTACAGTTCTAGTCAAAATGGGTAGTTGGGGATCTCACTAGGAAGGTGACCTTTGAGTAAAGACCTAAAGGAAGTGAAGGGAGCAGCCATGTAGGAAAATGTAAGGCAGCGGTTCTCAACCTGTGGGTCGCAACCCCTTTAGGGGTTGAATGACCCTTTCACAGGGGTCGCTTAAGACCATTGGAAAACACATATATAATTACATTGTTTTTGTGATTAATCACTATGCTTTAATTATGTTCAATTTGTAACAATGAAATAGGGGGTCACCACAACATGAGGAACTGTATTAAAGGGTCGCAGCATTAGGCAGGTTGAGAACCACTGAGTAAGGGAAAGTGAAAGGCTCTGGGGAGGGAGCCACCTGGCGTTTTAAGGAATGCCTAAGAAGCCAGTGTGGCTGGCAAGAGAATGGGCAGGAGAATGTCAATGTGAGCAGATCATGGAGGGCTTTGTAGGTTCGGCTTCTTCTCTCAGTGCAGTGGGGAAGCCAGCAGGGTTTAGAGCAAAGGAGTCATGATTTGACTAATGTTTTAACTGGGTCACTCATTTCTGTGTGTTGGAAAGAGACTTTAGCAGGGGAAGGGCTGGAGGAGGGAGATCACTTGGAAGTTCCTGCAGTAGTACGGGTGAGAGATGTTAACCGATTGGGTCCAGTTGGTGCCGACTGGAGACACGTTGTCCAGTTCTGTCTATAATTTAATTTTTTATCTTCTTCTTTGTCTTGTCCTGCCCTAATACCAACTTCTCCTCAGCTTTTGGGTACTGTTCTCAGCTCTTCTGTATTTGATCAGTATTGGTTAGAGAAAAATACTTGGATATATGGTTAACACTGCAGTTTGACTAATTATTAATTCTCTGAACATTTGAATGGTAGATAGCTCCAAATGTATGTCATATATGTACATTTAATGGTCCATTTTATTTTTGGCTTCAGGTCTGATCTTCAGTGGACACCCCACCCTAGTTCTGAAATGAACCTACTCTAAGCTACTCAAGTGCCAGAACCAGGCCTCATATGCATGTATAAGCCCATTGCCTTCCATGTGGCAAATAATCAGTAAATATTTACTGAATGAGTGACTGTCTGAATGAATGTTAGCCACTCAAATAGCTGGACATATTTTAAAGAGTACCTCTTTTTAAAAAAATTATATATTGATTTCAGAGAGGAAGGGAGAGGGAAAAGAGATAGAAACATCAATGATGAGAGAGGATCATTGATTGGCTGCCTCCTGCATGTCCCCTACTGGGGATCAAGCCCACAATACAGGCATGTGCCCTTGAATGGGATCGAACCTGAGATCCTTCAGTCTGCAGGCTGACACTCTATCCACTGAGCCAAACCAGCTAGGGTAAATGGTGCCTCTTTGAATCAGATATGGTACCACCAAATAAGAATAGATATAGAACAGGAGAATGGATTTGCTTTCAATAAATTCCCTCCCTAATGGCAAATTATTACCTCTTTTATTTTATTTTTTTAATTATTAAATCTTTATTGTTCAGATTATTACATTTGTTCCTCTTTTTCCCCCCATAACTCCCCTCCACCCAGTTCTCACCCCACCCTCCGCCCTCACTCCCCACCCACTGTCCTCATTCATAGGTGCGTGATTTTTGTCCAGTCTCTTCCCGCATCCCCCACACCCCTTTCCCCCAAAGAATAGTCAGTCCATTCCCTTTCTATGCCCCTGATTCTATTATAATCACCAGTTCATTCTGTTCATCAGATTACTTATTCACTTGATTTTTAGATTCACTTGTTGATAGATGCGTATTTGTTGTTCATAATTTGTATCTTTACCTTTTTCTTCTTCTTCCTCTTCTTAAAGGATACCTTTCAGCATTTCATTTAATACTGGTTTGGTGGTGATGAACTCCTTTAGCTTTTTCTTATCTGTGAAGCTCTTTATCTGACCTTCAATTCTGAATGATAGCTTTGCTGGGTAAAGTAATCTTGGTTGTAGGTTCTTGGCATTCATCACTTTGAATATTTCTTGCCACTCCCTTCTGGCCTGCAAAGTTTCTGTTGAGAAATCAGCTGACAGTCCTATGGGTACTCCCTTGTAGATAACTGACTTTCTTTCTCTTGGTGCTTTTAAGAGTCTCTCTTTGTCTTTTACTCTTGGCATTTTAATTATGATGTGTCTTGGTGTGGTCCTCTTTGGATTCCTTTTGTTTGGGGTTCTCTGCGCTTCCTGGACTTGGAAGTCTATTTCTTTCACCAGGTAGGGGAAGTTTTCTGTCATTATTTCTTCAAATAAGTTTTCAATATCTTGCTCTCTCTCTTCTTCTGGCACCCCTATAATTCGGATGTTGGTACGCTTGAAGCTGTCCCAGAGGCTCCTTACACTATCTTCGTATTTTTGGATTCTTTTTTCATTTTGCTTTTCTGGTTGGGTGTTTTTTGCTTCTTCGTATTTCAAATCTTTGACTTGATTCTTGCGATCCTCTGGTCTGCTGTTGGGAGTCTGTATATTATTCTTTATTTTAGTCAGTGTATGCTTAATTTCTAGTTGGTCCTTTATCCCAACATCGAGGGTCTCACTAGATTTCTTGAGGATCTCACTACATTTTTCGGCGGTCTCACCAGTCTTTTCGAGGGTCTTACTAAATTTATTGACGGCTTCTAGACAGTTCTTGAAAAACCTTAAAAAGTGTGGTTTTGAACTCTATATCCAGCAGTTTGCTTTCCTCCATTTCTGTCATTTGTGTCCTGTTTCTTTGTCTCCGCATTTTTTATGCTTCCCTGTGTTGATAAAGTGGTCTTCTGTGCTAAGTGTCCTCTAGGGCCCAGTGGTTCAGCCTCCCCCTATTACCTCTTTTATGACAGTATTTCTTCAACATCAGAATCTAGGTAAGCAGCCTAGAAATGTGGAAATGGCCCTAGGTAATTCTTATATGACAAGTTTGGCAAACACTGTGTTATAGCTTCTGTTGGGAATTAAAGCAGTGAGTCAATAAGTTTGTTGAGAAACTTTTATGTGTTAATATTTGCCCAAGTAACATATATATCCAATATTTTCAAACTTTTTGGACTGTAACCCAGAGTATGAAAAAATTATAAATTACAACTAAGTACACGTTTCACAAAGCAATACTTAACTTTACCAAAAGCTATGCATTCTGATATTGCTATTCTGTTTTTATACTTTAAATTTTATTTTTTAAATAATTTTGGTCAAGATTTACTAAATGTATATAATAAAAATAATGGTTGAGGAAATGCAGTTCATACTGAGCCATTTAAAACTTATTTATTAATGTATCTTTGCTAATGAGTTTGAAAGAGTGCCGAATGGGTCATAACTCACAAATTGAAAAACACTGTAACATGTTTCCTGCATTAAGGAACATACATCCTCAATTAGGAATATGCAAATGAAGGATGACACATTACAATAGCCAGCCAGTATGAGGCAGGAGATGTGCAAAATAAAACAAAACAAAACAAAACAAAAACACTGAATAGCTGTCCTGTAGTCTGGTCCATTTATTAATCCATTTATTCACTTAAAAATTCATGGCTTAGCACTGCCCTGGACCTTGAGGTTTGGCCCAGTCTCCTACGTACCTCAGCATGCCTGGTAGCAATTATTAATGCCTATGGAGGATTTGTGATATATCAGGCACTGAAGGTTTCATTATTAAAGCCCACTGTCCAGGTGAAGGGATTAAGACACAGAGGGTTAGTTGTCCAGGGCCTCACAGCAAGTTACTGGTGGTAACGGGATAAATTCCAGAGAAAGGAACCAGTACCTGCTCAGGAGAGGCTAGTGCCTGGATGAACCCCTCTCCTGTTCTTGACCCTTGCTCCGATGGTTACTATTCTGGCTTTTGACTCCCTTCTCCAAAGGGGTCATTTTGCATCTCTTTAATTTCCATAACTCTGTTGGACTGTCTTCTGGCTTGTTAGTTTTAGCTTCAGATCAGGTCCCAATTCCCCCTGGTTTGGGTGTTTCATGGTTTCTTCCTTTAGCCAGGGCCCAGAAGATCCCCATGGGTCTGATGATCTCTACCCTCCCATGAATCTGGGGGTGCTTACACTGGAGACATTCATGACCAATTGAAGTATGGACAAGCTTTGAAAGAGGCCTATTTGCTCAACCCTGCACAAGTTATTAGTGCAGTAAAGAAGGTAATGAAACTCCCCCGGATGAATTAGTATTGCTTGGAGAACTTAACTCTTGAGAATTAAAAAGGGAAAGACGAACAATAAAACAAAGACACAGTTGACCCTGGGAAGGTCTAGTGCCTACATATTTCTCAAAGTAGATCTTTTCTTTTTGTTTAGACACATAAAATACTTTGGGGCTTTCAAAGTAGGCAGAAATTTAACTGAAAGAACCTGAAGGAATGTCTTCCTTTAAAATGAAAGTTAGCTGAGTAGTAGGAGACACATTTTGAGTCCTGTTTTATTTTTTATTTTTTCCACTTGGATTTACATATTCTTTTAAAACCTATACATAGATTTATTTGTTTTTAAAGAATCTACGTAGATTTTTTTTAAGGTTACACCTAGAATCAAAGAAGAAAGGAGGCCGTGAGGTATGCAGTAGTCTGGAAGGGAGGAGGTAAGGTGGATTTTTGAAGAGGATCCCTGAATCTTACTTGAGGAACTAAAAGAGACCTTTGCATTTGTGTTGGATGTGTAGTAAATTAAATGATAACCTATACTCTTTTGAATTCTTCAGGAAAAGTAAACCAAGGAATTCGTTTTAAATGGGTCAGGATGCATTGTGCTCCTCAGCTGTTTTGAAGATTGTGAAAGTAATCACCTCATTATAGGAAGTATAGAAAGTACAGAAAAGGACAACACATTCATGCTTGCTCACAACCTTGCCGCTCATACATAAAAGCTCTGTATTACTTTCATTTGTTCCTTATGTACTTGTGTGTGTGTGTGAATGAGTATGTGTTATATAAGAAGACATCTGGGATCAAGGTATATTACTTGTACCCTGTGTTTTTGCTCAATACCATATCATAATAACATTATCATGTCATTAATAAATCTTCATAAGCATCTTCCTAAATGGCTGCATGGTAGGAAAGCTGTTTTAAGTAAATAAATAAAGGTAGCCAGAGACTAAAAGCATTGTTTTCCTTAGACCATTACTTTTCAGCAGAGGATAGGAAGCTTTCAAGTGTAACCTTGGAATAGCTTTGAAATGAGATGCAGTTTGAAAAAAATATATGGTGAGTCTGAATTTCAAAAGGATCATTGCTGTTGTATTTCAAATAGGGAACAATTGTATACTTGATGCAAATATGTTTCCAGCTAGTCCCCTATCACTGTTTCTACATCCACCCCATCAAATACAATTGTGTCTTTATGGATTTTTAGAGAGAGAGGAAGGGAGAGGAATAGAGAGAGAAACATCGATTAAAGAAAAACATTGATTGGCTGCCTCTTGCATGTCCTCTACTGAGGATCAAGTCCAGAACCCGGGCATGTGCCCTGAGTGGGAATTGAGCTGGTGACTTCTTGGTTCCTGGGTCAGTGTTTAATCACTTGAGCCACACTGTCTGGGTTGTGTGTGATTATTTTAAACAGAAACCAATGGGCAACTTCCTCTTTATCACTATTCTCTTAGGCATTTTGAGCGGAAACATTGTAGTCATTTTTAACTCTACAGCCCCCAATGGAAATCTAATCAAGCCACAAATTCTTTAGAATCTACCTCTGAATAATTTCTTCTACCTCTTGTCTCTCTACCTCTTCTTCAGTGGAGCCCTCATTACCTTTCACTGTATGACCACAGGAACATCCTGGCTGGCTTCCCTATTCTCTCTTTGTTTCCTCTCCAAATTTATCCTCCCAAAGGTTGTATCAAAGATATTTTTCTAAAACACAGATAAGAATTGGCCATCCATTTCTTTGCTCAAGAACTTTGTGTTTCCCACTGTTTTCAAAAGTCGTCTTCCCATGTTCTGGCCTCTCCACCTTTCCTCATTCATTACCCCCTGCCAGACCCCACTGACCTGCAACATATGAAGCCAGAATCCAAGCAGCCATATATCCATCCCCTGTTCATGCCACAGGGCAGACATGGAGGAAATTGGATGTTTGATAGAAAATCTGGGTTTGAAGTCCATCATCTCCACTTATGAAAGAGTGTATAACACTCCTAGGTGAGTAAAGCAGCTTTTCTGATATTTAATTTCTAGATGTCTACTTGAGATGATAGTGATAACGTCTCAATAATATCATGAACATGGCTTTAGACAGACAAAGCCTCAGAGAGGTGCAGGATCCATTCAGAAGATGTGAAATTTCTTAAGAAAGCCAATGAAATGCCAACTGAAACATTGAAGAGTCACTTTAAACTAGGTGGTTATGAACTTGATTGTGTAAGTGGAAATTCCCTTGTGGCATACTTTGAATCCAGGGAATATGAACTAGGACCCAACTTCTTTATAAAATTTTGGAGTTCCTGAGATATGATAAAACAATGTTTAGTTTTATAGTTGAGGAGGTAAGAAAAATCAGCTTCAATCACCCTCACCATCTGCAGTTATACATCTCCCAACCAAGATTTCTACCTCATAGGTAATCTTAGCTAACTAAATATAAACCCATCTAAATTTATTGGGAAACCACAAAATTTGCAAAATTGTTTGCTTGATGGTCCGGGGTCCTTAATCCTTAAAAGATTTAGATTAATTGTAGCATAATGAAGTAAATTAAACCTTTAAATTAATAGTTTTGTGTTATGTAATAATTGTATATATTTGGTAGTTTATGTATTTGTTTTCAATTCTTTGTTTAAAGTATTACATATAGTATTACATATGTCTCCTTTTTCCCCCATTGACCTCTCCCAGCCACTCCTCCTCCCCGCCCCCTCCCCCCAGGAAATGCCCTCATCTGCCTGGTGTCTGTGTCCATTGGTTATGCTCATATGCATGCATACAAGTCTTTTGGTTAATCTCTTACCCACCCCACCTTCCTTCTCTCTGAAGTGTGATGGTCTGTTTGATGCTTCTCTGTCTCTGGATCTATTTTTGTTCATCAGTTAATGTTATTCATGATATTCCACAAATGAGTGAGATCATGTGATATTTATCTTTCTCCAACTGCCTTATTTCGCTTAGCATAATGCTCTCCATGTCCATCCATGCTGTTGCGAATGGTAAGAGTTCTTTCTTTTTTACAGCAGCATAGTATTCCATTGTGTAGATGTACCACTGTTTTTTAATCCACTCATCTGCTGATGGACACTTAGGCTATTTCCAAATCTTAGATATTGTAAATTGTGCTGCTATGAACATAGTGGTACATATGTCCTTTCTGATGGGTGTTCCTGATTTCTTGTGATATATTCCTAGAAATAGGATTACTGGATTAAATGGGAATTTCATTTTTAATTTTTTGAGGAAACACCATACTGTTTTCCACAGTGGCTGCATCAGTCTGCATTCTCATTGGCAATGCACGAGGGTTCCTTTTTCTCTGCATGTTGATTTGTTGGTGATAGTCATTCTGACAGGTGTAAAATTGTACCTCATTGTCATTTTGATTTGCATCTCTCAGAAGATTAGTGACTTTGAACATGTTTTCATATACCTCTTGACCTTCTTTGTATATCCACTTTTAAAAAGTGTCTATTTAAGTCCTTTTCCCATTTTTTTATTAGATTGTTTATCTTCCTTTTGTTAAGATGTATGACTTCCCTGTAAATTTTGGAGATTAAGCCCTTATTGGAGATAACATTGGCAAATATGTTCTCCCATGCAGTGCGCTTTCTTGTTGTTTTGTTGATGGTTTCTTTTGCTGTGTAAAAGCTTTTTATTTTGATATAGTCCCATTTCTTTATTTTCTCCTTCGTTTCCATTGCCCTAGGGCAGTGGTCGGCAAACTCATTCGTCAACAGAGCCAAATATCAACAGTACAACGATTGAAATTTATTTTGAGAGCCAAACTTTTTAAACTTAAACTATATAGGTAGGTACATTGTTATTAACTTAATTAGGGTACTCCTAAGCTGGCCTTTGCTAAAAACGTCCTCAATCTGATTGAGGTACATTCGCTGAGGTCGACCCCTTCTAACTCTCCCATCCACACTCGTCTTGTATACTTGTTTCGTCTATCTCCTTTCGTTCATCCTCTCTATATGTCCAAACCATCTCAACATACCTTTCTCAATCCTCGACACTACATCTTCTTTCACTCCACAACGTTCCCTAAAATTAACTTAATAAACTTTACTTAAAGTTTTAAGTCAACTTCGCACTGTATGTGCTTGCCCGCACGTGATATTTTGTGGAAGAGCCATACTCAAGGGGCCAAAGAGCCGCATGTGGCTCACGAGCCGCGGTTTGCCGACCACTGCCCTAGGGGCTGTATTGGTAAAGATATTGCTATGACATATGTCTGATATTTTGCTGCCTGTGGATTCTTCTAAGATTTTTATGGTTTCCTGTCTTTCGTTTAAGTCCTTTATCCATTCTGAGTTTATTTTTGTGTATGGTGTAAGTTGGTGGTCTAGTTTCATTTTTTTTTGCAAGTATCTGTCCAATTTTCCCAACACCAGTTATTGAAGAGACTGTCTTGATTCCATTGTATGCTCTTGCCTCCTTTGTCAAATATTAATTGATCATAATGGCTTGTGTATTTGTATTTTTAAAGAGAACTTCCTAGATTGGCATATATAACAGATTACTTTTAGATGTCAAGGAATTAAATTTTATCTGAGATTTTAAAGATGAAAGATAAAAAGTCTTACCATTTATAAATTGAAATGTATAAGAAAACTTAAAGCTCACCATATTTTAAGTTTTACTTATTAGGTAGAAAAATGTGTTTTAAAACTTGGAAAGTTTTGTTCATAATTCAACTAGAGTACTTTAAAAGAAAATTTAATATATTAAATTTATAAATGAAGTTTAAAATGTTTAAGGGGAATTTAAGTCATAAAAACACCCGTAATGATGATTGTAAAATCCTTGCGAGATTTATAAATAGAACAGTATAATTATAAATTGAATATTAAAAATTAAGTAAAATAGAGGCTTTGGAATCTATAATTTTAAAAATTGGGTTTCGCCCTAACCGGTTTGGCCCAGCGGATAGAGCGTCAGCCTGCGGACTTAAGGGTCCCAGGTTCGATTCCGGTGAAGGGCATGTGCCTTGGTTGCAGGCACATCCCCAGTGGGGGGCGTGCAGGAGGCAGCTGATGGATGTTTCTCTCTCATCGATGTTTCTGACTCTCTGTCTCTCTCCCTTCCTCTCTGTAAAAAATCAATAGAATATATTTAAAAAAAAAATTGGGTTTCAATTTTGTAAATCAAGAGAGCTCCAAATATTCTCCAAGTAGAATATGCTTAAAACAGCACCAAAACACACACATTGCACCAGGTAGTGTTGTTACAAAGTATACATGGAATAATGTGTATAAAAAATACTGTAAATTCTAGAACATTGTAAAAATATTTGTCATTCTTTTTTAAATTGCTTGTGCTCAGTCTGTTACTTTATTTTATTCTATTATTTTTTTTCAAAGTTTTGTTGACTTCAGACATGAAGGAAGAGAGAGAGAGAGAGAGAGAGAGAGAGAGAGAGAGAGAGAGAGATGGAAACATCAATGATGAGAAAGAATCATTGATTGGCTGCCTTCTGCACACCCCGGACTGGGGATTAAGCCCACAGCTCTGGGCATGTGCCCTTGACTAGAATCGAACCTGGGACCCTTCATTCCACAGGCCGACACTCTATCCATTGAGCCAAACCAGCTAGTTATTTTATTTTAGAAAAGTATTCACCCCTTCTCCCTCCTCTACATAAATATCTGGTCCATTAGGCCCTGCTAGTTATTACCTTCTCCCAGATGAAACTTCTTTGTTTCCTATCTTCTCACTACTTTACATTACTCTGTATGACTAGTATAACACTTGATAGACTTTGTAGTACTAGTGTAGCACTGTGTATTACTAGTGTGCCATATGTATGCATTGTATTGGAGTGTTTAGTTATGTTCGTTTTCTTTACTGAAACAAAATTCCATGTCTTCTTTAGTTTATTTCTTTTTAAAGCAAACATTGAGTCTCCCTTCTGTGTTTACCAATGTATCTGTACAACAAACAGAGTCATTGTTTAAAAAAAATGGTATCTATGTCTGTATAGTAAATAGTGCATTATTGAATTGAATTTAACATGAAATAAACAAAAAATCTGTCTAAAGAAAATTCTATAACAAAATTTTAAGAAAAGCAATTGGTTAATTTGAAAAAAATATCAGTTAATCATGCAAATAGGAGATATGAATAATTAAAAATACATTAAAGAAAAATTCAGACTTGACCAGTCTAGGGCAAAACACATATTTTTTCCTCTTAGGTCTAAAACATTGTTTCAGTTCAGATAAACAAGTTAGAGGACAGGCTCACAAAATGATTGGAGCAGTCCAGGCTGGGGGCGGGTGGAGATTGGTGAGACAGACTGTTGATCTGTAATGAGACTCCCTCAGTCATGGCTGACTGCCCATTCTCATTATGTAGACTCTGTGGCCCATCTCCCATCCCTCCCTTCTTCCAGTCCACCATGATCAGCAAGGCTGTTTTTCCTTTCCTCTGGTCCAGCAGTCAATAACATTGATTTTCACAGCACTAAGTGATTCTCACCTTTTCCCTCATTACCTCCTCCTTCAGGGCTAAACAAAGTCAAGTTCCCTGGTGTGTGCCACAGTCTGCAGATCCTGTAAGACAGAAATGGCTAGAGGCAGGATGTAAGCCTTTGGCTGGATGGGAGGGTCGGTCAGTGCCCTAAAATCCCTCAGAAGCATCTTGGACAGAATATTTTTGACACAATCTTAAGGGATAATATATTCTCCAGGGAGAAAGAGAATGTCTAGCTTCTTCAGTACAGTTCCATGGAGTAGGCTGAGGGGGAGAAAGCCCCGAGGTCCTATTTGCATGTGTAATTCTTACTGAACCTATTCAAATCGACAGATACTACTTCTGGGGAAGAGGCCAACTATTGGGAATGAGTCAAAGAACAGAAATACATAGCAGGGCCCTCTATGGCGGGTGTATTGCTGAAGAAAAGAGGGCATTGGCTCAGTGAGTGGTTATTATGTGCTAGGGATTTCATAATCTTTATCTATTTTAATCTTTTTAAGAACCCTGTCAAATGAGTATTACTGCCCTCATTTAACAAACTCTAACACTGAAACTAAGGAGGGCATTCCTGTGTCCAAAGCCCAATAGCAGGAAGGTGACAGAGCCAGCCTTTCCCATACACACCACACTGCCTTCCAGAACCACTGGCTTTTCTTGTTGAGAGTTTGTGCAAAAGCTTTGCTAATCAGAAAGTGGAGACATGGCCTCCCTCTTTAATGAGGAAGGGTGAAGTGCTGGCATCAGTGTTGATTCAGTGGTCCTATAGAGAATGAGGGAGTTTTGTGGCCTCACCAAGCGGAGAAGTGACTGAGAGAAAAGTCAAGTACTGTTTAGGAAAGATTTCACCCAAGCTTGTGAAGAGGTGCCTAGATGCAGGGCTTTAACATTCGGAAAAGCAATTTTGGGTTTCTGGACTCTGGACTATGATGCTCTGGAATCTTATGAGACCAAGCATGGTCAGCTCTGGGAACTCTTCCTCTTAAATA
Source organism: Myotis lucifugus (assembly GCF_000147115.1). Lineage (NCBI taxonomy): Eukaryota > Metazoa > Chordata > Mammalia > Chiroptera > Vespertilionidae > Myotis > Myotis lucifugus. The sequence goes on from NW_005871154.1 coordinate 4,144,321, forward strand.
TCACAGCCCTAGGTTTGAAGTCTTCTCTACCTCTTTCCAGCAGTGTGAGCCTGAGCTAATTAGCCTGCCTTAGCTTCAGTTTTTATATCCATAGAATGGGACACTAACGTCTATCCCATAGACATACATTTTATCATATGTTTTACATGTGCTAGTATTTCTAAGCCTTTCAAGTTTCTTCTACAGAGGGGAAACTGAGTCAATGACAGATTCTTCTCTTATTCAGTGGTGAGCCCTCCCATCCCCTTAAAATAATATGAAAGTTAATTTCCAGTATTCCTTTCTGCTGAGGTGTAAGTAAGAGAAATGTTATTACTCCTGGGGGAAACTACTTAGGGATCAAAGCCTTAACTATCAATATCAACTTCATCTGTGATAATTAATTTCTAGCCTAAACCCTCAGGTGGTAGAGGAAAGTGGGAGTCCCTAGGGCTAGCTGGCAGTCTCTGAAGATACAGCCTAGGGCTGTGGTGGCCAAGAGAGCAGTTCCTAGCTACATGTGGCTGTTGAGCCCTAGAAACGTGAATTGAGATGCATTGTAAGTATAAAATGCATATCAGATTTTGAAGACTAAGTACAGACAATAAAGTATCTCATTAATAATTTTTCTCTTGATGCTATGTTGAGATTAAAATTCAAATATATGGGGTTAAATAAAATGCATCAAAATTAACTTTACCTGTTTCTTTTTACTTTAATGTGGCTACTCGGACATTTAAAATTACATATATGGCTCATATTTTGGTTCTACCTTTGTGTGTGTTTGTGTGCACATATTTAAATTGCCCATACTTGCGAAATTATCATGTGTTAGAAATGCCATTCCTTAACACTTATCTACATCTGCCAGTTAGCCCTATGTTGAATTTCCTCATCAAAGATATCTGTATGTAAATGAAGTGAAGCCTGACAGGGGCGGATTGAGTGGGCCTGAAGAATCCATGATTCAGACAATCTCATCTCCATGGTGGGTGCCTTAAATGCCACATCTTCAGTCAGCAATTAGTCTCCCATGAAAACAAAATTGAGCTTTGCATTCCCTTTGGGTTTTGAAAATGCACTTTGAAGTTTGTGCTAGGAAGTAGAACTATGTACCATGCCAGGGACTAGTGATACATTCCTTTTGGTCTTCTCAAAGTGAGATTTATAAATGGCTCTATTTCCCACAAAAAAATTGATGACAATTTTGCATATGCCCTGTCTACAGATATCTTCATTTTAACATTAAAAATCTGCAATAGCTCAAAGAAATGAATTAATATTTTAGTTTGGCATGTCTCAGGTTCAGTTTCTTCCTCTCCTATGCATTTATCTCAGGATAGGTGACAATTTGATACAGAAAGATTCTGACTGTAGCCCCTTGGCCTGACTCATCCTATTTTGTCACTGCTGACACTGTTTATCAGTCCATAGAAGTAACAGACCTGTACTCACACCAGCCCATCATATTTACAATCACTTATATAAGAAGATCTGAAAATCATATCATGGAATCTCATTTACTTATTTATTCAACTTTAATTTCTTGAGAATAAACTATGTTTTAGCCTCAGAGGCAGACATCTTCAGATGTACTTTTATTTTGTTTTGTTTAAGTCTCTGTTTTAGAGCTGAGGTAACCAAAACTAAGAGACACTAAGTAACCTCCCCAAAGTCATTGCTTGTAAATAGTAGATCAAGCACTTTAAGTCTTATGGTGTGAAAAATTTGTGCTCATTCTATAACACACACTGCTGCTCCAGAATATATAACAGATTGTGACTCACAGTGCTTATGAGTCAGGGAAATCTGGACTCAAACTACTTAGGTTCAAATCCAGATCCTACTGCTTGATAGCCCTCTGATCTTGGGCACGGAACTTACTATCACTGAGCTTCTAATTTCCTCATTTGTAAAATGTGGCTAATTATGTTGCTCACTCTGTGGGGTTATATTAAGGATTATGTAAATTAATCCACATAATGGTTTTAGCAGAGGATTTGGTATTTAATGAAAGCCCAGTAAATATGTATTATTATCACCAAAAGCAATAGTATTTGGTTGTGCCTCCTTACGATAATGACTAACAATTTTTAACACTATACGTTAGCCATCATATTAGATATTTTAACTATATTAATTCTACTTTTCATAAGAAATCTGAGGTAAATGGCATTACTCTCTTTTATAGACAAGGAAACGAAAACTTTTAAGTGTAAGATGATAGAATTGATAGGTGGTAGAGCGGAAATCAGAATAATTGTGCAAAACCTTTGACAATTAGAAAGTGGAGACCTGGGCCCTTTCTTTAAAGATAAAGGGGAAAGTGCTGGCATCAGTTTTGATTCAGTGGTCCTAGAGCAGCGGTTCTCAACCTGTGGGTCGTGACCCTTGGTGGGGTCGAACGATCCTTTCACAGGGGTCGCCTAAGACCTTCAGAAAACACATATATAATTACATATTGTTTTTCTGATTAATCACTATGCTTTAATTATGTTCAATTAGTAACAATGAAATTGGGGGTCACCACAACATGAGGAACTATATTAAAGGGTCGCGGCATTAGGAAGGTTGAGAATCACTGGGGAATGAGGAACTCTGCCTCTTAAATATCACAGTCCTAGTTTTGAAGTCTTCTCTACCTCTTTCCAGCAGTGTGAGCCTGAGCTGCATAATTCCAATTTCTTTCTTAGTATACCTTTCTGCCTCCTGGAATTTCTCCCCCACCATCCTAAGTAGCTACCTCTTCCCAAATAGAAGCTGTCAGAGTTGGATTCTCTTGTTAATGTTGTGGTTGGAGCCTTAGAGGGTAAGAAACACATGAAAACTGATGTGTAGCCCTCTGTCTACAATAGTGGTGAACTAACATTGTGGTCCCATTACCTCCACTCCCATGGACTCTTCTTGATAAGACTGCTCTGGTGTCTGAGTCTGTCACCAACACACACCTCTCTTCTGTCCTCAGATCCAAACTGCCATCTCTCTCGGTTTTGACCCTTGACCCTATAGGTCAGTGATGGCGAACCTATGACACATGTGTCAGAGGTGACACGCGAACTCATTTTTTTGGTTGATTTTTGTTTGTTAAATGGCATTTAAATATATAAAATAAATATCAAAAATATAAGTCTTTGTTTTACTATGGTTGCAAATATCAAAAAATTTCTATATGTGACACAGCGCCAGAGTTAAGTTAGGGTTTTTCAAAATGCTGACACGCCAAGCTCAAAAGGTTTGCCATCACTGCTATAGGTCAAGATGGAAAGACCCTCACTCAGCTCTTTTAGGCTAGCTTCAGTGACTTGGCCTGCCAATGTTTAAGTTTGGAGGCTCCAGAAATAGTCTGATTCTTTGGTGACATTGTTTGGCACTGTAGAAAAATGTTCTTGCTGTCCACAATACTTTTGCAAATGTCTTGATTTTTCTTTCACCTTGACTATTATTGCTCTAATGCAAGATGCCTTTTCTTTGTTACTGGGACTCCTGTGATATATTCTTAACAGAGGCTTCCTCCATGTACTCTTGACCCCACTCCAGCCTGTTTCATAATGCAGCCAGACAGTGTTTTCAGATATAAATTTGATCATGTCACACACCTGCTTAAAATGTGTGAAAGGCTTGCCTTTCTCCCACTGTGTTTTACAAGGTCTTGTGAGACCTGGCTCCAGCCTGCCCATCCAGTGTCACTGTCCACCACAGCCCCGTTTTCCCTGTGGGAGCCACACCTTCCTCACTTCAGTTCCCCAAAACATCAGACTTCACTCCAATATAGCCTTTGCTGTAATCCCTCCCTAGGATGTCCCCCAACCCTGTAACTGGTTAAGTCCTACTCATCTTTCTAAACTCAACTTAAACCTCCGACTTTCATGAAATCCCCCCACCAGTCCCTCTATTCTAGATCTGCCCCCTGTGTAAACTCTCCTGTCATCTGAACCCATTCTTTATAGAACGTACCACACTGTGCTAAAATATATGTGTGTGTTTTTATTATTTGATTGCTATCTGTTTTCTAAATCAACTGCAAATTCATGATGGTAGGAACCATATTAGTTTTGCCTACATTATATCCTCAGCCTTAGATACAGTATTGATATACAATATGCCCTGCATAAGTATGCAGTGTATATGTGAGTGATCAAATGACTGTTTCATTATCTTCCAAAAGTGGATAAGCACACCGACTCAGTATAAATTCCCTATCTCCTTATAGCATTGGCCTTGGATCTATAAAGCAGCTAATTCTCCTATTGGTGGGTCTTAACTTTGGTGAATAGGGAAGGTACCTACCTACTTCTCCCAGGAGTCCAAACGTCATCGTGTAAATAGATCCCTTGGTGGTTCTAAGGAGTGATTATTGTATAGCAGCGAGTATCTGTTTTCTGCAGGATTCTGACTTAAATGGTTTACATACACGATGATTTCTTCATCTTCACAACTCTAAAAGTTCAATTTAAACTCAATTTTGCTGGCTCTGAAACTTTTGATCTTTCCTCTACATCAGTGTACTTCAAAATTTACTTTAAGAATCATCTGATATCTTGTTACCATGGCAATTCCTGGGTTCTACTCTCATAGATTGGGGTTTTTCAGGTTGAGGGAGGGACAGACATGTGGTGCTGCTGCTTCCAGTCTGGGGACCACACATGCAGTAGCTCTGTGCTAGACCTATGTACCTCCTGGAATTTCTGATATCCCAGCCCTGGCTATACTTCTTGGGCAAGTTCTTTAATCTCTCAGCCTTCTATTTTCTACTCTGTAAAATAGGGAATGTGATAGTATCATAGAGCTATTTTAAGAACTCCATTGATAATTTCATATGAAGGGTACATGAAACCCAACACTGATATTCTCTGTTTTAATGCTTCCTATCTCAGTTGTAAGGTGTTAGGAGCATGATAAATGACAGAAGGAAGGAACATTTTTTAAAAAGCTGTCAGTTTATTGTCTTCAAATTATCATGTCCCTTGTCCCAGATAATATATTTTTGTTGGATAAGATATCCATCATCTCCCCTTTTTTGACCTGGAGCACACTAATTATTGCCACCCCTGGGCTCTGTGTGTGTTACACCTGCTATGGGCAATGGGCAACGTGTGTCATATCATCAGGGTTTTATCTTTTTTCCTTCCATAAGCACATACCCCTGACCCATTTGCTATATTTTGATGTATGTGAGTTAATTTCTCAGGAATGGAAAACAAAACAAAAACACCCTTATTTTATTAGTTGTTCAAAATGAAGGAGAAAAAAAAGCAAGAACGCATTTTCGGTCTGTTATCAAAGAATGTAAAACTTACACAGTATATTCCTAAGGTTAATATTTTAAATGACTTTTGACAGACAAAATCCTTTGATACCCCGTGTGACTACATTAGCACAGTTATTTGAGCTGAGTGTGTTAACTAGGGACCTTACCCTGGACTAGGATTTACATTCCAAATGAGATTTGCACAAGGCATTTTTAGTTTTTGAAGAAATCAGATGTTTATCATTCGTTTAATTTGCTGATAATTCAGAAAATCATTGGCTCTGTAGGTAGTATGAAACGTCGATTTTAGGGACATTTTAAACTGGACCATGTGTATGCAGCCAGCAAATCCAGACCGTGGGAAATTGCACTGGTCAAATGGTTCAGGCTCTGCAGCTGATGGATCGTTAGAAAAAGAAAGGGATGAAGTGGGAACCTGTAAAGTATAAGACCTACAAGAAAACTAAACTGTAGTGCCCAGAAATATTTACTTGGGTGAGTAGATGATAAATAAATACAAGAAAGGGGGTATTATAAAAGGATATGATGACTTTTAAGGGAAAGGGGTTTTAATTGGCTTGAGGTACATGGAGACTTCTGTGGTGTCTGGCAACGTTTTAGTTCTAGACCTGATGTGGTTACAGGGTTTTGCCTTATATAATTCACCATCAAATTAAACATTTGCCATGGTTATCTGTGTTTCTGTCTTATTTTACAATAAAAAACTTTAAAACACAGAAAATAAAAGGATGAAATAAATTTTATTATCATTCTTTTTGTCTTTCAAACTAAAAGATCCCAGAATATAGCTGTGGCTACTTCCTTTGATCACCCCCCAATCTCTGGAAAGAGACCGTGTTCACCAAGTCTCCCTATCAGGAATTCACTGACCACCTTGTAAAGACCCACATCAGAGATACTGTGCAGAGGACACAGCCTCCAGCTGTGGCCACCACATAATTTTATACAAGAGAAATAAAGTGAATGAAACCTGTTTAAAAAAATCCCAGAAGACTATTCTTATAATAAAACAGGTTCTGCTGCTGCCTGTATTTCAATGGTGTAGATAGAAAGTATTAGATATTTCATTTGGGCATTAAATTTTACAAAATTCTTTGAGTTTAGAATTCAGAAAGGGAATAACATGTATTGATGTGTGAGGAGCACTTGGGAAAGAGTGTAGTCTAATGTTATTGGAAAACTAGATTAGAAATAGTACATTAGGGCCATATTATGAATATCAAGGTGAAAATTTACTATTTTGTAAATTATTGAAAACTACTGAATGTTTTTGAGTGGAAAAGCTATACATTATGAATTTTACTATGCTCATGGTACATCTGACAATATAATTAGATAAGCAAAGGCATGGAATTACAACTAAAGTGTAGTTTAGAAAAATATATATACATATATATTTTTAAATATATTTTATTGATTTTTTACAGAGAGGAAGGGAGAGAGATAGAGAGTTAGAAACATCGATGGGAGAGAAACATCGATCAGCTGCCTCCTGCACATCTCCCATGGGGGATGTGCCCGCAACCCAGGTACATGCCCTTGACCGGAATCGAACCTGGGACCTTTCAGTCTGCAGGCCGATGCTCTATCCACTGAACCAAACCGGTTTTGGCAGAAAAATATATTTTTAAAATAAATAAAAGGAATTGCTTCTTTCTACAGGAGATAGAATATAGCTATAATATTTTGTACCTTTATATATAGAAAGAGGTGTTATAATATTTAAGTTATTATGTATGTGTTGTCCAGTTCTGCCAGAAATGTTTCATTGGTTTTACACTTTCATCAAGGGTACACGATAGTCACAATTTTAAAGAATGGTTATTAAAAATGAGTACTCTTATCTCTTTTTTGTAATATTTGCCAATTTGGTTAAATTTTTATTCTGGTGTTTTATTTTATTTTCAACAATGTTGTCATTTCGTAGGCTTATAGACATTTGCATTCCTTTATTTGTCAATTACCTTTCATATCATGATATTAAAAAACAGGAACTCTTCTCATTTATTTGTAAAACATTTTTACACATTAAGTATATTAAGGATGTTTATCAATCACCTTTTGCAAATATTTTGTCTGAGGAGAGCATAACTTACCTTTAATCTTTATTGGCTATGGGTTTTGATGTACATTTATGTAGAAATTTTTTATGTATTAGGGCTTATGTTACTCTCAACACATTCCAAATTTGATTTGAGCATCATGAAATTTAGTAACTTAACTCTAGTTTTACGTGTGTAATTATATGACTTTTCCAAACCTCTGTAAGATGGAGATATTGAAGTGTATCTTCCCAAAATATACATTACTTGATTCACCTGAGTTCTTGTAGAATGCCAATTACCAGAGATATAAGATGAATAAGAGATTCCTGCCCCTGAGGAGCTCGCTCATATGGTAGTGGCACTTACTGTTACATATGCCCATAAGCCATTATGATGTTGTAAGCAAACTGTGGGAATAGAGGGCTTGGGTATCTATACCTCGGGGAATTGGGGTGAATTTGAACTAGACATTAATAGGATGAGTAATACTAGGGATTGAGATAATACTGTGAAGATCTTTGTATTCGCTATCAAGAAGTTTGGGCTTTATCTCATCATGCTTCATACCACTACCAGTTTTTTTTGTTTTTTTTTTGTTTTGTTTTTGTTTTTTTTTTATTTTTCGCTAAAAGTATTACAAAGGGTATTATATAAGTGTCCTTTCCCCCCCCCCACCCTTGACAAGCCCCTGCCCTCCCTTACCCCCCAGTGTCTTATGTCCATTAGTTATGGTTATATGGATGCATACAAGTCCTTCGGTTGATCTCTTACTCCCCTCCCTCCTGTCCCCCAACCCTCCCTGGCCTTCCCACTGCAGTTCGACAATCAGTTTGAGGCAGCTCTGCCACTGTATTTATTATTGTTCGAAAGTTTGTAATGGTCTTAATTATCCACGAAAGAGTGAGATCATGTGGTATTTTTCCTTCATTGACTGGCTTGTTTCACTTAGCATAATGCTCTCCAGTTCCATCCATGCTGTTGCAAATGGTAAGAGTTCCTTCTTTTTAACAGCAGCATAGTATTCCATCGTGTAGATGTACCAAAGTTTTCTAATCCATTCATCTACTGATGGGCACTTAGGCTGTTTCCAGATCTTAGCTATGGTGAATTGTGCTGCTATGAACATCTGGGTGCATATATCCTTTCTGATTGGTGTTTCTGGTTTCTTGGGATATATTCCTAGAAGTGGGATCACAGGGTCAAATGGGAGTTCCATTTCCAATTTTTTGAGGAACCTCCATACTGCCTTCCATAGTGGCTGCACCAGTCTGCATTCCCACCAGCAGTGCACAAGTGTTCCTTTTTCTCCACATCCTCTCCAGCACTTGTCGTTTGTTGATTTGTTGATGATGGCCATTCTGACAGGTGTGAGATGGTACCTCATTGTTGTTTTGATTTGCATCTCTCGGATGATTAGTGACTTTGAGCATGTTTTCATATGTCTCTTGGCTTTCTGAATGTCCTCTTTTGAAAGGTGTCTATTTAGATCCTTTGCCCATTTTTTGATTGGATTGTTTATCTTCTTTTTGTTAAGTTGTATGAGTTCCCTATAAATTTTGGAGATTAAGGCCTTATCAGATATGACGTTGGCAAATATGTTTTCCCACGAGGTGGGTTTTCTTGTTGTTTTGTTGATGGTTTCTTTTGCTGTGCAGAAGCTTTTTATTTTGATGTAGTCCCATTTGTTCATTTTCTCTTTAGTTTCAACTGCCCTAGGAGCTGTATCAGTGAAGAAATTGTTTTGGCATATGTCTGAGATTTTGTTGCCTTTGTATTCTTCTAGAATTTTTATGGTTTCCTGTCGTACATTTAAGTCATTTATCCATTTTGAGTTTATTCTTGTGTATGGTGTAAGTTGGTGGTCTAGTTTCATTTTCTTGCATATATCTGTCCACTTTTCCCAACACCATTTATTGAAGAGACTATCTTGGCTCCATTGTATGTTCATGCCTCCTTTGTCAAAAATTAATTGAGCATATTGGTTCGGGCTAATTTCTGGACTCTCTATTCTATTCCACTGATCTATATGTCTGTTCTTGTGCCAGTACCAGGCAGTTTTGAGAACAGTGGCTTTGTAATACAGCTTGATATCTGGCATTGAGATCCCGCCTACTTTGTTCTTTCTCAGGATCGTTGCAGCTATTCGGGGTCTTTTTTTATTCCAGATGAATTTTTGGAGAGTTCGTTCTAGATCTTTGAAGAAGGCCATTGGTATTTTAATGGGGAGTGCGTTGAATGTATAGATTGCTTTGGGTAGTATAGACATTTTAATGATGTTGATTCTACCAATCCAAGAACATGGTATGTTCTTCCATCTGTTTATGTCTTCCTCTATCTCTTTTTTCAACGTCCTGTAGTTTTCTGAGTAGAGGTCTTTAACCTCTTTAGTTAAGTTTATTCCTAGGTATCTTAATTTTTTTGGTGCGATGGTAAATGGGATTGTTTTTCTAATCTCTCTTTCTGAAAGTTCACTATTGGAGTATAGAAATGCCTCAGATTTCTTGGGGTTAATTTTGTATCCTGCTACATTGCCAAATTCATGTATTAAGTCTAGTAGCTTTTTGATGGAGTCTCTAGGGTTTTGTATGTATAATATCATGTCATCTGCGAATAAGGACAGTTTTACTTCCTCTTTTCCAATTTGGATGCCTTTTATTTCTTCTTCTTGCCTAATTGCAATGGCTAATACTTCCAGTACTATGTTGAACAGGAGTGGTGAGAGTGGGCATCCCTGTTTTGTTCCTGTTCTTAGGGGAAATGGTGTTAGTTTTTGTCCATTGAGTATGATGTTGGCTGTGGGCCTGTCATATATGGCTTTTATTATGTTGAGGTATGATCCTTCTATTCCCACCTTTCTGAGAGTTTTTATCAAAAATGGGTGTTGGATTTTGTCGAATGCTTTTTCTGCATCAATTGATATGACCATGTGGTTTTTTTCTTTCAATTTGTTTATGTGATGTATCACATTTATTGATTTACGGATGTTGTACCATCCTTGCATCTCTGGGATAAATCCTACTTGGTCATGGTGTATGATCCTTCTGATGTACTGCTGGATCCGATTTGCTAAGATTTTGTTGAGGATTTTGGCATCTATGTTCATGAGGGATATTGGCCTGTAATTCTCTTTCATTGTGATGTCTTTACCTGGTTTTGGTATTAGGGTGATGCTGGCTTCATAGAATGAGCTTGGAAGCGTTCCTTCCTCTTGAATTTTTTGTAGTAGTCTGAGGAGGGTAGGTTTTAGTTCTTCCTTGAATGTTTGGTAAAACTCCCCTGTGAAGCCGTCTGGCCCTGGGCTTTTGTTTGCTGGAAGCTTTCTGATGACTGCTTCAATTTCTTCCATAGTTATTGGCCTATTGAGGTTTTTAGATTCTTCCTGTTTGAGTTTTGGAATGTTGTATTTTTCTAGGAATTTGTCCATTTCCTCCAGGTTGTCTAGTTTGTTGGAGTAGAGTTGCCCGTAGTATTGTTTAACAATCATTTGTATTTCTGTGGGGTCTGTTGTTATTTCGCCTCTATCATTTCTGATTTGGTTTATTTGGGACCTCTCTCTTTGCTTCTTGGTGAGCCTGGCTAGGGGTTTGTCAATCTTGTTTATCCTTTCAAAGAACCAGCTCTTGGTTTCATTGATTTTCTGTATTGTTTTTTTGGTCTCTATGTCATTGATTTCTGCTCTAATCTTTATTATCTCCTTCCTTCTGCTCACTCTGGGGTTTTCTTGTTGCTCTCTTTCTAATTCTTTGAGTTGTAGAGTTAGATGATTGACTACCATTTTTTCTTGTTTTTTGAGATAGGCCTGTAGAGCTATAAACTTTCCTCTCAGGACTGCTTTCATTGTGTCCCAGAGGTTTTGGATTGTTGTGTTTTCATTGTCATTAGTGTCCAGGATGTTTTTAATTTCTTCTTTGATGTCATCGGTAACCCAATCAATATTTAATAACATGCTATTCAGCTTCCAAGTGTTTGAGTATTTTGGGTTGTTTTTATTGTAGTTTATTTCTAACATTATGCCATCGTAGTCTGCGAAGAAGCTTTTTATGATTTCAATCTTCTTGAATTTGTGGAGACTTTGCTTGTGACCCAATATGTGGTCTATTTTTGAATATGTCCCATGAGCACCTGAGAGGAATGTATATTCAGCAGCTGTGGGGTGAAGTGTTCTGAAGATGTCAATTAAGTCCATCTGATCTAGTGAGTCATTTAGGATTGCTGTTTCTTTGCTGAGTTTTTGTCTAGCGGATTTATCCAGTGATGTCAGTGGTGTATTAAAGTCCCCTACTATGATTGTATTGTTGTCGATCTCTCCCCTGATATCTTCCAGAAGTTTTCTTACGTATGTGGGTGCTCCTGCATTGGGTGCATATATGTTTACCAGGGTTATATCTTCTTGTTGTATTGATCCCTTTAGTATTATGAAGTGGCCTTCCTTATCTCTGGTTATGGCCTTCACTTTGAGATGTATTTTGTCAGATATAAGTATTGCTACCCCAGCTTTCTTTTCCTTTCCATTTGCGTGAAAGATATTTTTCCATCCCTTCACTTTCAGTCTGTGTGAGTCCCTTCTAATGAGGTGGGTCTCTTGTAGACAGCAGATGTATGGGTCATGTTTTTTTATCCATTCAGCCACTCTATGTCTTTTGGTTGGAGCATTTAGTCCATTTACATTTAAAGTTATTATTGAAAGGTACTTGTTTGTAGCCATTTCTTTTTGTGTGTGTGTGTGGCTGTTTTCTTTCTGAGCTTGATGTTTCTTCTTTTTACACCAGTCCCTTTAGCATTTCTTGCATGGGTGGCTTGGTGGTGATAAACTCCCTTAGCCCTTTTTTGTCTGTGAAGCTTCTTATTTCCCCTTCAATTTTGAATGATAGCCTTGCTGGATAGAGTATTCTTGGATTCAGTCCTTTGCTTTGCATCACTTTGTAGATTTCCGTCCATTCTTTTCTGGCCTGATGTGTTTCTGTTGAGAAATCATTTGATAATCTAATGGGAGATCCCTTGTATGTTACTTTCCGTCTCTCTCTTGCAGCCTGTAAGATTCTCTCTTTATCCTGAACATTTGCCATGGTAATTATGATGTGTCTTGGTGTGGGTCTTTTCGGGTTCACCTTGTTTGGGACTCTCTGGGTTTGTGTGACTTTTTTCTTCCCCACCTCAGGGAAGTTTTCTGATATTATTTCTTCGAATAGGTTTTCTAATCCATGTTCATCTTTCTGTTGTTCTGGCACCCCTATTATTCGTATGTTGTTTCGTTTCATGTTGTCCCAAAGCTCCCTTAGGCTCTCCTCCTGTCTTTTAATTTTTTTCTCCATTTGCAGTACAGTTTGAGTGTGTTTTGCTTCCTTGTCTTCTAATTCACTAATTCGGTCCTCCGCTTCTCCCAGTCTACTGTTGATACTTTCAATGGTGTTTTTTATTGAAGCTATGTCGCTCTTCATTTCTTCTTGGGACTTACTTAAGTTGTTGATTTTTTCATCTGTTTCTTCTAGCTTCTTGCATAAGTGGTTGAGTTTTTCATCTGTTTCTTCTTGCTTCTTGAACATCCGGTGCATGTACTCTAGGAACCTTATTCTGAATTCTTTTTCCGTCATGTTGCATATCTCTGTCTCACTTAGCTGCTTTTCTGGCGAGTCCTCCTTTTCTTTCCTTTGGGGGTTTCTTTGTCTACCCATGTTTGATCTCACTGACATAACTAGTTGTTGAGTCGTTCAGTGGCTGGACCCTGGGTGGCAGTGGCTGCTCCCTGGGTGGCAGTGGCTCCTCGGGCTGTGGTTGCTCCTTGGGCGGTTGTGGTAGCAGCGGCTCCTCTGTTGATAGCAGATCCTCTGGTGGGTGCTGTTCACAGCTGTGGTGGCTCTTCTGGCTGGTGGAGGGAGGCTTCACACACAGCAACTGTTCCCCAGGCAGAGCGTATGGTGATCAGGAGGCTGCTGTTGCTTAAATCTGCTGCGTTGATTTAAAGGCACAAAATACAACACAACAAGGCACAACGTACCAGGCACTAAACACTATTGTATTTACGATATTACTAACCCCAAATAAAGGTGGCCTCCCGAGCTAAGAGAGTTGAGAGATAAGGGGGAAAGAAGAGAAAAAGGTAGAAGAGAAAAAAGAAAGAAAGAAAAAAAGGAGTGCAAAAATGCAATTGGGAAAAGGGAGGGGAAAAAGAGGAGGAAAAAAAAAAGTAAGAGAGAAAAGAGAATGAAGTATAAAAGGGGAAGAGACTATTTATATGAGGAGAAAACTCTTATAGGTCCGCCACTAATACCAACAAATTACAGCAACAGATTCCTGGAGATGAATACAAACTACAAACAACCAATAATATCAAGCGACGCAAGGGGGAACAGAAACACAGAAATAACCAGGGGAAGGGGGGGGAGAGGGAGGGGGAGGAAAATAAAAAGAATAAGCAGTCTAACCTCACAAACAATCCTAAAAAAAAAAAAAAAAAAAAAAAAACCAATATACTCGTCAATCAAGCAAACAACAATAAGACAATAGATAGAGAAAAGAAGAAGAAGAAGAGAAAAAAAAATTGGATAGTGAAGGAAGATAAGGGAAAGGTGTATAAGGATTTAGAACAGGGGATTGGACGTAGGATATATAAGCAGGGTTAAATTATGACAGGGGGTAAAAAAAATAGGGAAAATCAAAAGCTGGCGTAGGGTAAGAGAAACAGGACAGCAAAAGGGAAAAAGTGGGGAAGATTGTTTAGCACAGAGGCAAATTGAGGTAGAGAACAATGTTGCTAAAGGAACGATGAAAATAGAATGGAGAACATTAGTCCCAAAATAAAATAAAGACAAAATAAAATGATACTTAAAAGAATGGTAAAATGGTAGCGGTAAAAATACTAGTTAAAAATAAAAATGTAGTAGCTGAAAGGGCAAAATCAGGTGATGGAGAAAAAGAAAAAAGAAAAACAGAAAAAAATGTTTTCTTAGTTAAAAGGAGAAAAAGTAATTTAAAAAAATAAAAATAAAAATGTGCAGTAATGCAGGTGCTTCAGATCTTCTACTCTTCTTATTGGCCCGCCCGGAATTCAGGAGAATGTTGAGTTTCCCTCTGGTACACTGCTCCTCCGTGTTGTAAGCCACAGTCCTGATTTTAAGGCCGGCCGTAAAATCCCCTTATTGCCTTATCTGTATTTACAGAAGAGTCAGTTCGTGGTTCTGCCTCTGGGTGGCAGTGTTTCTGGATTGACCTCCGAGGCTATAAGTTCTCTCCGACCAGGAGCTCTGTATTGTACCTGAACCAGCTCCGCCCAGCTCTGTTTCCCCGGCTCCCCAAAAACAATCTTCCCCTACAAGCTCTGCTAGTGACCCCAACTGGGCAATCACATCCAATGGGGTCAACAATCAAACTCCCAGAAGTAAGAGGAAGTGTGCAAACAAGAGCCTGGGAAGCTGTTCGAACTCGCAGGGTTCCACCCTCCAGAACTGCGCGAAATGTCTGCGCTATGTCTGCGCTCGCTGAAGCCCCTGGCAACAAGAAGCCGGCTATCAGGGAAACTCTGAGGTAGCCCTTTTTGCATCCAGTCCAATTATGGGCTCATTTATAGTGTTACCTTCTGGCAGCAGCCCTGCGGGAGCCCTCCCCACTTGCAGATTACCCTGGCCTCTATGGGCGCGGATTTTGGAGTGCGCAGATTTCCCCCTGCGCCCGCGCGCGCGTTCCTCGCTCCAACCTGAACTGCAAACCGCACCTTTGGGGTAAGTCTAACCTTTCCGTGGAGGGATGCAGGTCTCCGCTGGGCTCTTGTAGTCACGCTGCTTGCGAGTCGTTGCCTCCGGGTTGGTAGGCGCCGGGTTAGTAGCCGTTCTCTGGATGCCGGTAACCGCAACCCAAGATGGCGCGGTCTCGCTGCTGCGCTGGCGCCCAGGGAGAGGTTTCAGCCTCAATCTCTAACCATCCGCATTTTTTAGGAGTTCTCTGTCTTTCCTGGCTGCAGACTGCCTCTCAGCTGAACCTCCCCAGCTTGATCGGGCTGATTGTTACCCGTTTCAGCTGCTCGCCCCTATCTGCTCCGGGATAAAGCACCAACACGTCCGTCTAAGCCTCCGCCATTTTTTCCATCTCCACTACCAGTTTAATCTTTCAGGTTTTAAAGTAGGGGAGTGTCTTGACCAGATTTGTGTTTTTAGGAGGATGGTTCTAGAAGGAGAGTTGGAGGAAGGCCTGAATGTGGAGTCAGGCAGGAAATGGAGAAAAGACTTAGGAAGCTTTTGTGGTTATTCAGAAAAAAGAAAGGTAAAGGAGTAAACTGTAACATGTCTTGGGAAAAGAAAGGAGGAACCCTGCCACAGAGATATTTAGGGTAGAGACGGCAAGACTTAGTAACTGTATGTGAGAGCAGAAATGAGACAGAAGCTAAGACTTTCATATGTTCAGCTTAGGTAACTGATAGATTATGTTGTGATTAGCTATTCTCGAAAATTTGAACAGAGAGGAGATTTGAAGAATATCAGTTTGCATTAAGTTGAGTATGTGTTACCAATAACAAACCCTGGGATTTGTTCATTAGACAATTAGCTACATGTTCCCATTGGCATCTCTAGTGTGAGCATTAAACTAAAAGTAGGAATTTGTGTAACGTCGCCACACGAGTGGTGGTTGAAACCACAGGTGAGGATAATATTCCCCAGGGAGACTATGAAGAATGAAAAGAGATACAGAGCTCTGAACAGAACCCTGGGGGGAACACCAGCATAGTGAGTAGAGATGTTGGCGTGAAGATTAAATCAGCTCCTGTATGTGAAAGCACTTTGTGAGTGCTAATGCACTTTTTAGATACAAGGGGTTATTATGATTCTTATTATAATTATTAAGAATTGCAGCCTCCATAAGAGGGTAGAGATAAGTACCACCATACAATGTATTGAAGGAGAACAACAGTTGGCACTTTAGCCTCAGAGGCATTGCGAAAATCTACAAAGCAGTTTTTTAATGACAGTGTTTCAAATGCTAAGGTAGGAGAAGCCTATGTCAAGACTAAATAGGAGCCAGAGTTTTCAGTTTTGCTCATTCCAACTGTGGCCATGGATTTGCCATCTGGGAAGCCGTAGTAACTGTAAGCAAGTGTGTCACCACTGAGTCATCCCCATGGCGCACTGGAGAAACAAGGCCTGGGTCCAGATTTCCATTCAAGAATTTTACAAAAGTGCCTTCTAAGAAAGCCCAGGACATTGTCAGGAAACGGATTGTACATACTGTTTGCTCAAATTTGCAGTATTGAAGACATTGGTATTAACACTTTAGAAAAAATAATGCCCACCTACATGTTCATCTCCCAAATATTTTCAAAGCCCATGTTATTTATTTTATATTGCAAACTGAGCATTCCTTGCATTCCTTTTTATCTTAATTTGAACTGAGGAAATAATTGTTTCGTCAACTGTGTAGTACCTGAGACACAGCTATAGAATTTGAAGTAGAATACATGAGGAGTTTATATTCAACCTTTGATATTTGTTGATGTGGGACTTTGTTTCCATGACCTTCTATTAACTTAATCTGCAAAATGGCAGTCATGACAGCTAACTTACAGGTCTGCTGAATAAATTAAAATATCCTACAACAGCATGAACATTTTAAGCCTTAAAAAACACTTTATACAATCTAAGGGATTCTCTAAATATAAAATTATAATGGATAACTCTGTCATGAGTCTGAAAAAAAAAGAATTCAGCTTTAAAATGTTATTTTGTTCAAGGGAGTTGTAAGAATTTAAGATAAATTGACTTTTAATAAATGTTGAATTGCAAAAGACACACAATTTACTACGCCTCATAAAGACAGTAGTATGTGGAAAATCCATGATTGGATATTGACTGTGGTACCAAAGCTCAAAGCCAACCTCGTTTCCCTGATGAAAGGTGTGGGTAACTTGGCTGCCACATCTCTCCTCCTGATGATTGTGAGGATAGATAGCAAACACTGGCTCTCAGGCTCAATATCATCCCCCTCCCAACCCTCTCAGTTGATGGGTTTAGTGGAAGGTATTCAATAACTCCTACTCTGTTCATAGCCAATGCATGTTGTGATTTTTTTTCATTGCATTTATCATATAAAATTACATGTTATGATTATTGGTGAGGACCTTCTCTTTTCTACTAAGTTGAAAACATGGCATTGATAGGGCACATCTCTTCACTTTAATTTTTTAAGGTTTATTAATTATTATTTTTTCTTTACATTAAAACACTTTATATCATATTTTGTTTAATAATATATATCACATAGGGGCTTACTAAGTAAGGGAGGGAACAAGGAAGAAAAACAAGGATAGAAGGAAAACATAGACCTGAGGGTATCAGAGTAAATTTTTGTAATGAATCTGAATGGCTTTGAATACTGTGTACTGCCAAGTAATTCTCAGGCTAATGACTTGATCTATAGCAGTGGTTCCCAACATGAGGCACATGCCCCACAGCGGGGCAATTTGACTTTTAAGGGGGGCAATTTGAGAATGAGTTATTAACAGTGAATTTTTTGCATTTCTTATGGTTTTAGGGGCCTCATATACAGTATATAAATATATGTTGTGACCTATTTATGCATTTCAGTTCTGTATGTTTTGAAACTTTATTTGCTATTTTTTATATCACTTCATATTATTATTATTATTATTATTTTTTTTTTTTTTGTTAGAACAACTCAGCAAAATAAAATTCCTGTTTATTGTGGACAACATTGTTTCACACATACATCGAACAGGCCAAAAAAAATAAACAGCAATTTCATAGACAAAAAAAGGGAAAAAAAGAAACCTTTTATCTTTGGCCTTTTTAACCATCTCATACAAACCAACTACTTATAGTACAGCTAAGTACATACACAAAAAGTTACTGGAATGCTCGGAATAAGATTGTTTTTTTTTTTGTTTTTTTTTTGTTGTTGTTTTTGCTTTTTTTACAAGGTTTTTTTTCTCCTTTGAGATTATAATGAACATGGTCACACCACAAGTAAAGTCAGAAGTAGGACAGAGAATGCTCCAAAGGCTGGTTTGGTCATCCCAAGATCATTAAAAATGGCTGACCCCTAACAATATGTACAAAAATATAAAATGTAAATAAAAAATACAAACAAATTTTCCTTTTTAAAGTACTTTTAAGAAAAAAAGCAGAGCAGGGCCTTGGAAGTTTTGGTTCTTTTTTCCTCCCCTGTTGCAAATTCACGTTGTGGTTTTGGTTGGGTGGTGGAGAGTGCGTGTCATCTGCAGGTGGCGCTGCCTGAGGTGGGTGGGTAGGCAGGTGGGCGGGAGTCTCTACTCGAAGGTGACCACGTTTAGTTTCTGAGACGGGAAGTGGAGGGTGAGTAGGTCACGGAGGCCTTTAACTTTTCCTTTTTTTGCTGTCTAGTCATCCTCATCGGTCTTCTGCTTCTTGGTGTCAACATCATCATCCTCATCATCTTCAGCTGCCCGCTTGCCTGTAGCTGCCTCAGCCTCCTCATCTTCATCTCCATCCTCTTCCTCACCATCACCTTCCTCTTCCTCCTCCTCCTCCTCCCCTCCTTCTTCCTCTTCTTCATCTACCTCATTGTCAGCCTCCTGCTCCCCATTTTCCTCATTAGCGTTCCCATTCGCAGGTGCATCTCTTCCATTCTCTGTCTCCTCCACAACTTCCTTCTTCTCCTTTAAGTCCTTGGTGGTGATCTCGGAGCTGGTGTCCTCGGCCGTGTCTGACATGGTGGGGCACGCCGGTGATCCTCTGCAGCGGATTTTTTTTTAAAAAGCAAGAGTTGGAGGACTCTGGCGAAGAAGCTGCCGGAGTCCGCGGCGGTGGCGCGGCGGAGGTGGTTGCAGCGAGCGGAGAGGGAGCCCATATTATTATTTTTTTTAACAATTTCTTAGTGATTTCTTCCTCAGTATTTCAACTGTCCTTTTATTCTATTATTTTTCTCTTACATGGATGCCATGTTCTTTGGAAGCTTGTTTAGACCAAGGCTTCCTCCATGGGAATAGGAGTTCAATTTTTGAATAATAAGAATTACATGTCACAGGGTGGGCATCAGGATTTTAGAGATGCTTAGGTGGGGCATGGCCAAAAAAAGGTTGGGAACCACTGGTCTAGAGGGTTTAGAATAAAATGTCATTAAGACCTTAGATAACCTGTGTATATAAGAAGCCAGATAAAAAATAAAAAGGGAAAAATTCCTTCTAAAATAGACTTTCATTTCTGTTGCAGAAGATTATTTTTAAATGTGTGAAAAGTGAATTGAAGAGCTAAGTTCATTTAGTTTTCTCTTCAGTGAGCCAGTAATGCATGCTCATAATACTGTTTCTTATTATGAAAATACCACCACATTTAACAGAAGAACAGTTAATGCTGTGAATATATGTGGTATTATATCTATAATTGATTTCTTTTTTATAATTGCTTTCTTTATATTTTAACCACTGAGTTTTGTGATATCAATGAAATAGTTGACTAATGGAGATTTTCAAATTGCTAAAGTATTTAGAAAAATATATACTTTTTGTATAAGTGAATGTAATTCTCTAGTTACTTGTCTATTCCCTCAAAAGAGTGAAAGTATCTTGAAGATAGGGATTCTTTTACTTACCATTGTATCTCCAGTGCTTGTCACGTTTAGCACACAATTAAGTACACAATATTTATAAATTGAATTCCTAGTTCATTTACAAGGAATAAGGGTAGTTTTGATGTTTGAGTTAGGTTTTATGTGCAATTCTAGGTCTTTAAATTAAATATCAACATTCTTGATAACTAAAATAATCTGAGAAAGAGAATTTTGAACTGTATTTCTTGCAAGAGAAGAAAAGGTTTCAGTAATGTATTCAATATTGCATCTAATGAAATGTACAAATCATTAATCTTTTAGTTCTACAAAATAGGTAAGAACTTTTTTTATTCCCAGCCATCGTAGGAAGCCAAAGGTCGGAGGAAATGTACTTAATGATCTGAGGCGGATTCTCTTAGCCTAGACATAATCCCCAAAGAGCAGAGTCATGTACCACTAGATGCTGCCTTAACTCTTTCAGGCCACAAGGGTACCATTGAGTGCACTGAAGCTGCAGTTTACCAAATGGCACCCCAGTGGTCTCACTCAGTTACTGAAGCTTCCAGAAGGGCCTGTGTCTTTCCTGAGAGCAGTTTAAACATTGAAAAAATCTGGTCCACTGTATATTGTCCCAAGGTGATGCTTAAAGGAAATAGCTAGTGCATAGCTTTACCATGTAGTATAGACAGTCAATTCTTTGTGTAAATGAAGATGATTGTGGCTTCTCTTTTATTCAATACCATTTCCGGGAGAATTAGAATAGATTACGGTGTAACTTGGTTTAAAAACTGAAATCTACATAACATAATGGCTTATATCATTCAATAATATTGGTACTTTGGAAATTCTCTTAAGGCAGAAGGGGATACTAGGGGTGGCGAGAAGAAGTTGTGAAAGAAAAATGTCACGTGTATCTTTGAATGTCACCAATATTTGTTTTACAGCGAAGTCTCATGGGCCCCAGGATTGCTAAATACAAGTGAAATTAGTAACATTTTTGGTCCTTTGTCTTTTAATTTAGTCATGTGTGCTAGCTAGGAGGCGGCATTGTTGAAGTAATTATAGCAATGACTCAGATTTAACATTTGCTACACAGTTAGATTTGCTTTAGGTCAATCATGGGGGATCAAACCTTGCTTTCAGCAAACCTTCCTCAGATCTATTGTAATCTCATCAAAGAGTGGTGAAACATAATACTAGATGGGGTTTAGTGTTTGAAGAACTATCACACATTCATTTTTACATTTTTCATAGGTTTTGATATTTTCTCTGTTCAGTTTAATATTAGTTTTATTCATTTAATTCTCTTTTCAAATATGACATTATCTAAAGGTCCAATTGGCCAGAGGTTAAGCCATTTTTAATGCCTCATTTCAATATGTCTTTACTCACTCTAACTCATTCACAAATCATTTGATAAGTTCCCATCTTGTAGCTTCTGAACTAGTGCTAGGGGTACAAAAGTGAATAAAACTCAGCTGCAGCTCTGGAAGACTTTTGTAGTTTAGTAGAGAGAGGCAGGTATGTGAATGAATAGTTAATGAATAGTGAAGAGCTATAATACAGTATACAGAGAGTGCTACAGAAACAAAAGAACAAATGACTGGGTTTAATCTGAGCCTTGGTGGTGGTGAAGGAGTGTACAGAGGAGGTGATGTTTTAGTTGGGCCCTGAAAGTTAGGTGATTTTTTTTTTTAAAGAAAAGACAGGGCAGGGCGAGAAAAAAAATTCAGGAAGAGGAAGTGCCATGTTAGAGTAGAACAGAGGAAGAGGGAAGGGAACTTGTTTTACCTGGGAGTGAAAACCATACAAGGTGAGTTTCCAGGAAAGGATAATCAATGGTGTCAAATTCTCCAGAAAAGTCAAGTCCGGTAATAATTAAGAAATGATTATGGCCGTAACCAGTTTGGCTCAGTGGATAGAGCGTCAGCCTGCGGACTCCAGGGTTCCAGGTTCGATTCTGGTCAAGGGCATGTACCTTGGTTGCGGGCACATCCCCAGTAGGGAGTGTGCAGGAGGCAGCTGATCGATGTTTCTCTCTCATCGATGTTTCTAACTCTCTATCCTTCTTCCTTCCTCTCTGTAAAAAAATCAATAAAATATATTTTTTTAAAAATGATTCTGAATTTGGCATTTAGGAGTTCTCTGGTGTTGAAGAGCATTTTCAGTAGAAGGATGGGGACAGGAGATAGTTTTTCTGTGAGATAAGAAATGGAATTGTTTGATGCAGTTGGTGCAGAAAGTATTGAGTACTTGCTTAAGAACGTTTACAGGAAGGAGATGGTAGCTGGAGGAAAGAGCATGGTTTGTAAAAGTCTGTGGAGATCGGGTCAATTTGACATTTGAGGCCAAGAAAAGAAATCAGCAAAGCCAATATAGAAGATACAATTTTTAAAAAGGCTTTGTTTAATAATTTAGTAGAATATTCCAGCTGATTAGATATTTAGGTACTCCTCCCCTCTCAATTCTATGCTTGACTACTATTGACTTACTTATTTAACAAGGTTAGTCATGTAAAAATTAGGTAGGGAAAAAAAAGTACATTTTAATTATATGTAGTGACCATTTGTAGTGTTATATCTTTGCAACCTGAAGCCCATGTTTCCAACTTGAAATGATTTGTCACACCAAGCTTTGAGTTAATTAGTGAATAATTATGAAGATTCACCTTCAATTGCATTTGACTTGAAGTTTGTTGTCTTGAAGGTGGATAAGCATGGTCAATTTAGAAATAACCTTGAGCCTTTTTTTCATATGTGCTCATGTATTTTCCCAACAATTACACTTCATATTGGCAGAAACTATGTGTTTTACATTATCTGTGGACCCTTTTACACAATATTTTTCACACAACCAGACAGCCAGTCAGTGTAAGTTATCTTAAGTGCTTTACTTTAATGGTGTTATAAAACCTTAGACCACTGCTTCCCAAAAGCCTATGTGAGTGAGATGTAATTTTTTCCCTTAAAACTTAGTATCTACTTTTTATTTAGTCTTTTTGTTGTTTTTAAAGTTAGTTCACAGCAGAATCTAGTGTTTCTCCCTTCCTAGAACTTCTGGGAAGATGTGATGATGAGCATTTTTTCCGTAGAAGGATATTCACTTTAGAAGGATATATGATTTTAAAGGTCTTAGGAAAAAAGATCTGTTTTTTCAGATATCAGAATAAACTCATGATTAAAGAGAAGAGTATAAAGGTTATTTTAATGCAAGGAAATTTTCCTTAGAGAGTATGAGAGACAAGATCATATCCTATCCCTAGGGTCATTTAATATCCAATAAATAATATACGGTCATTTAATAACTACTAAATTAACAGGCATATCTAACCATATTGCTTATAGCAGTATTGTTTATAATTGGAAAAACTGGAAATAGGCTTAGCATTTATACATCATGATTTATTTAATCAATGGAATACTATTCTGTAGTGAAAATGAATGAACTACCCATATGGGCTACAATATGGATGAATTTGAATAACAATATTGAATAAAATAAAACAAAGAAAATATATAGTATGATTCTACTTACATAAAGTTCAGAAACAGGGAAAACTGAACACTTATTTAGGAAAATCTGTATGTATGACAATTACAGAGAAAAACAAAGGAATGAATAACACAGAGTACTCTAGAGTGTATGAGATTATATTGGGTTTGGGTACACTTGATGATTCTGGGGCACTTGATGATTCTGTTAATAATACATTTTTTAAGCTGGTTGATTGATACATGAAGGACCATTTTATGATTTTTTTTAAAAGTATGAATATATTTAGGCTCTTTTTATATAAAGTATATCTATACTATTAAAAGGGTAATATGCTCATTAGACCAGATGTCTTCCGGATGTCCTTCCGGACAAAGCCATGGTGGCAGGGGCCACGGCAGAGGCAGTTAGGGGCGATCAGGCTGGTAGGGGAGGGCAGTTAGGGGTGATCAGGCAGGCAGGCAGGCGAGTGGTTAGGCGCCATTGGTCATGGATTGTGAGAGGGTTGTCCAACTGCCTGACTGAGTCACACTCTCAATGTCATTGTTTTCTGTGCTCAGTCATACTTGATCCATTAACCATTTAATAATTGTATATTAGATATCTACAGTGTACCTATTAATACATTAATATATTCAAAAATACTAATAATAGTAGTTATTTATTGCAAGTTTAATAAGTTGCAGGGGCTTACATGCAGTAGTAGGTTTTTTATATTCTGTTTAATTTCAGAGATTTTATAAGATGTCAGTAATTCCTCATTCTCAGCTGACTACTAAAGTGAATCCCTCTGCTTTTAACTT
Source organism: Myotis lucifugus (assembly GCF_000147115.1). NCBI lineage: Eukaryota > Metazoa > Chordata > Mammalia > Chiroptera > Vespertilionidae > Myotis > Myotis lucifugus. The sequence goes on from NW_005871154.1 coordinate 4,168,437, forward strand.
GATACATGAACTCCAACTACTTATAGTAAGGTACTAGTATAACCTCAGATTAATCAATACTCAATAAGTACTTAAAGCTTGACTGAGAGAAGTGGTGATTTTGGAAGATTGACTTAAAACTTCAGGACTCCCCCTAGAATATCTAAAATCTATCTGCCTCTCAATCTAGCATTGGTGCTTCCCACTGCCCCCAAATGATTTTTGAACAATAGATTGGAATGGTGTAAGTGAATATGGTAAAGAACCTAAGCTATAAAGCCATTGCTCTGCCTACTCTAATATGCTGTCTGAGAGGCTGCGGGAGCAATACTTACATGGTCTCAGATGATTTCTGAGTAGTTTGCCTACTATCCACTTCTCTTTTGCAAAACAGTATCACTGTGGTATTATCATATCATTCCCACTTATAGTGTTTCTTTTTTACCCCATTGTTTAAATTAATGTTTATTTTTAAATTTTTATTATATTTATGTTTCCCTAAATTATCTCTAGAATAAGACAAATCATGTAAATATGTTGGGTAATTTTCTATAATAATAAAAGCATAATATGCTAATTAGACCAGATGACCTTCTGGACGAAGCTAGGGCTGCGAGGGAAGCCCGGGTCCTGGGTGCCAGAGGGAAGCCGGTGCCGGTTGCCAGGGGAAGGAAGGCCTACTCTTGCACGAATTTCGTTCATCGGGCCTCTAGTAATTGTATAATTCCACAATTTGATATATATTTTTTAGATAAGAAGGTTTAAATAATTGTCATATAACTTATAAATGATGGAACCGATATTCAAATCCAGTCTGATCTTCCTGACCACAAAGCCGGAACAATTTCGACATACCACATTGCTCTTCATTGAGTACCCATTATTTGCCAGACACTGTCTGTGAACTGGGGGTTTAAGAATGAATGAGATCGTCCCTGCCCTATGGAGCCCTCAGCCTTGTGAGGTCAGTGCTAGAACTAAGCAGAATAGCTAAGGTATAGAGCTCAGAGTCTGCAAGAGGTCTCAGTGCTATGCTGCAGTGAAAGACCCTGACATAAGCTGTGGATAAATCGCATTTGCCCTGGGCTAGAGGTAGGAGCTGGGGCCAGTATCCCTGACCATGTGGCTTTAGCAGTGAACCTTGTATCCACCTGTATCCCAAGAGGCATATGTTGAAGAGTTATCCTTGCCTGACCCATATGATGCAGACAATGAATGGGCCCTAACTCCCAGCAATGGTTTCCTCCTGCTTCTTCCAACAATATGGCTACTTTCCTCTTCATCATGTTCTCTACTTCAGAACCTCATGGCTGTTCAGACAATTCTCAGATCTGATTGGTCTAGATTGGTCTCTCTCTGAGACTCTGGGAATGAGAATATGGCGCACATTTCCTTGCATACTGTTTATTAGAAGCCATTCTTTACTGAGACCTCCACTAAGTGCGGGAGAAGTGTGTGTGTGTGTGTGTGTGTGTGTGTGTGTTACTAAATTACATGCTATAATTAGGAGCTGAACAGATCAGTGTAGAACAGCAGCGGGACTGATCAACTGAGACAATGTGAGAATGTGGTGAAGAAGAGTGGGGAGAAGAGGGGGTGGGGGAAGCTGGAAGGAAGGGGCGATTTACAGAAAATTGTATAAGTGGAATGCAAGACAAGATTTCTGCTTCTGAGAAACTGTCACCATAGGAACACAGAACAATTAACATGAAACAGTTAAAGAATAATTAGAAGCTACAATTTTGTTGATGACCTGGACTATATCAGGAGTTCAGAGGAGCGATGGAGGGTGGAAGGGAGCAGCCAAGAAGCCTTTACTTCGGGGGGACCAGGCTTGAGAGCCTTTGAAAGATGGGAAGATTTAATCAGGCAAAGAAAGGATGGCATTGCATACATAGATTTATAGAACCCTAGTGACCATAATTCAATTGAGACTGTGTTCTATAAGCCTCACAGAAAATTGGTTTCATAAAATTCTAGACACTTCTGAGATTATTCTTAAATTTCTTATGTGCATGATTTATAATATTCAATCAGCTCATAAGTACCCAGAAGCCTCGGCTGTTTTTCTGTTTCTTTTGTATGGCTGCCCGAATGTGCTTAGGACAGTGCCCTAAGCTTACAGTTTCTAACAAATGCTTATTAGCTGACCGTACTGTCACCTTGCGAAGGAATCACTAGACTAACATCTACTTGCACACAGTGACTGTGTCCCACAGAGATCCACCCACACCATTTGTAGGGCTTGAAGCAAAAGTCCAAATGGAGGCCGTATATTAAATATTTAAAAGTTCTAAATCAAACTAGCAAACTGTTACTGAATACATTTAATCTTTCCAGTTCAACAAATATTCCTTCAAAAGGAGGCCCAGTTCAAAGTGAGACTTGAATGCCTTCTCAGAGTCTTCAGAGTTCCTAGGCATGAGAAGCAACTTAGAAGAAGGGACCTGAGCCCCTGGGGCAAGGCCACCTTATTTTCTATTCTCCCCCCTCAGGCTCTACTGAACACTGTCTCAGGTCTCACACTTAGAATTAGAGACACTCCAGCCTAGGTTTCTAAACCACACCGTCTGAGGTCCACTCCTCAATCTTAGGGTGCCCACACCAAGGGGGTGATCCACTATCAGAAGAAGGATTAGGGACCTAGTTAGGATTTAGGAGCAGGACCACTCGAGGAGGAGGTTCCAGTGTACGGAAGGGTGATGCTTGGCTCCAATAAGTACATCACCTTGATCACGGGAGGAGTTCCTGCCAGGGGAGGGGCAGAGTAAGGCTTTTAAAGCTTGTGGCCAGAGGCAGGGGGTCTCACTTGCCCAGGGCTATTGTTAGGTATGGTGCTAATCACTTGAATATTTATTGATAAAACTAGATATCAAAATTATTTAACTGGCCAACTCAAGTTCTGACAGGTAATATATAAATGGTGGAATTGGGGTTTGGATTCTAGTCTATTTCACTCCAGAACCTCTTTTCTTCACTTGAGTGTTTTTCTGGTACTGGAAAACCCACTTCATTCTCTGGTTTTTCTTTTCTTCTCTTGAAAAATTAGGTTATGAAGGTCAGGTGAGGTAGAGGTGGCAGGTACAAGAAAGGAAGGAGTGAGAGTGGGAAAGAGCAGGTAGGAGTTTTGAACTTGAAATTGGCAGGAACCAAAAAGTGGAAAGGGAAGTCAAGAAAGTAAAATCACAAAGAGAGAATGGATTAGGTTAACCCTTTGCTTTTAAAGGACTGGCGATGCCTTTAAATATTTAGATCTCTTTTAAGGGGGAAAAGATCTTACAAGTCACTTGTGTATAATTTTTATTACAGGATGCTATTTAAATACATAATAGCATAAACCTGGTATAACTTTTATTCAACTATAAAACAAATGTCAATTTAGAAATGAAATATAAAGTAAAACTAGTTCATTCATTCATTTATCAATTCAGCAAATATTTGGTAGGAATTTACTTTGAGCCAAGGATTGGAGATGTAGCAGGGAAGAAGGCATATAAATCCCCTTCTATCATAGACTTGCCTTCTGACTGGATTAAATTAATATTAACAATAGTTATAACTGACAATTTATACTTTTTATTCCCTTTTCACTCATCTCTTCAACCCCCACTTCCATCTGGCAACTACCTATTTGTTCTCTGTATCTTTGAGTTCATTTCTGATTTGCTTGTTCATTTATTTTGTTGTTTATATTCCACATATAAGTGAAATCATATAGTATTTATCTCTGTCTGCCTTATTTTGCATAGCATTAATACCTTCTAGGTCCATTCACTCTGTTACAAAGAGTAAGATTTCATTCTTTTCTAGTGGCTGAATAATATGCCATTGTACACATGTAACACATCTTCATTATCCATACATAGCTAATATAATCATATATATATATATGTCTAAGGGACCAAAGGATGGTTTGACTGGTGGCTATGACACAGACTGACCACCAGGGGGCAGACACTCAATGCAGGAGCTGCCCCCTGGTGGTCAATGTGCTCCCACAGCGGGAGTGTTGCTCAGCTGATTGACTGGCACCAGACGCTGGGCTCACTGCTGGCGAGCAATCCTCTTCTGCCTCTGAGGTGGCGTGCTACCGAGTGGAGGCAGGCACAGTGGGACTGGGCTCCTCCCCAGCCACCTGCCACTTTGTGCACTACTATATCCCTTAGGGGATGTCGGACTGCCGGTTTCGGCCCAATCCCCTCAGGTCCTGGGCCAAAACTGGCAGTCCAACATCCCCCAAGGGGTCCCAGATCTCGAGAAGGTGCAGACCAGGCTGAGGGACCCCAGCGGTGCATGAATCCATGCACCGGGCCTCTAGTATTGTATGTATGGTGTCAGATGAGTACTAGACTTATCGGGATAATCACTGTATAAGACATATAAATGTTTATCACCATGTTTCGCTCCTGTAAGTCAACTGTAATTGAAAAATAAAATTTAAGAAAACCCACAAAAATAATAACAGCACTTATTTAATAGAAGGGAATGTCATTTTGCTGAAACTAAGTCTCTATCACAACATGGATACAATTCTGACAGTTTTTCAGCTTTCCATGACCGTACCCTACTATAAGCTTAAGATAACTTAATTATTTGATCATTTGTCACCATTCATATTACTGCTAAATATCCTACAATACCAGCTGGCTTCCATGAGGCATAAGCATAGCATTTATCTTTAAATTCATTTCTCATTAGCCATGACAATTCAATAATACTTGATGCTATGCAATTATAATTACAAGCATTAATATAGACTCTGAAGTCAGTTATAGCATGTCATTAAAATGATCCCCCAAAACTTGTTTTATTAAGTAGATTACCATATAAATTAAATGCAAAATTTTAAAATATATATTTTAGAGAATTCTAAGATGCACACAAAAACATTCACAAAGCCTGGTTTGAAAAATATTGTAATAAATGATGCAACATTTTTCTTTTTTCTCAGTTTAAATTTTAACAGTCTCTGACCTCTTCGAGGGAGAAGATCCACTGCTTTACTAGTAGGTCTATATCAGTAATGCTTTTCACCTGTCTAGCACCAAGTAGATCCATACACATGGTTTTTAAGTGCATGAACAGAGGAATGACTGAATAAATTCTGGGTTAAAAATACATTTTTGTTTCTGATGTTGAAATTTCCCACTTGACCCTTGGCATGATAGAGATAATTTTCCTCTGCATTTGTAAACATTTGGTCATATATGGGGCGAAACACTATATATGTTTTCATTAAGATTAGTTATTTTAGGCCCTGGCGGCATAGCTCAGTTGGTTAGATCATCATCCTGGTACGCCAAGTTTGAGGGTTCGATCCCCCATCAGAGCACATGCAAGAGTCAATCAATGAATGCACAAATAAGTGGAACAACTACAAATCAATATTTCTCTCTCCCGTTCTTTCTCTCAAATCAATATGTAAAAAAAAAGAGATTAATTATTTTAAAACTAAAATTACAGAATTTGGGAAAGAACTTTCTTTATTTGAATGTAACCCTTTTAATTCATTGATATTCCTCCCATTTGTATTTTCATATACAGAGCTGAAATTTTGTTGTGTGTATGTGTCCATATATTTCTTCCTTTACCATTACTTTCTATACAGTTTAATGTTGAGTAATAGTACATAATCTCAACAGATATCACATTAATTTAATATTTAAAAAATAAAGACACATAGTAGAAAGAACAAAAAGACAGATAAGGAAAGTAATAAAGTAATACCAATTTTCCTACTATGAGAAGAAAATGGCTATTATTGTATTTTCTGGTGCCCTTTCAGTCTTTTTCTAATACCTGCATATGTAGTGCATGTGTTTTTATTCAAAAATAAAAACCAACAGTATATATTGTTTTAGATATAGTTTATTTAAAGCTACTAGGGAAGTGCTAGTGTATAAAAAGTACAGGAGGGATGCCAAAAGGAAATCTAAGATGTACAGTGCTACCACGTAGCTAAAATAACCACATTATACAGACCTTTGAAACACCTGTATTTCCAGGGAAACTGGGTGACAAAGGGTAAGGAAAATCTGGGGATCAGAGTGTCTAATCCAAAGCCCAAGAATTAGAGTTGGAGACAGGCAGGATTTTGTTGCTAGGCAACCAGCATTCCAGGAGGAGACCTCCAGACAGACAGACATGCACTGTTCTGCCCCCCAGCGAGACATGTGCTGAGCAGTTGTGAGGATGGCTAGACTCCCTATGCACACTGGCCTCCAAACTCCAGCATGTGTCCTGCCCGGAGAACATGCCCCTGACTTTCTCAGCTCAGTCTGTAGCCCAGATGGAAAGACAGACAGCTCTGGAACAGAACTTTCAGTAAAGCCCCAGGGCCTCACAGTGCAACTGTTCGGGGCATGATCTGGCTGTCATTGGGCTTTTCCTGTCAATGCCTTCAGTGTGGTTGGGGTGGGGAGGAGTCTAGATTCAGAGCAGGAAAAGTTGAAACAGCAAGTCTTTTCAGGCATATTCAGGACTTGCGTAGAAATGTTTGGAGTAGAGGAACAGGCAGTGAACAAAGTCTGTTCTCTGGGCAGAAAACACACATCAGATTGCTATAAATTTAGCATTGTGACTTTCTTACTCAAACTGTTTAAAGTGGCAAACTCTGGCTCTTATAAGAATATGACTAATCGGTGTCCCAAAATGCAGTGTTCTGGAGGACCCGACCACCCTACAGTACAATTAATCATTGCCTGACACCTGAGAGGTTCTTGTACTTTTCCTGGAGCACAAGAGGAGGAAACTACTAATTATTGAACTCTTAATGTGATTCTAGTCTCTTAACCATATGTCCAATATCCAAAAGTACTGAAAGTAAAGTTTTATTTTTAGTCCCTATTTAAAAAATAAAGAAAAGTCCAATGAATACTGTATACTCTTCAACTAGATCCATTAATTGCTAGTGTTTTACCATATTTATCTAGAAAATAAAAGGGTTAGGTAAGTTTTCAGCAAACTAGTTTGGCAATAAAACTTTACCTGAAATAGTAAATAGCTATATAAGATCTTTAGTGAATCTACTATGGCGAGAAAATATATATATATTTCATTTTAAAACTATTAATTATTTGATTACAAGGTACTATCTAAGACTCTATTGGGGTGTTAGGTAATATAAGGTATATGAATTTTAATCTTTCTAAATTCATGTCAGTTCTGAATTTCAAAATACATCTGGGTGTAAGAATTACAGATGAGGGGTTATGGGCCTGTACTATGTGCTAGATACTGTGCTGGACAACTGACTTTTAATCTCTTTAATCTGCATAACAGTTCCATAGAGAAGTCATTATCTCTACTTTGTAAGTTCAGAAACATTAAGAAAATCTCCTATAATATTACAGAGTTAGTAAGTGGTAGATGCAGAATTTAAGTCTAGGTACATCAAACTCTATCTTAGCTCATTCCGGTACACAATATTGCTTCATTTCACTCTCTCTGTTGTACCCATGAGGAAACTGAGGTTATGAAATATCCCAAGATTGCAATGGTAGATGTAGGGCCAGATTAGAATCAACTGCTGCCTGAGGGAGCCACACTGGCCTGCTGCCTCCTCTGCCTTGTGTCTTGGCGAGCTGGAGAATTGTGTAGATATCTTGATTGATCCCCAAGACAGGGATGGAGGAATCAAAACAAAGGAGAAAGATCTTCATGTTCAAATATCCTAGCCCTCAGCATGATGGCTAAGGACAAGGATGTGCGACCTCCAATGTCCACGGTCTTCCAATACTGCTTTCAGAGACTGAGTACTGCAAATCCTTGGCAAGTTATTTAGCTTCTCAAAGCTTTACTTTCTTTATCTCTAAAAAAAGATAATTTAAATTATAAAATTTTAAAAAAATATCTTTTATTGATTTCAGAGAGAGGAAGGGAGAGGGAGAGAAGTATAGAAGCATCAATAATGACAGAGAATCATTGATCAGCTGCACGCCCCCTACTTGGGATCAAGCCTGCAACCTGGGCATGTACCCAGACCAGGAATTGAATTGTGACTTCCTGGTTCATGGGTCGATGCTCAACCACTGAGCCACACTGAATGGCCATAAAATTTCTTTTTAAAATTAAATATTCATTGAATTTATTGGGGTGACATTGATCAATAAAATTATATGTTACAAGTGTATAATTTTATAATACATCATCTGTATATTACATTGTAATTCACCACCCCGTCAAGTCTTCTTCTATCACCATTTATACCTCCAGTACCCTCTTCTGCTTCCCCTTATCTGCATTTCCCTTTGGTAATCACTATACTATTGTGTCTATGAGTTAAACATTAAATTAGATAGATAGTGAATATTAATAGTCAGCATCAATCAATGTAAAAAATCACAAGATACATGAACAAGAGAAACTCTAGTTTGATAATCAACCTGCAATCACAGGTGGAAAAATAAAAAAGGAAAGAAAAATATGAACAAACAGGAGTGCCAATGTATTATTGTTATTCATAATATTTTTTTCTGAGAAACTTTTATGTCCTGGAGATAGCTTTGAGGTAATGGGCTGCTATGAGGAATTTGAATTGGTTAAATGTTGCTGGTTAGTTTTGGGTACTAGTTATAACAGATATAGATGTCATGCTAAGGAAACTGAGAAAAACAAATCCCATTATGTAGCCCCAGAGACAGTTCGCTATAGTGAAAAAATATATAGAGAGGGTGGAGGCAGATAGACCTGGATTTGAATCTATGGATCTCTAGAAATGTGACCAGGGGCAAGTAATCTATCCATTTGAGGCTGTTATTATTGCTATGTCTTATTGAAAAAAAATGTTTTTAATGTCTTTTCTTTTGATCCTGATTAAGTGGACTGGACTTGATTAAGTGGCTATGTCCCTATCCATGTGTCCCCCCCTCCCCTGATACATTAACATGATGTCACCAGTGGAAACTGACATAATCCATATCAGAAGGGGATACAACATTAACAGAGGCATCTCAGTTGTAATGAACTCCTTTTAGGCTATCAATGACTTTTTTGCTATTTTAAAATTTTGTCTCCAACTATGAATATAACCAGATGGTCAGTGATAAAATCCAAATCCCAAGACTTCCTAGTATCTATAGATGCCAGCATTTCCCCTCTCATTATCAGCTCTCCAGTAAGTCTGAGCTAAGAGTTTCCCTTCTTTTAAGGGAGGCTGTTTTGCTTTCATTTTTAATTATAACCCCACATCCGGATGTTTCCAATACACTTCTTTGGAGAGCAATTTTTATAATTAAGAAGTTAACAATTTTTTGTCTTCAACATGAGCAGATGGTGCTTTTCAGTGTCTTTTTGAAGGTGCTCAGTATCTCTTGCGCAGCAGAATCTGAAATGTGAATTGGACATCAGATAACGGAAAATATATGCAAAAGGAAAATTTATATCAATTCTTCTTCCTTCCTGGAGATTTATTCCTTCAATCTAGCAGTATTCTTGGGATAGACTGACTTTATTGAAATCTCAGCAAAACTCTGAGCTTAAGTATCTCTCAGGCAGAAACTCGAGATCACCTGAAATGAGTAGATTTGTGAAAATTTTGTTTTCATATAACTGCACTTGGTAATAAATATTCCAAAGTTGGGCTTTAATAGGCTTAATCTTTAAATTGGTGATTTGACCATGTTTGCCAAGGTTGCATGTAAAGAGTAATGGACATAAGTATATTTCTTTAAACATTTTTTATTAGCTTCCCCTGAACAATATGTTTTCTACCTCTATAAATTATTGGGTCCCAGCCAAGCGAACTGCTTAATTAAAGTGATGACAAGTACTTGGCAAATGAAGTGGCTTGGCTCCTTCCATGTTACACTATTTTAAGATACATTCTAATCTTATATAGAGAGTATGTATATATATACATAATTTCTTTAGTTGTGGCTGTGGTCCATCCAAATCTTTTCTGACAGTGGCACCAAGAGACGTTAGAGGGTAAACATGGGAATTGTTCCTGTACTTCCCAAGACAGACATCGGGTCTGGAATCTTTTTTTTAATAAAAATAACTTCTAGTCATTTTCTTTCCCACTCCCCCTTCACATTCACTAGCCATAATAAATGGGTGAAAAATACATGACAGAAAAGAGAAAAAAAATACATTTTTTTTCTTATTTAATTTTGACAGTCAACAGGTATATATTTTTCCTGTGTTGTAAAAATGTAAACCCCCAAAAGGCCTGGGAAATTTGAAAATAGCCCTAGGACCTATCTTGGGTATGGACCAGGAAAGAGGCACTAGACAAAGATTGAAGGTACACACACACACACACACACACACACACACACCCTTACACCCTTACACCCTTTGCACATTGGCAACTAACTCCAGCTTGTACTTCAGCATCACCTATTATCCAAAGCCTTCTTTCACCTTCCGAGGTTAAGCTGAAGCCTCCTTTCCTTTGAAACTCCTATAAGGGATTTATATGTTTGTGCATCTACCTCTCCTTCCAGACTGTAAGCCATATGGGAACAAGATCCCTGCTTTACAGGTCTCCTGAGCCCAATGCAGGGCCTAGTGACTAGTAGGCACTCAATAAATGTGTGGAGTTGATGTGATTGAATTCCCAAATGGAGTATCATCCCTTGTATCTGTTGAATATCATTGAGTCATTCTGTCAGTGCTTTAGTTTTCTCCATGGTAATGACTTGAAAATCCATTTAGTCCTTCTGGCCAGTGGAACATCAAGTCCTTCCCTGGATCGTTGTGCCCTAAAAGGGATGATGTTTTAGTGGTGATGGTTTTCATTGCTAAGAGCAGGAGCTACATGTAATGAATACCCAGTATGTGTTAGGCATACTTGTTCTATGAGATGGGTATTTCTAATCTCCATTTTACAGATAGGGAAACTGAGACATTAAGAAACTAAGCAATTTGCCCATCCTTACAGAGCCAGTGCTATGCAGAGCCAGGAATTAAAGTTGGTTCTGTCTGACTGATTCCAAAGCAGTAAACATTATTCTGCATTGCCTTCCCACTGAGCCTGCCTTGGCCCATGCCAGAGAATCATTAGATGCTTGCAAAAACCTGGTTCATTAAATGGTTTTCTGAATACTTGTGAAACTTTTCAAAGTCATTTCAGATGAAATGTTTTCCTTCTAACATGCAAACAACTTGTGCACTCTGGTACAAAAAAAAAGTTGTTGTTTTGCTCTGAGAAGTTGATTGGTATGCTTTCTGTTTTACCATCTAGATTTGCTAATGAAAATAACAAATCATGGCAGTTAGGATTGTAACAAAGCCCTCTTAAAGCTGCACTGGCATCATCTTCCACCTTGTGTTTAATAATTTAATGACTGTTATTGAAAATGAGTCTGAAGTTAGTGAACAGTCATTTGAAAGTTTGTTGATCAAGGTTATATTGAATCTCTTACCCCTTGCTGACATTACTTTTGAATTTCTTTAGGACTTCAAGGCTAAAATGCTAAATAGCTCCAGGATGCTTAGGCGTAATTTTATAATTTCTCTCTTAGTCTTTTTATTCAATCCAAGTACCATTACACCCTTTATTTTCCCCCTAATATTTATAAATAGAATTTAATGATTGCTTAGAGACATGCTTGTTTTCCACTTCAGATAAGTCCATCACTCTATGACCTAATATCCTAATGATGAAATGGCCCAATCTTAGCCAGAAAATGCTTAACAGAGATAACTCTAAAACACCAGACTATGAAGCCATTTGAAATGATTATTTTCTTTCTCCCAAAATTGCTTATTCTTTCTCCCAAAATGGCTTATAGTAGTGGAACTCTTTCTTTTATAAGTAAGAAAGTGAATATATATATATATATCTTGATTTCAGGATGAAAACCAGTCTAAGGTCATATATCACATGTTGCATAGCTTAGGATCCTTGTTGTGCCATTGTTCTCAGCTAATTAAATAGTCCTCTTTGGGCTTACAGGTGCCAGGCTAATGTATAATATTTTGCCATAAGAAGTGTCATGGTACCCATGTTCCTGCACAAGTTCCTGCCACAAGAAATTAACATGCCACAGAATACAGGTTCTACAGAGTGAATGCAGGTCCAGACACAGGATTCAAGTTAAAGATGCAGTACATGTTAGCATCCTCAGTTGCTGCTTATGTTCTGCTGAGAGTAATGAAACACAACCTCAGAAGTTGTCTGTTGCTAAGCACTCAATCACTTAAATAAATGGCATTTTCAGTAAGACTATGATTGAAATAAGTTCTTTAAAGGAGAAGTGACCATCTTACTTAGCAGGGGTCAAGGTTTTGGACTGTCAGAATTTTTCCTCCAACCACACAGGTTAATGGATACCATCAGTAATTAGTGAGAAGAGAAATGGAGGGATAAAGGCTGATATGTGAGCAGTAAGTGCTCTTTAAAGTTCTATATGTAATTCTCCTTTAGGAGTGTGGATTTTATCATCCTCAACTTTTTGTCATCTTAAGGAAGTCCTGAGTTAAAGGACCTTTGTAAATTCTATTGATGACATATACCTGAACTTGGTTGACTCTAGCTAAGCTGCGTATTATAATCAAGAGTGGTTCCCAGCCCGGACAAATTCAGGCACAAGGAATGTACTTCC
>NW_005871154.1:4181147-4218575 GCF_000147115.1 Myotis lucifugus
AGGGGGAGCAGTTGGGGGCGACCAGGCCAGCAGGGGAGGGAAGTTGGGGGCAACCAGGCTGGCAGGGGGTGCAGTTGGGGGCGATCAGGCTGGCATGCAGAGGTGGTTAGGGGTGATCAGGCTAGCAGGTAGGTGAGCAGTTAGGCGTCAGCTGTCCGGATTGTGAGAGGAATGTCTGACTGACAGTTTAGGCCCAATCCCTAGGATTGGGCCTAAACCAACAGTTGGACATTCCCCTAGAGGTCCTGGATTGGAGAGGGTGCAGGCTGGGCTGATGGGGACCCCCCTTCACCCTGCACAAATTTCATGCACTGGGCCTCTAGTTTAAAAAATAAGGCTGCAAATTTTAAAGTTCAATCTCAAATCACTTGCAATCACTGAAAAAAAAGAGGAATGAGCAGGAATTTCTCTGACTCCTGGGCTCTGGGGTTCTCAGGTGCTCTCTTTCCAACTCTTCTCTGATTCCTTTTTCTACTTTTTGCAGATGACCATGTCAGTGTCTTTTCTTAATCTTTCTCATTTTGCTAGTGTAAGTTCTCTTGTCTTATCACGTTCTGACTTGTAGAAGACTTTATTGTTCTTTCTCAAGAAAGAAAAATACAAAATACCTTCCTCTGCTCCTAGAAGGGAACATACATATTATTTCTTCTGCCTTTGTTTTGGTTTTGGCCACAAGCCTCGTACCCACCAGAATCTTATTAGAGTTGGCGTGCCTTAGAGCACGATGTTCATTTCCTCCAGGAAGGTTGATGTCAGTCAACACAGCCTTCATCCTTTGTTTCCTTTGGGGATCTCTCTCCTTAAGGAAGGTTCATTATGGTATGTAAGGACAGGAGTATTGGAGTAGTAACAGTTTCATTTCATTTCGAGGGTTGCAACCATTCCTTTAGAGTCCATAAGAACATTCTGTAGAGTACCCAGCATCTTATAGGGGCAACTCATATCTGAAAACAATAGCCACAAATCAATAAATGCTGACATTTAAAATATGTATTTTGAAAAAAAAAAGGCATTTAAAAGGAATAAAAGATGGAGCTTGGGTCTGTTCTGGAAACTTTAAGTGATCTTGGATAGCATGTAGGGCTAGCCCCGTCCAGGACAGCATTAAAAACCATCAGAGGTATGGGCCTTAGACCTTGGGCCACTCTCAGCTGCTTACTTCATTACTTCTTACCATTGGCCTTCCTGGTTCCTCTGCCAGGCATCATTATCATTGCGTGGTGGTTTACTCCTGGGGGCAGGGCCATCCCTGTAGGCACCTTTGGAAACGTTTGATCATGTTTTGTTTGTTGCAGTGCCTGGGGAAAGCTCCTGGCCTATCATAGAAGAGTCCCGGGGTTCTATGTAGCCAGAAAAGTATGGGACAGCATGCACAATTGTCTGCCCATGATGCCAGTAGCATCCCCACTCAGAAATACTGCATCTCTTGAATTGCACTCCAGTTTTGGGATGGCTAAGCTGGCTCTTGTCTTTGGACAGGTTATTGATCCCGGATTCTTACAATGTACTTCAGCCAAGGTTAGTAATTGGCCTGTGGTCTCCCTCACTTGGCTTCAGCCTGAGCAGATAGGAGTATTTGGCAAAGCGAAATTCAGAAGCCTGCCTTAGTGTGCCCCATTCTCTCCTGTTGCTGACCAGGTGAACTAACCTTTAGTCAGGTTTACAGATACCTGTTTGCCCTAGGCTTCCAGCTGCAAAAGTGAAAATTTACACCAGGTAAGGAAAGTGAATGTTAGTGTCATTTTTTATTTATTTATTGCTCTTACACTGCCTCCAAACAGAAGAGACTAAAAAACATCTGTGCTGGCTGATATTGTAAAGGTCAGTGTTGCTAGGGTGCCTAGAATACCACGTCTATATAAAGAATATGGAGAAGATTCCGGACTGATGTATCAAATAGCTTTTTACTTTTTCATAAAGGTTTAAGTCACTTATGGGAAGTAAGGAGGCTTGGTAATAAAAATATATAAGTGTTAGTTCAAGGGATAGCACGAAAGAACATAGAAAAATGTTCTGAAAACCTGAGAAATGGGAGAGTAAAAGGAGAAATTGACAGATGTGACAAGCAAATTGTGTATTCGCCAGTTAATTAGGAATCTGAGGTTTATCATCACACCCTGATCTACTTTGAGAAACTGGTTATCATTCATCTCATTTTAGGGTAAAGAAAAAAAAGAGAAATATCAAAAAAGTATATTCAGTTTTTATCTAGTCCATAAAACAAAAGTACAGCTTTGATATGGTTTACATCTACTTACAACATCCCCAGATCAGTATTTTAAAACATTTATTAAAAACAATTCTGATGTGCCTGGCCAGAGTGGCTCAGTGGTTGAGCCAGCCTATGAACCAGGAGGTCACGGTTCGATTCCTAGTCAGGGCATATGCCGGATTGCGGGCTTGGTCTCCAGTGTACAGTATGCAGGAAGCAGCTGATCAGTGATTCTCTCTCAACATTGATGTTTCTACCTCTCTCTGAAATAAATAAAAATATATTTAAAAAATAAAAGCAATTCTGATGTAAAAAACTATTGCAAACTCTTTTTCCAGATTTTTATTAAAACATTGTCTACAAGTAAGAGTCTCCAGAACCAAAGGCATGCTGAATGTCTGAAATCATGTCTACAATTACCTCCAGAAATGACTTTCCACAGGAAAATGCAGGAAAATCAAAGTTGAACCACTTTCTTTTAACCTCCTCAATTGGATTTTAAAAAAATGAAGTGCTGAAAATCTTGGAAGTGAATAGCACATTATTTTATTTGAGTTTTTCAAATTATAGCTGGGAATGTTTTCAAAATCAAGTCTTGTACTATTGTCAGGAAGGGATACTAGGAAGAAAGGTCAAGGGAAAGGTCATATTGGACACATTCATCTCCAGGTCTGGTCAGCAGGTACTTTCTAATTTTGGTTGTTCCTAACCTAACTTATGTCCTAACACCACTAGGATAGTTTGAAGATCTGATAACAAGTTTATTTATTTTAATTGGTTGCAATATGATGCTCTTTTATTTTTTGATGTGTTCTTACATTTCTCATAACTTTAATTTACAATTCCATCTGGCCCAACAAATATAAGCTCCATTAGCCTTTTGTCTCTGCAACTCTAGTATCTAGCGATGTGCCTTGACTAATATTAGGTGCTCACTAAGTGCTTTTTGGATAAATGAGTAAATTAACTACTCATTTTCTTAATTAACCATTTACACCACAAGTTCATACTTAGTAAATTGAGAGTTTGAGCCATAATCCGTTTTTATTTGTGTTCTCCTCAAAGCCAACCAATGCCAGTGCATCAAGCATTTTGAACACTCTTGAGTACTATGGGAGAAAACTAAATTTAAAATTTAACCATACCCATGACCTTAGTTTTTTTTTAGATTTTCTGCATTGGAATAAAGAAGTATCATGGCTCAAGTACTTGTTACATGGGAAATAGGATTTATGTTTCACTATTCATTAGTTCAGGAAATCATCATTCATATGATAAGCATCTTCAAGGTAATATGCTTATCCTTTAATCCTTTTATATTTATGCAACCTGAAAAGATGGAAATATACCTTTCAAAAAACTCAGGCTGTTTCAGCCCTAAAGGCACGTGCCATTTAATTGGCTGGGCTGATGGTTGACTGACATAGGAAGGGATTCTGAAATGTCGCCATTTTAATGTCTACATGTTTCAACAGGGATTCACAGTTGAAATTGATTGATGTTTTGAGTGAGCTCTCAGTTCTATGGAAGGCAGCCTTCATCATAGGCTGGGGTGAGCCGATTCTGCCGTCTGTTGACTTTTTCCTGTTTATTTCCTTAGTCAGACTTGGGTGCTCTTGGTGCAGCCTTATAGTGATTTATTTCTCCCATAAGTATTTGCCCTCTCCTGGGTGATCCATTTCTGCTCCACTCATTCTTAGCCACTATGATTACTGTATCATCTTCATCCCAAGTGATTCATAGTATGGTTTTTGTCCTTTGAACAAAAACAACACATCACTTCATAGTACTCTTCTTATTTTCAGCTTGCTTGTTAGAAGCCTTTGAAGTGGATTGTTTTCCTAGGCTGTCAGTGATTTGGAATTTTTGTAGACACATCTGTTAGTATAAATTATGCTAGACTGGGGGTTTTTGTCATTTGAGTACCAGAATTCACTAGTACATGAAAGAAGTTGGAATTAGAAGGAACTTGATATCATTCACACTTGGATTGAAATGTATTCTGTACCTATGTCGTATTTTCTACCAAAGTATATTTTGAAATAGATATAACACTTTATAATATGTTAGATAACATGTAACATATTTTGAAGCTTGATTATGGTATCATATGAATCTGCAATAAATAATGATACTGACAATGAATATTCCCAGCCCAATACTTTTCTTCACATGAACAGATCTACTTCCTAACTTCCATATCCCAAAACCACCTTGTCCTTTCCTAACTAGATTGGAAATGTACTTCTCCTCTTACCCTGCCTTTTCCCATCTTTATCATTAGAAAACACACACACACACACACACACACACACACACACACACACACACAAATCAGTTTTCCTCCAAAGAGCCCTCAGAAACCACTATGTTCTAAATGCATAAGCTTTACTGCCCTTCTAAACTATTGCCTAGTGACATATAATTGTCCCGAGCTATCAATATGTTATGCATTTCTGAAAGCCAAGGGTTATTTTATGCTTCTTAATAGTCCAAAGTGTCAAATATTTCACTTTGGGGGGGCACTCAGTAACTATTTGATTTTTAATTGAACTAGAAATTTCATCCTTGTGAGGTAGTAGGTGTTTTATGGAGTCCTTAAAGGAATGACCTATCTTTGCTGATTCACTTATGGCCATTTTGGTGACTGACAGAGACCCAGAGGAGCTCTGGACTGTCACAGCAATCAGACATAGAGCCCAAAGGGGAACAAACATTTTACAACTGTAGTTTTCTGGAGGGTTCATCCTTAATACTTTGTGTGAAGCTCCACATTCATACTGATTAGCAGAGAGGAGCTAGTGATTCATATTTTACTAATTTAACCCAACCTCAAAACCACCCACTGAGTTTTGCCCCCGGTCTCTGGAAAAAGGAGAATTCTAGTCTTTGCTGTGTTACTGAGGACAAATATTAGGCTTTAGCATGATGAACCCATCTTTGAAGTAGGAAGTCAAAGGAGAAAAGAGGATCATCATGTCTTCCTCCAATTCACTATAGAAAATCTTGACCTTTAGCTAATTTGCTATACTGTAGTTTCCCTTTGAAAGGATTCTCCATTTCCATAATGATTGGGTCCAATATATTTCTTATTGTCCAAAATAATGAGCTGGCAGCTTGCTATATTAAAAAGAGCTACTATATTAGCTCTATATTCTTGGTAAGTTGCTTAACTTCTCTTATTTTCAGGAACTTCATTTGAAGATCTAAAGAATGGAGTTCTAGGAAATATGAAGGAGCAATTTTTAAAAAAAGAATGAAATGCATGTGAAAATGAAAGGAAATTATGATTTTTTATACTACTTTCATTGAAATCCAATTGTTCCTCTGTTAGATTCCATATGAGAACAATGAGAGAAAGCAGACACTACAAGGGGCATAGGGCTGCTTGGTAGGAGAAAGGAAGATCTTGATGTTGATAGATGATGAAGTATCATCAGTGATGCCCCTCCCTCAGGAGCTCCAGTATTCATGTTGGGTTCAAAGCCCTAGAGTTCTTTTGTTTTTAAATATATTTTTATTGAGAGAAAGGGGGAGAGAGAGAGAGAAAGAAACATCAATGACAAGAGAATCATTGATCGGCTGCCTCCTACCCGCCCCTCACTGGGGATCGAGCCCGCAACCTGGACATGTGCCCTTGGCCAGAGTCAAACCCGGGACCCTTCAGTCCACAGGCTGACGCTCTATCCACTGAGCCAACCAGCTTAGGGCCTAGAGTTCTTAATATTCCATTTAGTCATGTGCTGTGTATATTTTACAACTGAGGTCCTTAGCACTCTTAATTCTAAATCCTCTCCCAACTTGATCTCATTCACATCCATAACATCAGTTATCATTTATTTACTGATTACCCCAAATGTGTATCTCCTACCAAAATCTCTATTCAGAACTGCTGACCTTCATATCCAACTGCCTTCTCAGCATTTTAACTTTAATGCCTTATAGGAACATCAAACCAATGTATCCAGAACGGAGTTTATGATTTTCTGCTTGATAAATCCACTTCCCCAGTGTTCCCCATATGAGGGATTGGCCCCATCATTTGACCTTTGTCATGACAGATACCATGAAATTTTTTTCTCTCACCACCTTTCACATATCAGTCAATTTTAACTCCTAAATATTTCTTAAAAGTGTCCTTTTCTCTCCATTTCCGTGGCTATCACTCTAATTCACCCATCATCATCTCTCATGTCAACTGCTGACTGATATCCCCACATCAATTTTGTCCTTGCCAATCATATTTCACACAGAAGCCAGAGTGAGATTTGTAAGTGACAGACTGATCACAATTTGTCCCTGCTTAATATTTGTTGATAGCATTCCATTTTTTATATACTGTATAATCTTTAATGATAGCCCACAAAATGCTGGGTGATCACCTCCTGCCAGCCTTATCTTATGCCAATCCCTTTCTCCCTCCTTGCACTACAGCCTCACTGCCTTTTCTCTCATTTCCTTCAATATATCGTTTCTTCCCATATTGGAATTTTTGCACATGCTTTTTTGTTTTATCTGGAATATTCTCCTAAGGATTTTCTACTCTTATTCTATTGTCACCTTAATTCACACATCTTCAAAAGTAGCCTTCCTTGATGCTATGAACTGAATTATTTTCTTCCACCCCTTCCTGAAATTCATATGTTGAAGTCTCTTATGATGGTATTTGGAGATGGGCCTTTGGGAGGTAATTAGGTTTAGATGAAGTCACAAGGATTAGGCCCTCATGATGGGCTGAGTGCCCTTAAATAACTCACTCTAAGAAAATTAATCTCTATTTTGTAAGTCTCCTAGTCTGTGGTATTTTGTTTTGGCAGCCTGAGCCAACTAATATACATAACTAGCCACAAACTAGTCAGGATTCCCTTTTATACATTCTCGGAGTCCTTTATAGTTTTCTCTGTTAGACTTTAAGGTTGGTGAGGCTAAGGACAAGTTTCTTGAACATTGCTATAGTTCTAGCTCCCAGCTCAGTATCTGGCATATAAAAAGGTATGTTAAATGATATTTGCATGAAATAGAATTGCTGTGATGTTCAGCAGTTCTGACAAACAAATATAACTTTCTAGTTTGGTCCATATCCATTTTCTAAAACCTCATCACAAAGGGGTATCCCTTTCTAGAATTATTTTATTTACTGATAGCTCATGTGCCTGATGCCACAACAATCTTTTTGTTATTAGTGTCGTGCACTCTGTGTCCCCACCTGTTACTGGTAGAAATGGAGTTCTTGGGGTGCTACTGGGGAAAAAATTTCCTGAGGCCCCCACAGGAGGATGGGATTTTGTGGAAAGCTTTATTGGTGATGTAAAATTAAGGGGGTTTTCTTCCAAGGTACCATCTCCCTCCATCTCGTCATGGAAAAAGTCCAGCCCTGCCTTCAGCAGAGCTAGGATTAAGCCACTCCATATTGAAGTCCAGTCCAGCATCTGGCTACATTACCTTGTGTTCCTAGCTGTAGTCTATTGCATGTTGGGTCCATATGGCCATGGGCCATGCAGCTGTTTGAGACCACATGGCAGCTAGCACATGGATGAGTATAGGCCACAGAGCAAGAGAACAATAACTATTTCTCTGGGGATTGTAAACAGGAGCTTAACCCATTAACCCTTCAGGATTTCACATGCATGCAGAGGCTTTACCCCCTCGCCAATGATCTTTTCCCAGGTTAGAGTGACAGGCAAGCACCTTCCTGAATCAACCTGACTTCACTGCAAAATGTGCCCATCTTCCCCCAGTGCTTTGCAGGGAATTGCCAGTGATTCCCTGGGGAGTGGGAAGTTGTAACTTCCTGGTGAAATAGCCCAGATGATCATGCTTATAATATCTGCCCACCCCCCCTTTGTTTTCTTCCTATGTTAATTTCATTATGAATTTCATCAGGGCTTGTGTTACTAGGAAAAATGGGAGAAGAGGGCAAGGTTTAGCTTTCTCTAGGATTTTTCTTCTCTGTGTCTTTACTTGTGCTTTGACACTCTCTTGGAGCTTTTTATGCAAGGTCGTTAAAGTGAAGGATAGTGTCTTTGGGATTTGACTATCATGATAATATTATCCAGCTGCTTATCTTATAGACTATCATTATACCATTGGTCATCCCTGAGTTGTCAGTTGCGCTGATAACTTTATTCAGATAAGGGAGAGTTGGCTTAGCCATAACACCATTCAGATTCAAGTGAGAGCATTTAGCTTATCCCTAACATTGTTTAGATTCGTGTTATTCTTTTCAGGAAAGATCTTTTAGGAGCCCAAAGACTGCATGTTGTTCAATAGACCTCAACACTCTTTTGGGAATTTCTAGGGAAAAGAGCTATAGCTTTATTGAGGTTGACAAAGTTTCTGAGTAACAACCAGGATTGAGGAACCCTTTTGTCCTCTCACATAGAAATGCTGTAAGTCAGGGGTGGAGAACTTTCTTTCTGTTAAGGGCCATTTGGATATTTATAACATCATTTGCTGACCATACAACATTATCAACTTAAAAATCAGCTTGCTGTATTTGGTCAAACATTTAATTAACTCACTGCTAATGCCTTGGCAGGGCCAGACCAAATCATTTTATGGGCCTTATATCGCCTGAGGGCCAGATGTTCCTCACTCCTGGAGCAATGCACAATGATAAGGCATTTTATGCTTAAAGCTCTAACTTGGCTGCTCTTTTAAGGCAGCCAGATGAATTACTGCAAATTTAGTGGTTTAAAACAACACACATTTATCTTAAATTTCCACAGATCAGAAGTCCCCCAAAAATGTCAGAGGAATGAAAAACACTGTCAGCACAGCTGCATTGCTTTTAAAGGTTCCTGAAAAGACTGTTTCCAGCTTCTAGGGGCGACTTGCAGTCCTAAATTTGTGCCTCATTTTTCCACCTTCAGAATGCTCCACTCCAGCTTCCACTTCCACCTTAACATTCCCTCTTCTGACTCTGACAAGCTCATCTTCCTCTTATAATTACTCTTGTGATTTCATTCGGCTCACCTGGATAATCTGAGATAATGATAGTTTTCTCATGCAAAGCTCCTTAACTTAAGCACATCTACAAAGTCCCTTTTGCCATGTAAGGCAAGATATTCAAAGGTTCTGGGAATTACTACATGGATACCTTTGTGTGGGGTGGGGTGATATTATTCTATTTATCATAGTGAAATAGATCAAATAACAGTGTATTTCAAAAAAACAATCAGACAAGATTTAAATCTAGAAGCAAAAGTTATAGTGTTTCATCTTTTATTGTTTTGTGTGTGTGTGTCTTACTGAAGGTCTTGCTTTTCCCACATAAAAAGCCATCTACATATTGCAGCTGCTTATTATCAGCCTCCTTAATTAAGCTCCTATGTTTGTGAAGGATAATCATTTGTTAGCTTAAGTTAGATCTCTGATCTAATGGAATTTACCTTGTGACACTGTAAGGAGAGTAAGATGGCTTAAGAAAGTGAGATTATGCATTTCATACTTACATATGAAATTCTGGCATATGATAGCTCACTGAAAAAGCAATAAAAATTAGAGGGAACTAAATATAATCCAATTCAACCTTCAATATAAACTTAAATGTTATATTTTTTTGTGAACTCATTGCTGACCTCGCTGGGTAGGACTAGGTACTGCTTCCATTTTGCTATGATAGCATAATGTGCATAACTATTATAGCCTTTATCCCATGGATGTGTTCATCTGTTTACATGACTGGATCCCAAACCTGTAAGATCTCCAGAGCGAGGACTGTGCTCTGTTTTGCTTAGTACTAATGCTGCCTGATACAGTGCCTCACATGTAGCTTGTGTTTTACTGATGCTTTTTGCCTATTTGACATCTCTTTGCTGGATCACTTGCAGCATTGACTGAGGAACACAGTGACACTGGTTGAAAGAGTTTAGAGGAATCAATAAAAATCTACTTCCATCCCTGGGAAAGCAAATCTGATCACATGCCCCTAGCAGTGATGGGTCAGTAGCAATATTTGCCAGAACAAAGCAGATTTTAACACATGATCAGATCAGGACTAGCACACAGCCACAGATTCAAGAGTCTGATAAAGACAAGAAGTAAGCCTTTATAAGAGAATATAAGCATTTTAGTGAAATTTAAACTATTGCATTACCTGAGTAGAATAGATCTAAACAAACTATTGGAAATGTAATTCTATAGCTAGGTTTAGGGTATATGAATCTAATAAACCTTTCTATCCTACCAGGAATCTTTAAGCTCAATCATTGTCCCTTTCAGTTTGCTTTTTTACAAATTAAAAAATCTCAGTTTTATTTTTTTAATATATATTAAGGCATAATTGATAAGTGAAGTTGCTCATATTTACCATATACATTTTGATGAATTTGGACATATGCATGCACTATCTTCACAATCAAACTACTTAACATATCCATCACCTCCAAAAATCCCCTATGCTCCGGAGTGTAGGTGTGTGCGCTCCTGTGCCTATGTGTGTGTATGTGTGTTGTGCTAAGAACACAATGTGAACTTTATCTTTTGAACATATTTTATAATGAATAATACTATATTGTTAACTATATCCTTTTAACATATTTTATTGTGCACAATACAGTATTGTTGGCTATAAGTACTATATTGTACAATGGATCTCTAGAACTTAATTGTTTATACCCACGATCATGAACTCCCCATTTCCCCTCTCCCAAACCTTTGCAACCACAATTCTATTGTGTGCTTCTATTAGTTTGACTCTATGTTAGATACCTAATATAAGTGGGATCTTGCAGTACTTGTCCTTCTGTGACTGGCTTATTTCATTTAGCCTAATGTCTGCCAGGTTCATTTATGTTGTTGCATGTGGCAGGATTTCCTTCGTTTTTAAGGCTAATATCCCATTTTGTGTATATGCCACATTTTGTTGATGGACATTGTGTTATTTACATGCTTTGGGTATGGTGAATATTGATACAATGATCATGAAGGTGCAGATAACTCTTCCATAACCTGATTTTATTTCTACTTAATAACTAGCTTCAGTATTTTGGTTATTTAGCAACCATCTCATGGTTTCTTCAAGCTCCACTAGAGATTTCTAGAAGTTTGAACTTAAATGAAAACATTTTAATGTGTTACTGGTAGTGCTCCTTGAACTCCCAGAATCCGGGTAAGAGGATTTTAAGCCATTGTCTTTAATGGCTCTCACTACCACATCAGCAGATGTTTTCAAGAAGTCCTGAGAATACCAACATCAGTGATTGCCAACACTGACTCAGCGTCAGAATCCCTTGTGATGCTTTATAGAAACAAAAGTCTAGGAAACCACCTGAGATCTTTATTTGGGAAGTCTGGAGTAAGGTGTGATTAGTTTGCAAAAGTCCATGGCAAATTCTGATATATAGCTAGTGTTGGAAACGTATGTGTAAGTTCAAGCATGGACTGAGGTGTTCCAAAACTGAGAGGAGAGAACAGTATGAAGAGGCAAGTCTGAGGCAGAGGGTACTCCAGCTCACATGTTCACCAAACTTTTTCCCATGTGGTTAACTGTGACTGTCAATGGAATCCATTGTGTATTCAATGCCAGTGCATTTTTCAAGATGATGATTAAATGAAATAATGAATATAATGAACCTGGAATAGTTTTTCTTCATTACAGATTCTGAGTAAATATTGGTTTACTTCTTTGTTTGTTTGATTATTTTTTGTTTGTTTTTTGGTCAGCTTGGGTCACCTCTAGAATAGACTCTTCTATCTGGGGCATGGCTCTTCTCATCCTACTTCCCAGGCTCCCCTTTCTCCAACAATTCCTAAAACATTGCTGTCCCCAGGTCTCACTATACTCCATCCATTCTCCTTGGGTGATATAATTCTTCATAGTATGCTTGAAATGATGGTAAGGACTTAAATATTTATATGTCAACCTTGAGGGCATATATGCACCCCATACTTTACATGTATAAAATTAACTTAAGTGTATTTCCATCAAAATCTCTATTTCCATCAAAATCTCTATTGTCATTGTACTTTCTTTTTTTTTTAGTGATCCAAACAATAAACCTGGAAACCTTCCTACCCTCCTCCCGCTCCTCCTCTCTCACACCCAACTCTCATATGTTCTATTTGCTTAATTAAGGAACTTGAAACTAGAAGTTCCCTCTCTCCTTTCCCTCCCCTACTGCCTTGGTTTACACTCACAGCATCTCACATAGAAATACTGCAGTAGTATCTTTAAGATTCTCCCTGCCACCCAGCTCACAATCTATTCTGTCTGTTGTTGAGAGTATTCTTCCTAAAACATAAATCTAATCATGAGATTCTCCTGGACTCTCCTCCGATACTTAAATTATTTTCCATTTCCATAACATAAAGTCTCAAACTCCTTGATTGGCATATGAAACCCTCAAGTTTTGGTTTCTCTCTCTTTTTTTAAAATACATTTTTATTGATTTCAGAGAGAGGAAGGGAGAGGCAGAGAGAGACTGAAACATCAATGATGAGAGAGAATCATTTACTGGCTTCCTCCTGCATGCCTCCTACTGGGGATCAAGCCCACAACCAAGGCATGTGCCCTTGACTGGAATCAAACCCGGGACCCTTCAGTCTGCAGGCCGAGGCTCTATCCACTGAGCCAAACTGGATAGGGCTGGTCTCTTTTTTATACCCCTCCTGATTTATGTATTTTCTCAATACTCATTCTAGGTATTCTGAACTCTGCACATCCTCGAATTCCTGAGGCTGTTTCATATTCCCACACCACTGTGCCTCTCACTGATCTCTGAGCTGGTAGTGCCTGCCATGCCTCTCCCTGAACACCTGAAGAACACTTTCTCATCTTCCAGAGTTATTTTACAGCCACCTATTCATAAGATTCCATCCTTTAGTGGAATTGAGTGTTTCCATTTCTGTGCTGCCGCTGTGCCACATTTTTTGACAAAAGTGACAGACTGTATAAGTGTAGGGAAAGTGCCATATGTAATTAAGTCTTGGTTTTCTGATTAGTATGATTTTCTCTTTTTTACTATCCTGATCTGAAACTATGCATCTCCACCAGCATTTTTCCAAATACATATCTTCTACCAAATTGCAGGGAATATTCCAAAATATCCTTAGTACTGATATATGAGAATCAAATTCACAAAATAGATAAATTAGTGACTGGTTATTTATGTTTGTTACCAAACACTGGCACCCACCTCTTTGTCAAGCAAGCATAGTGCTAGGCACTGGAGTTCAAAAGTTGGGAACTCACAGTCCCTCTTCTTGGAAAGCATAGTCTAGAAGAAAAAATGGAGAAATTTGTTATACAAAATTATCCTATATAATAAATAGCTAATATGCCAATTATCCCTCGGGAGTTCCACCAACCAGGAGTTCTACAACTTGCTTTGAGGTACGCTGACCACCAGGGGGTGGTGTGGAATGAAGGAGGGCCCCAGCTGGCAGCTGGGGGAAGGAAAGCCCTGGCTGGCAGCTGGAAGGCCCTGATTGTCCCTGATTGCTGGCCAGGCCTAGGGACCCTATCCATGCACAGATTTCATGCTCTAGTTTTTTATAACCTTTCCTTGCAGCAATTTTATCAGGAGCTTTTAGTGTATTTTTTTTATTAATACGGCATTCTTTCTGCATGCTTTCATTTGTATGTCAGATTTTTAAAATCTGTCACACTTAAAGATTCCATAGAAACACTTTTCCAAATTGAGGAAGGAGGAGTTTTCTTACCCATTTTAATTATATATGGTTCATGCTTTCAGAGTTTTCCAGAGCCACACTGATTAAAAAACAACATCAAACAGGACTGTCTTAACCTTGTCAACTTGCCTGTGACACATGAAGGCACTAAAAGGCTCAGCCATCACATCCAGCTTCCATTAGGTGATGCTGGCTGCATCTGAAACCCTAAAATAGGACAAGCCTCTCACTGGGCAGGAGGCAGCACTGCAGACACCACAGGTTACTCATTAGACCGTCTAATGGCTATTCCATCCCATGAAGCCTAGAAGAAAAATGAGAGTGGTATCCATAACTTGTAAGTCCAATTCCATACAGTGTGCACTGTGGGCAGATTAGAGAGAAGCCAGATGCAGAGAAATAGTGGTCTCACAGCAGTTATAACAAATAGCAAAGTGCAAACCTGGATGTGTAGTTTGCTCTTCCCTGTTCTTAGTTGTAACATTTCTCACAGTTGTCCTGTTTTCCTGCTCCCATCATTTAGGCAGCAGTAACCAAATGTTGGATAACCAAGTCATGGTCACCGGGACCTTATCTCCAGATGTAGGATCTGGAAGCTTATAGTATTGCCAGATATCACCCCCTTGGGTTACTTGAAAATCATTTCCTTCCACTATATGCAGGCACTTTGCTTAGTAAATGACCTTTGTAGCCATTTCTTCTCTGACATATTGGCCACCTCCCTGAGCTACAGATTCCTTCTGTGAATGAATCATACAGTTCAATGTGGGAGGTCCATGTCTCCCCAGGCCCCCGCTGTGCTAAACCTGAGAAGTCTCTGCTTTTCAAGTGTTGCAACTTTGGAAAACCCTTTGATTCCCCTCCAAAGTCCTCCTCCTGGCCTAGGGGATTTTTAGTCATGGAAGTGGGAAGCTTTGGGTTTTTCTCATTTTGTATTCCCCCAACCCATGGAGAATTCTTTTTGTTTCTCCAAGGAAGATACAAACTTTCAAAAGCCAAAAATTGAATCCTTGTTTGTTTGTTTGATTGATTGGTTTGGTGTCATTCCTCCTTCCTTGAGGCAATGAATGCAGTGACCTGGCTGAATGAGTGGGGCAAAAGCCAAAGGATATTAAAATATATGTATGTTTAAAAAGGCTTGTTTATTTATTTAAAATACTAGAGGCCAAGTGCACCAGTGGAGTCCCTCGGCCTGGCCTACACCCTCTTGCAATCTAGGACCCCTCAGGGCATATCAGACTGCTGGTTTCAGCCTAATCCCCACAGGTCAGGTTGAGGGACCCCACTGGTGCACAAATCTGTGCACTGGGCCCCTAGTATGCATATAAGATCTTTGGTTAATCTCTTCCCACCCTCCCCGCTTCCTTCTGAGATTCATCAGTCTGTTCCATTTTTCCATGCCTGTGCATTGAGCATCTGCCCCCTGGTGGTCATTGAGCGTCACGTCCAACGGTCGAATGGTCACTTAGGCTTTTATATATATAGATAGATTTTTATATCCCTGAAAACTGCTTGGTGAGCCTAGAATGTGAAAAAGAGATTTGATAACCTTATTGAATATTCTGTCTAGATCAGGAAGAGACCGAATAAAACTTCCCTGCTCCGTATGCCTAGAAAATCCTCAGTAACCATGACAGTGACCTGTCTTCTATGATCATTATTGGACAAGGCACTCACAACTTTTCCTGCGTTTGCTCCCTTGCTTTTGATGCATCTGCCTTCTAAAGATTTGCGAGACTTCTCGCTGCCCATGTTAATCCCAAAGGTGCCTACCTCTCTTCCTATTAAGTAGTAGTATAATTACTACTTTGTGTTTGTCAGGTCTCTTTAATTCCTTGCTTGTCTTCTATAAATTTTATATTTTCAATTGAATTTATTTGGGTAACATTGGTTAATACAATAATATAGGTTTCAGGTGTACAATTCTATAATACATCATCTGTATATTGTCAAAGTCAAGTCTCCTTTCATCATCAATTATTCCCCTTTACCTTCTTCTACTTCCCTTGCCCCCATTCCCTCTGGTAATCACCATACTCTTGTCTGTGACTATGAGTTTGTGTTTTTTTTCCTTAATTCCTTCACCTTTCTCACCCAGCCCCACCTACACCCCTCCGCTCTGACAGTTGTGAGTTTATTTCTATTTTGTTTGTTAGTTTCTTTTGTCCATTAGATTTTACATGTAAGTGAAATCATGTTACTTGTCTTTCTCTGAATACTATTCTTCATTTTGACTTCATTCAAAACCCTTCTTTATTTTACTAGTGTTGATGGTGTTGAACTTTATAAACCAATGGCAAACCAGAGATAGAAAATCTGGCTTTAAAAGCATGGCAAATATTTCTTTCCACATAGCTTACAATCTTGACCCTTGGGGCTCAAATAGTACTTATGCAACAGTCCTGACATGGTAAGTGAAAACAGCTCTCCCAGCGTGCCATGGCTCACACTCTGCTACAAGCTAAGCACCCCTACTCTCATTTCTGGTTAAGCCCCAAAGACTTAGAGAGGTAACTTCTGGCACTTTTAACATGTGTTTACAGTGGAATCCGTGAATTCTCTGAAACCGCAGAGGCAACTGAAGGTGAATTTGTTTCTGCGAGTCTGTCTCTTTCCTGTGAGTCCCTTGAAGGCAGGAAGTGCATATTATTTACCTGTGAATCTCTAGCTCCCAACTAGAAACAAGACAAATAGGGTATACTCAATCAATGTTTATTTAGTTAGGTTGAGCTCAACCAATCTGTATAGTTACAAACATTCGTTTATTCATCCAGTCTGTACTGAGCACCTACTATGTAATAAATGTGTTAGGTACCAGGGATACCCCAAGAGCTCAATTGCATTTCTGCCACTTATCAGCTGGGTCTTTAAGATGCATGTGAAATGGACATTAACTTTTGAGTCAAGACTTCAACTCTATTTCTGCCACTTATCAGCTGGGTCACATTGGACATG
Source organism: Myotis lucifugus (assembly GCF_000147115.1). Taxonomy (NCBI): domain Eukaryota; kingdom Metazoa; phylum Chordata; class Mammalia; order Chiroptera; family Vespertilionidae; genus Myotis; species Myotis lucifugus. The sequence goes on from NW_005871154.1 coordinate 4,197,949, forward strand.
TCACTTGAAAGGGCGAGGGCTACGCCCTCCATTTTGCCCCGAATCCTCCATTTTTGGGCAGCAGCCATGTGCTCAGCAAGGAGCTTCTTCCCGGAAGCCCAAGCCTCTGCTAGCCACACCTAGGATTTCTTTAAACTAACCAATGATAATCAAGGGAAGTGCGCGCCATAGACACAACCACATCCTGTGTAACAAGACACTGACTTGCGCCTGGCCAATCGGCAGGGCCCACAGTCCTCTCTCCTCCCCTTACTCCAACCCCCCTATAAAACCCCTCTACCCAACAAACCTCGCTCTCTCTGCCCCCTGCCGCTGCGTCGGCGAGTGTGGTGGACGGAGAGCATGAGCTAGCTTGAATAAAGACTCTTTTTGCTTTTGCATCGTACTTGGCTGGCTCCCTGATAGTCTTTTGGGGATCCTGAAATCTGGGCATAACATCACTTAATCTCTCTAGACCCCAGTTTCTTCACTTAAAAAGAACAACAATGGTGTAATAACTACTTTATAGGATTGTAGTAAAGATTAAATGAGACCATATGGGATACATTTTTATCTACAATTGTTGTAATTGGTCATCCCTCGTATTCCTTCATCAATACTCTGTAAATAACAGAGCAAGAAATAGATGTTACTTGCCCAGGTGAGAACAGAGTGGTTCAGTGAAGGTGAGTGATGCTTCAAGGCTTATACAGCTAGTAAGTGGCACGACAAGATGCCCACCAGTATCTGCAGAATCAGAGTGATTTCTATCCTACAGCTCACATCTCCATGAACTCTGATTCTCTGGTGAAAGTCAGTCACCTTCTCTCCCTGTAATCTTGCTCATACCAATCATTACTCCCAAGTGAAGTCTTACTCCCAGTCTTTTTTTTTCATGACAGACTGAGAATCCTTTTGGTCTTATCTTTCTTTTCCTATAGTCTTGTGGGCTTTTCTTACTTTATGGTTTGGGAGGGGCAGAGAAATACTGGGTCAGGCCCAGATTCTGGCTGCAAATCACCTTGACTTTGATGTGCTCCTGTTGTCACTTAGTCCAGAAGACTAGAGCCACAGGAATTCCCATAGAGGGAGCACAGAATAGATGTTTCACATGTAACTGATGGGAATTTGAGGCTACCTACACTTCCATCATTCATGACCTCATCAGAAAACTGATTGTTTAGAAGACATGGAATCTTGCTTAATCATTCCCTCAACCTTTTGATCCTCTTCCCTGTTGCTAATCACTGCCTAGCATATTTCTTGCTGCCGAGACAGTAGGCAGGCAGCTGCTGCAGTTCTAGCAGATTCTAAGGTTGCTCCTCAGGAGGTTGGCAAAGGATACCTTGTGAAGCTGAGGATTTAGAAAAAAGGTGTTTGTTTCCTTCACCCTGGAGAGTCTGAGCAATCATTCCTGGGCTTTTCCTCTCTCCAAACTGTTTACGCTTAGAAAGGAAATAATTTCATCAGGGTGTGAAGGTGAATTTTGTCTAAGCATTTTTAGTTTAGTGGCTAATTTACATACATTCTATGGGAGCTTTGAAAATTGATTTGGGGGCTTTGTTCTGTGCAATGTGTTTATACTAATTGTGTTACTAGGATGTTTTTATTAAGTCATATGAGCAAGCATTTGTTCCTAATTGAAAATTGGTAACTGCTTATCACTTTTGTAAAGCTGGTCAGTTAGATGGTCATTTGACTACATTTGGAATTCTGGATGATTGAAACTTTCCATTTTCTTCTAGATATTTAGTGTCCAGACTCCCTCCCCTGAGAGGGCCGCACTGAGTCACTGAGTCACACAGACTAAGACAGATAAAGCAGAAATGCATTCATGGGCTCTGCATGTCCAACTATGGGGCCTCGTGAAAAGATTTCTTCTGGGTTATAAATGCATCTTTTAGAGTTACCCGTCCCTCTCAATGCATACCCTAGAACAGAGATGAAAATAGGTTTTATTTCAAGTGCCAATTCTGACTGATTGATAGTGGGCCTTACAGAAATGTCTATGGGAAGGATTCTGAGGCTGTATCTAGACTCAGAGATAAATGCCATCATTGGTTAGCAGTGTATGTCATGGATGCAGCAAGAGTCAGAGATGGTCACACCCTGGCCATCATCCCTGTTTGGCTGTAAAGTTTTATTTTATATGCAGTTGCTTCACAGGAATAAAAACGAAGAGTCTCTTATGCATTTGTCATGATGGAGCCTTATGCAGGGTTTTTCTAGCCTCTGTCAAGCCCTTTTTACAGATGTGCAGGCAGGTTTTCCTTAGAGTAGTTGGCTAATGTGGTTTATTAATTTGTCCCCGCAAATTACTTCTGTGAATAAATAATTCACTCTTCAACATCTTGAATCTGCACATCTTCATGCCTTTGCTTTAAGCTATCCTCTCTCTCTGAAAACACTATCCTTTCTTTCTTCATTTGGAAATTTTTCTCACTGTCCATGGGCCACCTCAAATGCTGTCTCCCGCTCTGCAAGGCTTTCTGTGACCTTTTCAGGCAGGATGAATGACTCTTGTTTTCATCTCTCCAAAGCAGTCCGTGGACTCTCTATTACCACACCTGCCACATTGCTGTGTGATTACTTGTTCACATGCCAGAATCTAGCCCAGGATATTAGACATTTGTTTGTAGACTTGAAGTAGATTAAGCAGTTATCTAAAAACCCACAGTTTCTTACTTAAAGCTGTTGAACTTCTAAAGCAGCGGTTCTCAACCTGTGGGTAGAAACCCTTTGGGGGTTGAATGACCCTTTCACAGGGTTCGCCTAAGACCATTGGAAAACACATATATAATTACATATTGTTTTTGTGATTAATCACTATGCTTTAATTATGTTCAGTTTGTAACGATGAAATTGGGGGTCACCACAACATGAGGAACTATATTAAAGGGTCGTGGCATTAGGAAGGTTGAGAACCACTGTTCTAAAGTATATTTATAGAGAGCATAGTAGGAGAAAAAATGATGACAATGGTGACTGGAGAGTAGAGGGAGGGAGATGGTAAAGAAAAGAGAAAGGCATAATTGATGCAGAGTTAGTCGATAAGACAATAAAATTCTAAGTGACCAGGGAAGAACATTTATAGACAGGAGAAGGAACCAAATCCAAGCTAATGCATGTAAGTGTGTGTAGAGCTTCTGAATAGCCTCAGGGCAATAGGATATAGTTGGCTCCAGGCTAGGTGGGTCTGCTCAGCAGACTCAAAGCTTCTTTGCAAGTGTCTGATATCAGTAGAGTAAATTCTTGCCTGGTCAGAAGAGAACTAGTGGGGGCTCAGGTGAACTAGAAAGCATACTTTCCTGCTAAAGGCTTTCAAATTCTCTTTTAAAAAAATTCTATGGACATGAAGGCAAACCAAGGCAAACGTGTCCTGGGAGAACTGAGCTACAACCTTTGGAACACTTCTGCCTGTTAATCAGTCTTCAGTAGGGTGTGTGGAAGTGAGGAGCCTGTCCAATCAATCACTATATTACTCTCCACTGTCTTGAAGAAAGTACCCCTTCCCAGGTAGTGGTCAATTCTGTTAAAATATAAATTTTTCAGTTTATAAAGAAATGGCATGTGCTTCATTTCAATGAAGCCTGACCAATATTTTTAAACAAAGCCAACAAGTACATAGAACTGTCTCCATTTTAAACATGTAGTAGCTCAGAGAGGTCAAACAAGTGGTTCAAGGCTGAAGTAAACAACCCAGCTAGCCTTTAAATCCAGATCCTGTCTACTACAAGTCCCATGTTCTTTTCTGTTTTGAACGTCCATAACAATTTTGTTGTATTTCTTTTACCACATTCTTTATTGCTTTTATCTTAATTAACTTTATATGTTTCTGTTATATCTCTTCCATTCGATTCCAAGCTCCTTGAAGTTCTTCATTGTCTGTTTCTTCTATGGAAACCCACAAGGTTCTAGTACAGTGCCTTGTTCTTCTTTACAGGTATTAAATATACATGTTAATTTAATGAGTGAATAGAAGAATGAAGGGATTAAAGAATGAGAAATAATGAAATTAATAATCACATAATAATGACAATTTAGGTTGATAATGACAAAAAGGTTTCCCTTTTCTAAAACAAACTAATGTATGTTAGAGGGGAAAAAAAGCCTACTGACATGCTCACATAACTGGGGAGGCATATGAAGGCAGAAGAGAAGAGATCGAGCTCAATGAAGGAAAATTATCAGACTTTCTCAAACAGAGAGTATCTGATGGGGAGGCAGACCTGGGGAAAGGTCTAAATGGCAAGACCTGGCACTGGGTCAGAAGCATTAGAAGAATGAAATTGGACAATCCATTAGACTGAAGGCTTTTAAAAATGGAGTTATGAACTTTTCCATCCATATAAACAGCCAGGCCTGAAAAACTAGAGGTCAGCTTTAAACTGTTATAAAAGAATCTACATTAAATGGTACAACTATTTAATTGCTCGGGTGAACCCTGAGCCAATGTGAATTGGCCAGGGAGCTCCCTAAGGAATGGAAGGATGGGAATCAGGGATGGGGGAGGGGTGTGGTCTCTTTTCTCAAGGAAGGAAAGGAAGGAACTAATACTTGCTAAGCTCCCTGTGGGTTCTGGTTACTACCCCAGTAGTATGAGTATTCAAGTGTTCAAATGATAGGATATGGAGACTCAAAAAGGGTTAGTGATATCGAAAATGAAACAACTGGTAGCAGATCTGGGCTGTCAGTCAACCCACACTGAATTTTTATAAGGTGTGGACAAATGTCTCACACTATCTCATTTCCAGGATTCTTCTGCACATGATGATCACCTTCCTCCTTCCTCACCTGGCCCTCTTTTCCCAGCCATTGTGTATATCTTTTACCTCTTAGCTTACATTACTACCCCTGGAAATAGTTTTCTGACCCTCAAACATAAGAAGGGTACCCACTATTGTGTTCCTACAGTAGCCTAGAACACTACCAAATACAATTCATGGTATTTCTCTTACTAACTGTGAGCTCCATAAAGGGAGGGGGTACATTTATTTTTCATATTTATCCCTAGCACATAGCTCATGCACATAGTATGTATTCAGTAAATATTTACTGGATGATTAAGTAATTAAATGTTCTTTCTGACTGACGGCTTAAGCCTTCTCCATTCTCATTGCTACTAATATCTCCCCTGCTCTTCCCATCTTGGCTAAGCCAATTCCCATTTGGCTTTCAGGGAAATGCTCTTTTCTTCAATGTTTTGCTTTTCTCTTACTTGACTTTTATATTTCATGTTAAGTATTTTGGATTAGATACTAAAACACAGTATTCTAGGAGATTAGCTCTTGTGCCAAGCTGCCAGTAAACTGGCAAATGCAAAGAAGGCAGAGTTTGGTTCTCTGCTACTGCTGACACAGGTATCTTTTATGACTTTTTTGTAGACACCATTAGATGATTCATCACAGTGGTTCCCAAACTTATTTGGCCTACCGCCCCCTTTCCAGAAAAAATATTACTCAGCGCCCCCTGGAAATTAATTATTTTTAAATTCTAATAGCAATTAAACAGAAAGATATATGTATTAATGTTTCTACCTTTTTCGTAAAATATAGTAAAGAAAGGTGTAAATTAGAAACATTGAAGTTTGAAATTATGAAACTATTTATTGAACTCAGAATAGAAAGGTAATACAAAAAAGTTAAAACAAATGCACCTGTGGCCATCACCGCCCCCCTGGATCCCTGCAGCGCCCACCAGGGGGCGGTAGCGCCCACTTTGGGAATCACTGATTCATCAGATGAATTTCTTTTCCAGCCAACCTGGAAGTACTGTGCACACATGAAATAGCTTTCCGACGGGGGTGGGGGAGTAGGGGGGTGGAGGGGAATGTAATTAATGGTATGAAAAAAGGTACCCTTAAAATAGATTTTAAAAAAATTTAAACAATAGAAAATCCTAGTTCATACACATAAAACATATTCTACCTACAAATGAAGCCCTTGCTTAAACTGTCAGAAAATTATGTTCTAAATCTAAGTCAATCAGTAAGTACTTAATGAGCTTTCTCTGCTATTGTGCTGGGCCCCACTCAGGTAGAGTTGAGGTGGTGACAGAAACAAAGAAATATAGATTGTGGGCCACACCTGAAGGAGCTTACAATATTATTGTAGGTGTATGACTAATACATGTGAAATGATTAGGAAAGCAAGAAGTCATATTATTTAATGCTAACTAGTGATTCCAGACAATAAATATAAAAGAATTTTAAAGAAGGTTGAAATTCATTCATTTGCTCACTCAACCAATGTTTATTGATTTTTGATTGTGTGCAAAGCATTGTTTCAAGCCCTGGGGACCCCAAGATCAAGTCGACTGATCTCTGCCACTAAAGAGATGCCAGAGTGTTGAGATTGCCTGCATAGTTGTTGTGACAATGATGTGGGGGGCAGGGTGCCAAAAGCACACAGAAAGCTCTGTCTGAAGTCAGGGAGGCTGAATAGAGGAGATGACTTTTGACTAAATCTTCAACCATGAATAGCAGTTGCATTTTTCTCAAGAAGAAAGTCAGCCAGTTGTTTTTGTTTTTTAACCTTGCCTCTACATTTTTTTTGACTGTGCTGGTTCCTGACTGTCATTGTTAGCGATGGATGTTAAATCATATAGTGCTGAGGAGGATGAAGAGATCAGAGTTATTTCGCTAAAAGTGTCACATTGTATAGAAGAACCTTGTGGAATGGAGAGAGAAGGAAATGAAGGAAAACAGTTGCTTTCTATTACTTCTCTGTATTCTGTTGTGTTTACCATTTGCTACTTCCACAAATTAATTGTAATCTAACATTCTGTCCCTTTAATCTTCTAGCAATACTTTTACTTTGATGCTTTAATTACAATATATTTTATGTTATTCAATATCAGTTTTATGTGTGTATATTCCTTTATTGGATTGGGATATTTAGATGGCAGGAATTGCATTCTATCCTTTTATTTGTTTCATGGTAAGAAATAGAAAGGGGACCCAGGCGGCCACGGTGACCGAGCGAGGGGAAGGCGGCAGGGGCGGGTGGGGGCCGCTCGGACCGGAGTTGGAAGCCAGAGGCGGGTCCAGCGCCCAGAGCAGCCCAGGCGGGAGTCAGAATTGTTTGGATTCAGCCATGGGTTTGTCTTCATGCACCCCGGCTGTTGCAGTTCAGACCGCCAATGCTCCAGCTCACCAGACTACAGCCCCGCCTTCAGGATGTCCAATGCATGAAGGGAAAATGAAAGGCTGTCTGGTGAGTGCAGAGCCATCTGACCCCACGTGCAAGAGGAAACCCAGCTCTGGGCCTGCCCACCAAGACAGCGCCTACGAGTACGTGGAGTGCCCTGTTACAGGCGCTGCTGCGGACAAGCAGAACCCCTAGATCCTTCTAATCTGATGCCACCACCTAATCAGACACCGGCCCCTGACCAGCCATTTGCACTCTCCACTGTGAGGGAGGAGTCCTCCATTCCGAGAGCAGATTCCGAGAAAAAGTGGGTTTACCCTTCCGAGCAGATGTTCTGGAACGCGATGCTAAAGAAAGGGTGGAAGTGGACGGATGATGACATCAGTCAGAAGGACATGTACAACATCATCAAGATCCACAACCAGAACAACGAGCAGGCGTGGAAGGAGATTTTGAAGTGGGAAGCCCTTCATGCTGCGGAGTGTCCCTGTGGTCCCTCGTTGGTCCGGTTCGGAGGGAAAGCCAAGGAGTACTTTCCACGGGCAAGAATCCGCTCCTGGATGGGGTACGAGTTGCCTTTCGACAGGCACGACTGGATTGTCAACCGCTGTGGCAAGGAAGTCAGATACGTCATTGACTACTACGATGATGGCGAGGTCAACCAGGAGTACCAGTTCACCATCCTGGACATGCCGCCCGCCTTCGACTCGCTGTCCGCGGTGTGGGACAGGATGAAGGTCGCCTGGTGGCGCTGGACCTCATAGCCACTGCTTTGTTAGAGACGGGGAAATACAAACTATTTTTTTTTCTCTGAGGGCTACATTAAACTCATTTCCCTAAAAAAAAAAAAAAATAGGAACAAATTTATTGTATACCTAGTGTGCTAAGTGCTTTATATGTGATCCTGTAATTCCTTCAATAATTCTATAAATTATGTTGGATTAATCCACTTCACAGATGTGAAAACTAAGGTAAAAAATACTAAGGTTTTGTCCAAGGTCATATAGCTAAATAGTAAGAGCCTGAGATGTGATTCAGACCTAGATTATTTGCCTCCTCTCCTCTTGATACCACTTCATACCATGTTAATTTTAAAATATATAGGATATATAGAATATATTTTGATAAAAGACAAAAAATGTTTATCTTAATTTAAGGTCTTTGTCGTATTCATTAATTCACAAAATATTCTGCCATATACCAGAAGTTTTAGATTTTAAAAAGACATTCATTGCTTTAAGGGAAATTAGTTGAGTAGAAATAATGTATCTTGAGACCATTGGGAACTTTCTTAAATCATCTCTTATGATAATAAAATGAGAATTCTAATATGATCCACAATCTCTTATCTTAATCAAGTCTCTGGCAAAAAAAGAAAATCAGACAGTTGTTTTAAATGCATTTACAGTCAATCACCTTTTTGATCCCCTAATCAATTTCAGGCCAGAGGTTCTTGTATCAGAAGCTGACTTTCTCTATTTGCAAATAGTCATGATCATTTTTTTTCTGGGTAAGCATAACCTCACTGCTATTTCTAAACCTGGCCCTAAGGGATATTATTGGGTAAATAACAACATACTTTACTGGTGCAAACTTTGGATTTGAAATAACAGGATATCTGTGAGCTACAGGTTTGTACAGTAGGTCAAAGGTCTTGGTTTGTCCTTTAAGACAAAATGAATTTGTGAAAAAACAGTCTCCAACTTGAAATGGGATTTTCAAGTGGAGATGCAAAGAAGTATCATTCTGGAGTAGATGAGGAGACATAGAAAAACAGGAGTAATTTTTATAATGAAGACTGGTTGAAGTCTGAAAACTAAAATAAATGCATTCTGATTTAGTGTGGCAAGTACACTTATTAAAAAGAGTTTAAACTTTTGCTTACATTTCACAGGTAACTTTCTTAAATCGATAGTATATCATATATTTAAGATATGTGATAAGAATAAACTCTTCCTCTATTTTAAAAGCTTACTAGTTTTCCTTCTCATAAGTAAAGCATCAATAGCTCACCTTCTTACCAATTTAGGATCCTGGTTTAATCAGTTAACTCCTTTTGTGTTTCTTTAGCCTCTCTTTTGCTAATAGGATCTTCCTATTTAAACAAAGAAAAATTTGTTTTGTTTTGTTTTGTTTTGATTTTGCTTCTTTTACTAACCTTTTCCTACCATCCTCACTCTACTTGCATCTCACCTCACTACAACCTGCTTGTGCCTCTAATATTTTTGTCTAGAAACTTGTTTTATAAAGGTCTTAGTGACTTCCTAGATGCCTACTTAGGACATAGGTAATGGGTCATATGTGAAAGGCAAGAGAGCGGTCATGTATAGCTTCAACAGCCTGATAGAAAGCAGGCCCATCTGCTGAGAAATGAAGAAGCTTGTTGTCTATTATTGGTAAGGAAGTTAGTGAAGCTGGTGGTTGAAGGGTACCCCGCTTGATCTCCTCATGTCTGTCTCTTCCGTGCTAACATAGCTCACCTGGCTTGCTTTCCTAATGGCTTTCCTGCTGTAGAAGTGCATGACCTTTTTGCAGTCCTCATTTTCCTCAACATTATTGTACATATTTGACAGGATGAGGTATGTGACAGCTCTTTAAATATTGAGAAGACTATTATTTGGAAGAAAGATTAGAATGACTTATGTGGCCCTTGAGAGGAGAATAACGACCTATGGGAAGACAGATTTTAGCTAAGCACAAGTAAAGAATTTTATAATGATTATTGAGAAGGAATATGTCAAGATATGGTAAGTAAGGTCCACGTGACTGGACTTGTTTGCTCAATCCTCTGTGGCCATTTTATGGAGATTATTGGAGAGAGAATGTACACATTGGATAGGGGAGGATTTGGGAAGGGGTGGATGGATGACCACTAGGCTCTGTTCTAACCCCAAGATTCTGTGGCTCTGTGAAATGTCCATGTTCTTCTTCCTCCCGTTGTGACAAATACAGGGCGTTCTGAATAACTGTGACCCGAAGAATCTCTCCTGCATGCTGACTGCTTATTCATTCAGAATTTTGTCATCTCTTTGAGTGCATCTATGAGAGCACAATTTATTCAGAACAGTCACTCAGCAATAAGACACCAAGAATGCATTAATGAAGCTACAGTAATTGAGGATTTTACCCAAGTGTATCTCCCGGCCCTAACTCATGCATAATTCTTCTTCAGTATGGATTGTGCCTTTCTTAGCTAGCATGGAGTGGAGTGGCTGCCTTCGAAGAGCTGCATGCTTTAATTATGCAAGAAGGTAGTTCTTATTTCAATGATCCCAACAAGGGAATTGTTTACTTCTGGTTTTAAAACCAGGATGCTTTGGGAGATAGGGGGAAAATGATATCTTCTCTCCTCAGATATTTGACTAACTCTACAGCTACAGTATCTTAAGCCTGTCTGTTATACAAGTAAGAAATAGGTATTTGATTTTTTAAATTATTGTTTATATTAAGCCATTATGCACATTTGAATAATACCTCTGTCAATAAACAGTGAGGAGCTGCATTCAATATCCACAGTTATCTTGGGAATCTTTTTCTGAAGCAGGATGGGCAGATTCCTGTGATCTCTGGGAGGTGGTTAAACTTTCAAGGCCGAGAGTGCGTTGCTGTTTCTAGCTGAGTATGCTAAAAATAGGGCAGGGGCTGTGAGTTTCTTGAAGGATAATTTTATTCTTCATCACTCTCTGAGACTGTTCAAAGTGTCCTGGTTGCTACTAATTTTTAGTTTCAGATGCATTGTAAGTTTGTGAAAGCAGGACCCATGCTGTCATGTTTATCATTGTATCTTGTACATCTGACAAGGTGTCTGGCATGTAGTAGGCACTCAATAAATACTTTTGGAAGGCAGGGGAGGACTGGGCTATGGTCTGATATCAAGAAAGCAAGTGTGGAGTGGGTACCCACATCTTGTCCATGATGGAAAATAGAAGTCACGTTCATGAGGAAGGACAGGTATCAACCTTGAATAATGACAGATGTCAAATCCAAGTGAGAGACCTTTATTTCATGACCAAAATTCTCTGTTTACATCAGTAGCAGTTAACATGGGCAGAAACATGATTGGCGGGTTGAAGCTCCAGCTTTATAAATAAGTCTCTTTGCTTCGAGTTCACGAAGGTTTTTATACAGATGTCACGCTTTCTTCTGCCAAGTAGTAAGAATGTTGTAAACCACCCTCTCCCCTTTTGTTGTGTTAGGAAGCTGTCAGATAATCAGGCTGAATTTACCTCAGAACTTACTCATTCCATTCGCCATAGCTGTATTTTCTTGATTTCTGTTCTAATTTAACTTACCGTGAAGTACCAGAGATCATTTTTAGAAGACTAAGGGACACATCAATATAACAGATACATTTCTAGATTTCTTTCAAAATGGGTATATAAAATAAAACTCAAATATTTTTCTTCATTATTTTTCACTTTAGTCAACTGATTTTAAAAATATTTATTTTCAATTTCTGACCTCCAGAATTTCTGAAAATCCTTAATGACCCCTAAATATGCTAAGGGGGTCACAGTTACTAAATTTATTTTTTTGAAGTTCAGAATCCCCTTTTGTAATATAAATTATGTCTCCCCAATTTGTATGTTTTAAGTTTGGATTTTTATGAAGTGAAAAATAATAAGCAAATGACTAAATAAGCCTCTCTGGTTGTTTTAAAGGAGGGGTAGGGATGTCTAGCCCCCAGGCCATATAAGGCCAGAGAAATCATTTGGCCGACAAGGCATTAGGGGTGAATGAATTAAATGTTTGGCCAAATATAGCAGGCTAATTTTTAAGTTGATAATTTTGTACGAGCAATGAATGATGTTATAAATATCCAATGTCCCTTGGCAGAAAAAAAGGTTCCCCATCCCTGTTTTAAAGGCTTAGTTAGCTGTCTGAGTCCCTCAGCTCTCAGCACCATGGAAACTCAAGGAATTGTTCTAGATAGATGATTGAATAGATTTAAAAATAAAGTAGACAATTTATCTGCTGTCCTTACAGGGCTAAATCTTCTCAATGAGAGAAATCTTTTGTACAAAAATACAATAGAAAGAAATATGTGATAAGCATCAACGTCAGCAGTATTTCACCATAAAGCCGTCGCTGTGGATTGCAGGGAGCAGTCAGGATTCATGGGCAGGCAGAATTTATACTCGGCTTTAAATACATGCTTTGGACTTGCCTCAACCACAAGGAATGGGAAAGCATTAAGGGTAGGAATCAGACATGGATGCAGGAATGCTTAAATCATGCTGAGGGTCCACATGAACAAATTTTAAGATGGCTCACGTTAGAACTGCCCTTGAGTACAAATTATTCCATTTCTGAACACAGGTTTAAACTTCACTGAAGTTGGTTTACTCTGTGAAAAAAGGAGACTGGGTTTTTCAGTGGACATGTTTGCTCTTGGTAAACATAATGCTGAGTTGTGAGTCCAGCTGCTACGAATAGGATGATTCATAGTGACAGCAACCTCAGTTGCTATTTCACTAAGCTCTTATTGTGTTGACTTATTTAATCATTCAAGAACTCTAGAGGTAGGTCCAAATATCATTCCAACTTGCAGAAGAGGAAACTGAGACTCCTAGAGGTTAAAGAGAAAAGAAAACAAACTTATCCATGGTCCCAGAGCTAGAAAGTACCTACTTATAACACAGGATTTCTATTGAAGAATAATAAGAAATTAAAAGAGAGGCAGTGATTTGATGCCAAAGTCAGATTAAGAAGTGTGGGTTTTATTCCATCGCTGTGGGTGGTTGCTGGAGACATTTCTGTCCTAAATGCTGTGTAGGAACTAGGCTGGAACCCAGTTCACCTCATCCTATCAACACATAAGCACTGGCTGGCTAATCTCCAGTATTATGAGTCTGCAGCAAACTAGGTCAATGGGATTTCCCATTCCCTGGGGCTGTTCATGCCAATCGCAGGCCTCCAGAGCTGACACACTGTATTTCCGTTGTTCTCTCACTGATTCATTGAGGCATCTTAAAATGAGAGCGATCATCCAACTCCCACTCAGATCAAATTCTCTATTAGTATTCAGCCAGCTTGATTTACTTCCCTGTCTGTTCAAAATCGACAGGTGACCACATTTCAAGGTGGCTCACGTTGGAATTTCTCTTGAGTACAAATGATTCCATTTCTGAACAGAGCTTTAGCCTAACTGGAGAATGGTTTGCTCTCAGAAGGAAGGGACTGGGAGTTTTCAGTGGACTGTTTGCTCTTTGTAAACCTAAGGATTATTGCTAATATGTGGCAGGAAAACTTCCCCTGCTGGACTGATGTTCTGTAGTCCCTGAGACCTAACAAGTGCTGGATGCATGGTAGACACTAAATATTTCTTTCATAAATGGCAGGGCATATAAATTAGAATGAATAATTTGTATTTCGTTTTTAAGCGTCTGATTTGAGAGAAATTTTGGAGGTATTGGAACAGGTTTGAACAAAACAAATAAGAACTTGTTCAGCTCCTATCATCAAGGAAGCATGGGGGTAGTTCAAGTCTTCAGTGAGCATGTTGTTGATAAAGAAACTCCCTTTTCTCATTTTATATTATACTAGAGGCTCAGGGCATGGATTTGTGTATGGGTGGGGTCCCTTGGCCTGGCCTGTGATCGAGGCTGATCAAAGCCATCTTGTCCAGTCCCGATCGGGGCCAATCAGGGCCGGCTGGCAGGCCAGGGAGAGGGACCCAGGGAGGTTGTCTGTGGGCGTACACTGACCACCAGGGGGCAACTCCTGCATTGAGCATCTGCCCCCTAGTGGTCAGTGCGCATCATAGCTACTGCATGATTGGTTGTCTGGTTGTAACAGTCGCTTAGGCATATATATACACACTAGAAGCCCAGAGCACGAATTCGTGCATGGGTAGGGTCCCTAGGCCTAGCCTGAGATCAAGGCCATCTTCCACCCGCTCACCAGTCCCCAGTCCCGCCCCGCTGCTGCCACCCACACCAGTTCCCTGTTTGCCATCTGGTGATCACAGCCTGTGGGCCAGGGGGAGGGACCGAGAAGTGGTCAATGCACCTCATAGTGACTGGTTGAGTGGTCGTTCTGGTCGTGATGCCGTTATGGTCACTGGGCTTTCATTATATATGATGAATTTGTGCACCTTGAAAGGAACTGTGGGCCATGAGGCTGGGATGGGCATGGGGGTAGGTCTCAGCCATTCTCCATGCCCCCGCCTGACCCCTCCCACTGTGGCCCCCTGTCTGCCGGAAGCCCCACTCATGCTGCCACCACTGCCAAGCACTGATGGTGCAGGCCCTGCTCACACCCACTGATGGCACTGAGCGATCAGGACAGGACTGGCACCAGGCACTGGCAGCGGGTGCGAGCGTTGACTCCAGTGCCGGCAGCGGGTGCGAGTGGGGCTGTTGCCAGAAGCGGGTGCAAGCAGCAGCTGTGGTGCCAGCAGTGGGTGTGAGCACTAGCGGGACCGCGGCATGTGGGAGTAAAAAAATTTCAGTAATCACCAGAGGCTCGCCCTGTTGACAGCGACTGGTGCCCCGCTTTGGTCTGGCGCCCAAACTCACCTGCTCCACCATCCTGCCGCAGCTGATGCCCACCATGTTCCATGTTCTGCTGCCTGCTGCTGATGCCTGCCATGTTCCACGTGCGCCCCCTTGTGGTCAGTGAACATCATAGCCACCAGTTGTTCGGTTGTTCTGCCGTTTGGTCTATTTGCATATTAGGGTTTTATAGATATAGATATAGATATAGATATAGATAGATGTAGATGTAGATATAGATTAGATATAGATATAGATATAGATATAGATATAGATATAGATATAGATATAGATACTGTTTATTGGGCCACACTTGCCTTTCAAAATAGCAATAGTGTCTTTCTGTTGCCTTGAGAAAGACAGCTCAGTGTGGTTCAGTGAGGAAGCAAGTAGGATTATTTAAAGTTCCCTAAAAACACGGGCTTTTGGGAGATCTATTTTCAGAAATCTGCTCCCACAACTATTCTGTGATATAAGGCAAGTAAAGGCCTACTCTGGATTCAAATTCTTCATTTGTAAAATGGAAGATAGTAATACCTTCCTGACTGAGTTCTTATAAGGACTAATGACAAAACTGTGTAAAGCACCTGCTGCATAGTAGGTACAAAATAAATTTCACTCTTCATTCCTTTGTCAAGTGAGTAGTTTGTACAATTAAATAATAAGCATAGCTCTGCTAAATCTGGTCTGTGTGGAGATTCTTACACTAAGTTACTATGACAACTGACTTTTTTTCTGGAAAGGCATTTTTTTTCTAGACAGTAATTTTTAAAATTAAACAGCTTTATTAAAAAGCTCTGAAATATCTGCCAAACACTATTTGTATTCCATCCCTATTAAACAGTTTTCTTGAAGTATTTTCATTTCATTGTACTCTAAAGCAGGAACTGCTTTTTACCCTGAATGAGCATACCTGGAATGCTTTAAATGATTCTGTTAAATATATACTTAATATGAAGCATTCTAATCAAGGATTCCCTTTCAGATATCGGGGCTCATAGAAGAGCAGGACTATTTATGCTCTTTAAATAAAGGATGACAAATACATAGCACAAATTCATGTACTTCATGTATCCATGCTCATGGCATTCTTTCCTAATATCCAAGTTTTCATCTCAGGATCTTTCTGAACACAGCACTGCAGAAAGGCAATTAACAATCCATAAATTTTTTTCATGCAGAAATTCATACCTAGCTGCCCTTCCTAGACTAAGCCATTATTCATGTTAAGATTCCCATAAAGGTTGATTGACATTTGGCCTGAAATGGTATCTACACTAATAAAAGAGAAACATGGTAATTAGCGTACGACCGCTACCCTTTTCATTGGCTAATCAGTGAGTATATGCAAATTAACTGTCAGCCAAGATGGCGGCCGGCAGCCAGGCACTGAAGCGAGCATGAGGCTTGCTTGCTGCGGACTCCAACGTTCCCCGCCTCACTTGCCGGCCTCTCAACTGCAACTCTAAGCAACTATGTACTATGTTGCAAATAAGAAGCTAAACAAAACTCCAGAAACCAGCTGGACTTAAAGCCAGGCGGACCGAAACATTGTATCCATGTTTTCAGCAGCGAGGCCACAGAGCTAAAGCTGGCCCAGAATAAAAAAAAAAAGAGAGAGAAGAAAACAAGGAGCGGTTGGAAGCTTTAGTCACTTGCCAGCCAGAAAACAGCCCTCAGCCCCTCACCCAGCCTGGCCAGGCACCCCAATGGGGACCCCCACCCTGATCCAGGACACCCTTCAGGGCAAACCAGCCGGCCCCCACCCGTGCACCAGGCCTCTATCCTATATAGTAAAAGGGTAATATGCCTCCCAGCACCGGGATCAGCGTGACAGGGGGCAGCGCCCAAACCCCCTGATCGCCCTGCAGCTCTGTGTGTGACAGGGGGCGGGGCCACAACCTCCCTATCTGCCCTGCTCTGTTCATGACAGGGGAAGGCACCCCAACCCCCTGATCAGCCCTGCTCTGTGCCTGATAGGGGGGAGCTCCCCAATCCCCTGATTGCCCTGCGGCTCTGTGTTTTACAGGGTGCAGCGCACCAACCCCCTGATCGGCCCTGCTCTGTGGGTGACAGGGTGGGGCGCCCCAAACCCCCTCCACGGGCCTTGCTCTGTGTGTGACAGGGTAGAGCCATAACCTCCCCATTGGCCCTGCCCTGAGTGTGACAGGGTGCAGCACCCCAACCCCCTGATCCGCCCTGCTCTGTGTGTGACAGGGGGCGGTGCCCCAACTCCCCTATCGGCCCTACTCTGTGAGTGACAGGGGGGAGCTCCTCAACCCCCTGATCGGCCCTGCTCTGTGCGTGACAGGGGGGAGCTCCCCAACCCCCTGATTGACCCAGCTGTGTGTGACAGGGTACGGAGCCCCAACCCCCCTGATGGGCCCTGTTCTCTGAGTGACAGGGGGCAGCGCCCCAACCCCCTGATTGGCCCTGCTCTGTGAGTGACAGGGGGCAGCACCCCAACCCCCTGATCGGCCCTGCTCTGTGCATGACAGGGGGTGGCGCCACAACCTCCCCATCGACCCTGCCTTGAATGTGACAGGGGGCGGTGCCTCAACCCCCCAATCGGCCCTACCCTGAGCGTGAGTGAGGGTGGCATCGCAACCTCCCAATCCGCCCTGCTCTGTGCATGATGGGGCAGCGCCCCAACTCCCCAATCGGCCCTGCTCTGAGCCTGACCAGGGGCTGCACTTAGGGATTGGGCCTGCTCTCTGCCACCCAGGAGCAGGCCTAAGCCAGCAGGTCGTTATCTCCCGAGGGGTCCCATACTGCGAGAGGGCACAGGCCGGGCTGGGGGACCCCCCTCCCCCCGCCCCCAGAGTGCACAAATTTTTGTGCACTGGGCCTCTAGTCATATATAATACTTGGGTTATCATTGCCTTCCCTCCAAGGATCTTTTTGAAAATGTTTTTACCTCATGGTACACCCTGACCCTATGATGTTCATTGACATTTATCTGCCCTAATTGTATGGAGGAATACTGTGACAAGACATGAGGTACAAGAGGAAGAGATACAGGTGCAGGTTTACAGCAGGTGGGCTCACCCTTAATCCAAAAAGTGAATCTAGAGCTAGTGCTTACACTTAACTAAAGGAAATAAAGTTGAGCCATCAAGTCTGTTAATGCAATGTTTAGTAAACTTAAATAATTTGCTTACCAACATAATTATTTTTGTTATATTAAGTTATGCTTTGAATTATTATTTAATCTTTTTCTTTGTTGTGGCTTAATTTTACTTAAAGTTTACTTTAACACAAAATTTTAATTTTTATTGTGATAAACATCTACATCATTGAACATTGTAGAATGTAACTATAAATATAAACACTTCAAAACTTAGCCTGAAGCCCTGGCTGGGTAGCTCAGCTGGTTAGAGCATCATCTCAATAGACCAGGGTTATGGGTTCCGTGTCTGGTTGGCACACATAAGAAGAGGCAACCAATGAATGCATAAATAAGTGGAACAGCAAACAACAAATTTATGTTTCTCTCTCCTTTTCTCTCTCTAAAAATAAATAAAATAATGTTTTAAGAATAAAAATATAAGAAATTAGCCTGTGTCGAAGCATTTTTCTCAGTCAGTTGAGATCTTGCTTCCAGGCATATCCTCTGTTTGGCTCAAATAAATTTTTATGAAAAATAGAAAAACCCTAGACTGCCAAGTTAGCCTATGTCATCAAATTCCAGCTAAGAACCTTGACTATTAAAATTTTTAAGAAGCTAGTTCTCTCTTTGTAATAAAACATATATTACATGCCATATATTTGTACCATGGAGTACTGTACAGCATTAAAAATGAACTGTCTACAAATACAACAAAATGCATGGAACTCTCCAGAAGAGCACCCCCTGTAAGATGATTTTTCTGAAGTACACAAATGGGTACAATTAATCCATGTTGTAGAAGTGAGTATAATAAATCCATGTTGTAGAAGTGAGTATAATAGTTACCCTTGAGGGGAAATGACTGCATAGAAGCAGGTAATGTTCTGTTTATTGCTCTGAATATCCATCCACATATACTATTATGTACAGTTTCTGTATGTAGAATTTATAAAGGCGCTCTAAATTCCATATGAAATTTCACTGAATACCATAAAATAAAAATAATTTCCCACACATATGCCATAGGGAAACTGTAGAATGTCAGAATGAAATAGCCAGAGAGTGAAGGATGCGGACCTTTATAGGAGCTATAATTAGATGGAGAGTGGCTTTCCATCAACTACAATAGACAGCCAAAAGTCAGTGGTGTAACATCTTCAAAGTACTGAGGAAAAATAATGAGCATTTTCAGAAATATATATCTAGTTTAGCCATCATTCAAGATTGGGGATAAGGAAAAACAAACAAACAAACAAACAAACTAATAAAAACAGGTATTTTCCAATATCTCAAGTTTACTACCCATAGATTCTGGCTGAAAGGATGCACTAGGGCACAAATAGATATGGATTTATATTAAACAAAAAAACCTCAATTCATTAAAATATATTTGTAATCAAATACTGTAATATATAACTTTAGGTATAAACAAAAATTGGAAGTAACATTTAGACAAAGAAAAACATGGAAGCTGGGAGACTGGAAATATTTGAGATGAGTTAAAATTCTTGATTCTTGAGTTTTTCAAAAAAGAATAGAGATAATATATAATTTTAGACTTCATTAAATTATGTAGTGAAATGTACAAGTTAAAATTCAAGTAATTGACCCAGAAATTACATATCTAGGTATATATCCAGAGGAAAATTTGTATGTATCTGCACAAGAAGACATAAATGATATATTATTTAAAATAATAAAAAGCTGAAAATAGCTCATACTTCTATCAACAGAAGAATTATGTGTGTACTAGTGGCCTGGTGCATGGATTTGTGCACATTGAAAGGAAAATAATTAGAAGAAATATTTTAATATTGCTATTCGCCCTTCCTCTGTAATGGAAGTGTCAGAGCTGCCGCTGGTTGCCATCTGCGGGGCAATCGGTGGGGTGATCGGGCCCCCGCTTGCACCTGCCTTGGCCTGGTGCCTCCCGCTCACCTGCCCCACCAACCTGCCACGGTCCCACTCTTGTTGGGGCCCATCAGGGTCGGCAGTGCCTCCACTGCTGCCAGCATCGCGTTGCTGATGCCCGCCATGTTTCGCGCTGCCCCTTTGTGGTCAGCATACGTCATAGTGAGGGGTCAAACTCCCGGTCTCCCATTCAAACTCCCTGTTAACCACCTGCCCAAGGGGCCAATTTGCATATTAGGCTTTTATTATATAGGATGACGGAATTCTGTAACACAGTTAAAATGAAAGTACCAGAGCGATGTCTATAAAGATACATGAATATTTTTAAAATATTGAATAAAATAGTAAGTTGTAAAAATACATATGACATAATATTTATGTAAATATTTTAAAGCCACTTAAAATAATATATATATATATATATATATATGTATAGAAGAGCATTTACTAAAAGTTCAGAAATGAATTAGATAAAAATTATTGATAAAGATTGCTTCTGGAGAGCTGAAGCCAACTGCTTATACAATATTTAAAAATAATTTGATAAAACAATGTCAGAATGTTAATATTTTTATTATAGTTGGTGGGTATATTGGGTGTTCTTTATTCTTGGCATTTTTCTATATTTTTAAGAGAATTAAATGGCTTTTTTATTTAAAATAATAGTATCTAATACTCCAAATAAATATTCTCAAAACAATTTCACTGATATTGGTAGATACAATGTGGCATGATAGAAAAATCATAGAAATTTCTGGGAATGAGAGGCTGGAATCAATTGATCAGAACCAAAGAGTCCAGTTTCTGAGAGATTATTATTTCCCCGAAATCTGGAAGAGAAAGACTTTCTCTTAAGAAATCAGTTTTCTTTTTCCTTTGCAGAAAACAATTTATTGCTTTAACTACTGTCCTTTAAATTTAAAGCTTTTCCCTTAGACATATTTTAAAAACATATATATATATATATATATATATATATATACA
>NW_005871154.1:4218896-4219536 GCF_000147115.1 Myotis lucifugus
TATTTCTTCAACTAATATATCTACACTAATAAAAGAAAAAGATGCTAATTGACCGTACCTTCGCTATGCCCTAAGCCACGCCCACCAGCCAATCAGAGCGACTATATGCAAAATAACCCATCCAAGATGGCGGCCAGAAGCCACGGAGCTGGAGCAAGCAGGAGGCTTGGTTGCCCAGGCAATGGAGGAAGCCAAGCTTCCCGCCTGCTCTGAGCCGGCTGTGGCCTCCGCTCATGGCAACAAAGTTTCAATTATAGAAGACAAATAAATCCCAGATACCTGCTTCCAGCCAGCCTCCACTGGGAGCTTGGGTGGCTGAGGGCAGTGGCCAGCCTGCAAACAGCCATCAGCCCCTCACCCAGGCTGGCTAGGCACTCCTATATAATAAAAGGGTAATATTCAAATTGACCCTAACAGCAGAATGACTGGGAATGACTGGTAACTATGACACACAATGACCACCAGGGGGCAGATGCTCAATGCAGAAGCTGCCCCCTGGTGGTCAGTGCGCTCCCACAGGAGCTCTGCTCAGCCAACAAGACAGGCTGACTGTTGCCAGTACAGAGGTGGTGATGGGAGCCTCTCCCGCCTTCCTCAGCAGCGCTAAGGATGTCAACTGTATTCTAGGCCTGCTCCCTGG